>NC_133311.1:12938228-13153170 GCF_012295235.1 Primulina huaijiensis | reverse complement strand
ATGATGAGGATTAAAGCTATTTTTAAAATGATTTATTTATGCCCAAAGCTTATTTTTAAATGATTTGTTTTAAGGATTTATTTATGCTTAAAAGTTATTTTAAAATGATTTTACGATTTATGATATTATTATGCTTAAATGATTTTTAAATGATTTTAAAACGGTTTATTTATTTTCAAAAGCTATTTTAAATAAAAATAGGATTTTTAAATGCATGTGCTTGTATATGTATTATTTGTTATCTATGTTTAGAACGTGCTGAGTCATTAGAGTTTGTATGATGCAGGATTTGATGATTTTTGGAGGCGGTGACGATTGAGTCGATCGAGTGCAGCAGTACACACCCGAGGGCCTTTATGTTTCCGCACTAGTTTATTAGATTTAAGATTTAAAGATTTATGTTAATTATTTTTATCAGAGAATTCTTATGCTTTATTTTTATTGTTAGTGATCTTTTCAAAGGACAATTTAGGATGTTTTGGTTAGGTGATGATTTAGGATTTATTTCATGCACTTGAGTTTAAATTGTTAATTTATTAGGATTCATGATTATGTTAAATTATTTTATTTAGAAATCTAGAAGTTATGGTTTAGATATTAGGGGAAAAAAAATTCGTGGTCGTTTCAGTTCTAGTATCCCAAAAATCCACGCTTCCGCTGCGCTACTCTAATAAAACTTAAATTCTAGAATGTCCTTACGTCTCCTTGATCCCAATTAAATTTTCCTTCTAAATCTTTATCTGCAAATCGCAACTTAAAGAGACCCATAATGACTTAGTGTTGTTACTATTATAACATCTAATTTCAAATTTTCTTACAATTCTCAACATTAAAAGATGGATGACAACCCTTATCGTATCTTATTTTATACCCAAAATGTTCATCAACCTATCAAATTTCAACCTTAAAATCCCAAACGCATCCGCTAACGCTTAGATTTTCAAGCCTAATATTGATTCATCCTACAAAATCCTTGATTATCATACAAAATCCTTGATTACCATTCCTTATAACATTATAACAAAGATATCCCAAGGTTCTAAATATTCTTACAAGCCTAAATCATCGAAAATTCTTATCATTTAACCCATTCAATTCTCACTTATTGTTAAACTAGTCCCCAAATTCTTTAACAATCGCAAAATAAATTCTTAATTTCCCCAAAAATTATTCAAATTATCCTTTTTCGAAAATTCTACGATTAACCAATAAATTCTTGACTTTCTTGATTCCCTTCTACGGGTTTTCCATAACATAAAATTCAAAAATTTTAAAGTTATTTACCCAAAAATCAATTCTCATAACCCATCCTACCTTTCATCAGAACTTAAAATCTCAATTTATAAATTTTTATACTCCCAAAGTCGTTGCAATCCTCGAATAATCATTCCTTAGGTGAAATTCCCAAAATTAATTCAACTAGTACCCACGAGTCATCAGTATTTTCTTAGAAAAATCTACGTGTCCCAAAGCATTCATAATATTAACATTTAACTTATGACCCAAAAAGTAGAACGTCAATACTAAAACCCAAATTTCAACATAGTCCAATTCCACCACAAGCCATCATGGATTGAAATCAATTAATTTATTATTTCATATCGTATCACGTATAAAAATTCTGAAGCATATAAATCATATATTTCCATATAGATTATTAAACATGTGACACAAAAATATAATTCATTTACTCATGCAGGTAACAACATACAAACCATATAAAGCATATAAAACTTACAAATTGAGGCTTGACGACTGAGTTTACAGGCACGGAAAGTGGCACAACCCTTTACACGACCTTTGCTCTGATAACAACTGAAACGTCTGTTGTTCTTTTTCTTAAAATGTGTTAGAAATTTTTTTTTCCTCTTACTAAATCGGCCGAATACATATATATGTACTTTAAAAATACCTTGACCCCATTTTTAAAATAAAACAACCAACTAACATTTAAAAATCAAAGGAAAATAGTTTGAATTATAAAATCGTTAAACATTTTACCAAACCTAAAAACATTATTTAAAAAGTGTAGCCAATACTAAACCTCTCAAAAATCTCTCAAAAAACATAAATAAATAGTCGCAAAATCTTTAACGTAAATCATAAACTTAAATGCGGAAAGTAGAAGCGCTGGTCCTCGGGTTATGTGCACTGACAATCCAGCTGTAACGTCTACCGTTTAAAAGTGCGGAAATATATTTTTTTAAAAGCTCGCAATTACAAAATAACATTTAAAATAATCGTATTTATTTGCCAACAAGAATAACGCGGTTTAAAATTAACTAACGTCATCCAAAATCAACGTAAACGTAAACGTGTAAAAATCGTAATATCATCAACATATAAAAATGTGCAATTCCTCTCAAAACACGTGAATCAATATGCGGAAAAATAATGGTCCTCGGGTCGTGTCACCGCACATCCCGCCTGCCTACTCAATCTTCGGCACCTCCGGTTCCCTGATCAAAATGCTCACTTGCATCACACATGCCTAGTGAGTCTAAAGACTCAATACACCTGTACCAGTAATAACAAGTACATATACGTAGCACACAACAGTGAAAAATAACATAATCAACATACATTTCATGAGCTAAAAAAAACATGAACATAAGCGTGTCGTGTGAAATCGTGACGTGTAAAAACATATCTCATCATGTTATCATATCGTATGCGTAAATGTGACCTGTCAAGACATGGTAATAGAATGTATCATCGTATCAGTATATACATGTTAAAATCTTAATTTGAATTCCGTTCATTAGCTGTGACTTTCGTATTATCATGTCAGTCGATGGATCCATCTACGTGTAACCACGGTACCGGGTGGCGGGAGACATTAGCGACACTCTCACCCGTCAACTGAGCCCGGGCCTATCATATCATCATATCATGTCAATGGAAATACGATCGTAGGGCTCTCTCTGGGACCTTCTCCTGTAAACGGGCTCCCTCTGGGGCCTTTTCACTCACGATATCTCCAATCATATCATCGTGTCATCGTATTAATCACAACTAAATCACTTCCTTCAAAACGTGTCATCATATTCATCACTTAATAAAAACATGCATATACATAATTTTTCCTTTAAACCAAGCATGCACCGTACTTATCATACTTGCGTAAAAATCATAAACATGATGCATAAACATTTAAAATATCATAATTTTGTGCTCAGGGCGCTGCCAGGACCAAAATCTCACCCCGGATGCAAAATGACCATTTTACCCCTAAAAACCCAAAAATTATCGTTTTACTCCTGGACCTCTAAAATTGACCCGAGGCTTACCAAACTCCTTAAAAAGTCCCAAAACATATTTAAAAGTACTCCTAGATGTAAAATTGAGCCCGTTTTAAAACTTAATCGAGTTGTTTTAAAACTTGGACCGGGGTTCCGGTTTTGACCCGAATCGACCCGAAACTTATCCAAAACTTTCCCAACTTATTATCATCTCTTAAAAACACTATAAGGCTCCTAAACATGATCAACAGACACAAATTTTAATGGCTGATAATTTCAGAAGATGCCAAAGCTTCGGGCTCACTCTATATGGCACCCTATCACCCTCTTCTTCTCCAAACTCGTGATCCCAGCCTACCCGACGGCACCAGACCTAGTTCGGGCTCCCCTAGACCAACCTTGGACTCCCCTGGAACCCAATAACCCACGGATGCCCTCCCATGCAAGCCGCAGCCCCACCCCGAAAGCCAAGCTCCCGAGATGCACACAAACGAGCGTCACTACCTCCCTCTCGAACACCAGCGCTTGGGATAGTTTCAGCATGCCATGAACCCTTCCAAGCCCTGTCTCAGACTTATCAGAACCTGGTCTAAGGCTCGGCTAGGTCCCCGTGTTGCTGGAAGGTCCTTGCACGCAGTGGCGGAGCCAGGAATCCGATTATACCCGGGCTAGAATTTTAAACTCTAAAATCTTTTAATATTTTAAATTGATCTACCCGGACTAATATCAAATTTATCCAAAATTATAAAAAAAATTACATATAAATTTTTTAAAATTTTTTTGGAACACCCGGGCTAAAGCCCGGGTGAATGATAGTGTGCCTCCGCCCCTGCTTGCACGCCTCTACTCGAAGAACCGAATCACTCCCAAGGAAATAACCTCTCGATCCAACAGCCTACAGCCCCAGCCCCATTTCCTTGTCCTCAAAACCACATCTTGACATCACGCTCGGTGCCTTACCATTCCAGAACAGCAGCCCCTTCGCCACACCCAGAAAATGTGAGTTGGATGACAAACAGGCAAAGTTTTCATGTCAAATGTTTTCGAATATTCATGCATCACACAGATCGAAACTTTTGCATACAAATACATATATTACAGCCTATTATTGGCGTGCATGATGAGAGAAGGAGCATACAAACGTGCCTTGATGATTGTTTTAGGAAAAAAGATCGAGTATCACAGACGAAGGAGGAAGCTTTTTTTTGCTTGAAGTGGAAAAAATGTTATCACCGTCAACTTGCAGCAGCAATTCACGAGAGAATTTGTGAGTGGAGGAGGTGGGTGGCTGCTGAAACGTAATCAGGTTTAGTGGGAGCTTAGGGAAATGCTTAGGTACTAAATATAAGGTTTAGGATTAAATAAATGGGCCTTAAATGTTAATAAAAAGTTTAAAAGAAATATTTAAGCCCAATAAATTTAAAAGTAGGCCCATTAAATCCAAATGCACTCCCGAAAAATATTTTGTGTTGGTAAGTTCTTAAAAATATTAGCCGAACCCTTAAAAATTCCTCTGATTTGATAAAATTTACGTACCGTTAAAAATAAAATCATGCGGGTAAAAATACCCAATAAAAACTTATTTTTGAAAAATACCTTTAAAACACCTTATATTAACTATTAAAAATAAATTATGTAATTAAAATAATTTTCCTGAAAATTCTCCGGTCTCCGTTCCTCGTTCGAGCGTGAAATGCATCTGGAAACCCTAATGCAGGAACTTTTAAAATTTCGTGAATTAAATACTACCATGCATGAATTATGCATAAAATGCATAAAAATAACTAAACAAAAATTAATGAAATAAACATGCATTTAATGTTTTAAAACAATTTAATAAAATACCAAAGAAATTTAATAACTTGCATACGTGTGGTTTACGTGGACCTTCAAATTTTCGGGACGTTACGCTTCAACCATACACCATGTGAGGTTGCCTCAAAACAAGACACGAACTCAGCTTCCATAGTGGAAGTAGCAGTCAATGTCTGCTTTGTACTTCTCCAAGATACAGCTCCACCAGCTAGCATAAAATTATATCCTGAAGTGGATTTTCGTGAATCAATGCAGCCAGCGTAGTCTGAATCAGAGTAGCCAAATACTTCTAAATTCCCAGTTCGTCTGAACATAAGCATATAATCTTTGGTCCCTTTCCTAACATCCCAACAACAAATGCAATGTCAGGTCTAGTGCAAACCTGAGCATACATTAAGCTTTCGACAGCAGAAGCATAAGGAATGTTTTTCATGTGTTCCCGCTCTAGATCATTCTTTGGGCATTGGCTCAAATTGAATTTATTGCCTTTCACAACGAGAGCTATAATTGGTGAACAATCTTTCATCCGATATCTCTCTAAAATTTTGTTCATATAGGTTTCTTGAGACAGACCTAGAATACCTCGATTCTGTCTCTATGTATCTTAATGTCAATGACATAAGATGCATCGCCCATATCCTTCATATAAAAATTTTTAGAGAGGAATTGTTTCACATCATATAACAGAACCTTATCATTGGTTGCAAGTAATATATCATCCACATATAGAATAAAGAAAAAAAAATCTTGCTCCCACTGACCTTCTGGTATATACATTGATCCATGATGTTCTCTACGAATCCAAATGAAAAGATAACATCATGAAATTTCAAATACCATTGACGGGAAGCTTGTTTCAATCCATATATAGATTTCTTAAGCTTAAAAACCAATTGCTTACCATTACTAGAGAAGAATCCTTCAGGTTGTTTCATATAAACCTCTTCCTCTAGTTCTACATTGAGAAAAGCTGTTTTCACATCTATTTGTTGCAAATATAAGTCAAAATGTGCAACCAATGCTAGAATGGTACGAAGAGAATCTTATTTAGATACAGGAGAAAAAGTCTCCTTATAATCGATTCCTTCCTGCTGAGTGAATCCTTTAGCAACGAGTCTTGCTTTATACCTTTCAACGTTGCCTAATGAGTCTTTCTTTGTTTTGAAGACCCATTTACATCCAATGGATTTTACACCATTAGGTAACTGAACAAGATCCCAGACTCCATTAACTGCCATAGAATTCATCTCTTCTTTTATAGCATTAAAACATAGTTTTGACTCATTGCAACTCATGGCTTGTGAAAACGTTTCAGGATCATTTTCGGCTCCGATGTTAAAGTCCGATTCTTATAAATACACAACATAATCACTAGATATTGATGATCTTCTTATTCTAGTAGATCCCCTAAGGTTGTTTGGTTGATCAACAATTTCTTGTTGTTCTTCATTAACAACTTGATCTACTGGATTTTAATCAGCGATTTGTGGAACTTCAGTAATCGGTTGTCTAACACCCATTTGGTCTTGAGGGGTGTGAATAACGACCAATCTATCATTTGAATAAGAGCGTTGTGAATTAATGTGATTTTCTCAAGAACTATATCATTTGAATGATCACTCCCACTAATCAAATCATTCTCAAGAAATTTTGCATTTCTCGATTCCACAATTCTAGTGTTGTGGATGGACAATAGAATCTGTAACCATTGGATTTTTCGACATACCCAATGAAATATCCACTTATAGTTCTTGGGTCCAGTTTTTTTCATGTGGGTTGTAAACTCTTATTTCAGAAGGACAACCCCAAGCGCGTATATGCTGCAAACTCGGTTTCCAACCTTTTAATAACTCAAATGGCATCTTTGGGACAACCTTAGTTAGAACTCGGTTTAATACATACACAGCTGTCTTAAGAGCTTCAGTCCACAAGGATTTAGGAAGTTTAGAGCTACTAAACATGCTACTCACCATGTCCAATAATGTTCGATTTCTCCTCTCAGCTACGCCATTTTGGTCCGGAGAACCAGGCATAGTATATTGGGCAACAATCTCATGTTCTTGAAGAAACTTCGTAAACGGACCAGGTGCCTGTCCATTCTCAGTGTATCTACAGTAATATTCTTCACCTCTATTAGTTCTCACAATCTTAATATGTTTTCCACATTGTTTCTTCACTTCAGCCTTAGAAACCTTAAAGGCTTCAACTGCTTCGTTTTTATTATGAAGCATGTAGATATACATGTATCGTGAATAATCATCAATGAAGGAGATGAAGTATTTCGGACTTTTCATGTCCATATCTGGACAACAAATATCTGAATGTATGATTTCTAATATTTCTGTACTCCTCTTGGCACCTTTTTTAGACTTATTGGTCTGCTTTTCCTTAATACAGTCCACACAAGTCTCAAAATCAGTAAAATTTAAATTACTAAGTACTTCATCATTTACTAATCTTTTAATTCTCTCTATAGAGATGTGTCCCAATCTCATGTGCCACAATATAGAGGAATCTTCATTTATAACATATCTATTAATACCTCTTTGAACATGCATAGTAGTGTTATTATTTTGTAAAAAAATAGAGAAAAGACCATCAACCATTGTACCATTTCCAATAAGATTTGATTTATAAAACAAATTTATTGATATATCCAAAAACTGAAATGAATAACCAAGGGGTACAAGTTTTGAAACTGAAATTAAATGCTTAGAAAAACTAAGAACATAAAATGTCTTTTCCAATTTTAAAATAAAATCACTATCCAATATAAGGCAGCAAGTCCCAATAGCCTCCACGTGCGAAGACATCTTGTTTCCTGAATAGATGTCCCGTTCATTTTCTATTGGCTTCCTTAGGTTTTGCATACCCTGCAAGGTATTTGTAACATGGATTGTAGAACCAGAATCAATCCACCTTGTGTTATAAATCATATCAACCATATTAGATTCATAACAGACAAATGAAGTAGGAATACCTTTCATTTCAAGCCAGTCCTTAAATTTATTGCAATCTTTGTTCATGTGTCCCGTCTTGTTACAGAAGAAACACTTAGATTCTTTCTTAATGTCAGGTTGGGGTGGAATTATTCCTTTCCCATTTCTCTTGACTTTGGCTTGCTTCTTATACTTTCCTTGTGTAGTCACAAATACATTATCACTCGTTTCCATTAACAAACTTCCTTCCTCTTGAACACACATGGTCATTAATTCATTGATTGACCATTTATCCTTATGTGTGTTGTAGGAAATCTTGAAGGGTCCATATTGTTGTGTAAGAGTGCATAAAATGTAGTGCACAAGAAAAGTTTCAGACATTTCCACTTCTAGTATCTTTAGCCGAACCGCTATGTCCCGCATCTTCATGATGTGCTCTTACACACCTCTCACACTGGTGAGCCTTAATGAAGAGAATTCCATAATTAGGGTACTGGCAAGTGCCTTATCTGAAGTTTGAAACTGTTCATCAATAGTTTTCAGTAATTCTTTGACATTATTATACTGGTCGACAGAACCACGCATACCAGCAGAGATTTTGGTCTTTATGAACATTACACAGAGTCGATTAGATCGCTCCGATTTTTCATAAAGATCAACATCATCCGGAATGCTGTTTTCAGTAATAGCAGATGGTTCGTCTTTCCGTATAGCATAATCAATATACATCCACCTCAATTGAAGAAGAATTCTTTCTTTCCATATTTATATAGTTATCGCTCTTTAGTTCGGGAATGTCACATTTCATATCAGAAAAACTCGCAGGTTGCATAACTTCACAAAATATCATATGCTTAAAATTTTGAGACAATATCATGTTTTACCAATGTAATTCATGTTTTAAAAGAAATCTAGTGACATAAAATTTGTCTGTGGGCTAAAATTTTAATTCAAAAAGATCTTTCTGTAACTTTAGAATAAAACTATCAAAATGTATTTTCCTTAACTCCTGTAGGTAAATTAAGAAAAATATAATTTGATATTTTAACCTAATTAGTTATATAAATAAAATAAAATTTCATGTGGGTAAAATTTATTATGTTTATATAATTAATTATAATTGATGTCCATTATGTGATCCAAATCCACTTAATGCATAATTTTCTATAATTAAAGATGATGTGGCTATTCCTCAATTATTTAAAATTATACTGTTTATTGGACAAAATTTTGGCTTTACATTAATACTTTATATAATAATTATTTAGTAACATAATCGACATTTTTCAAGAGTGCTCCCAGGAAAGATAGGTAGTGCTAAGGCCCTTTAAATACATAACTCCTAGTCAGAGCAACATTACTCAGAGAGACAGTGGCAAGTCTAGGTAATTTAAACCGATCTATGAAGAATTCCCCATATCATGTTTTCTAATGTCACCTTATAATTATTATTCACTTTAATTATCCACATTTATGTGAATCTTTATAAGTCAAAATTTTTAATTAAATACTTTTATATTCATATTTTTACTTAATATGAACAAATACGGTCCCCATCAGCTTTTCTCTTCAATCAGAGTAGTGATAAAGTGAGGATCACATTTACATAAAAATGTGGACTCCTCATCAGTTTTTCTCTTTTATCAGAGTAGTGATAAAGTGAGGAGTATTTGTTCATTTGTGAACATTTGAAATATTTTATAATATTATATTCACATCTTACTTGATATGTTCATTTCAAATTATAAACAACTTAAATATAATTTAATATGAACACAATGTGAATATTGATGTACCAATTATTTTTCAATATTATTTGCATTTTAAATTTCAAGAATAAATAAAACATAATATTAAAATTTCATGTACACATCAAACACTTATCCATAATATTTGATATTATGGCTTTACATTAATACTTTATATAATAATTATTTAGTAACATAATCGACATTTTTCAAGAGTGCTCCCAGGAAAGATAGGTAGTGCTAAGGCCCTTTAAATACATAACTCCTAGTCAGAGCAACATTACTCAGAGAGACAGTGGCAAGTCTAGGTAATTTAAACCGATCTATGAAGAATTCCCCATATCATGTTTTCTAATGTCACCTTATAATTATTATTCACTTTAATTATCCACATTTATGTGAATCTTTATAAGTCAAAATTTTTAATTAAATACTTTTATATTCATATTTTTACTTAATATGAACAAATACGGTCCCCATCAGCTTTTCTCTTCAATCAGAGTAGTGATAAAGTGAGGATCACATTTACATAAAAATGTGGACTCCTCATCAGTTTTTCTCTTTTATCAGAGTAGTGATAAAGTGAGGAGTATTTGTTCATTTGTGAACATTTGAAATATTTTATAATATTATATTCACATCTTACTTGATATGTTCATTTCAAATTATAAACAACTTAAATATAATTTAATATGAACACAATGTGAATATTGATGTACCAATTATTTTTCAATATTATTTGCATTTTAAATTTCAAGAATAAATAAAACATAATATTAAAATTTCATGTACACATCAAACACTTATCCATAATATTTGATATTACATCTAACATGCAAAAATAATTTCTAAACATGTATTAGAAATTACGTCGAAATTGGAATTATTTTAATGTGTACAAATTATTTAACCAAATGCTATATATATACCGAATTATACATATAACTTAATAACACATTAATCATTATTTATTTATTTACTATTATTTTAAAAATAATAATAAACAAAAATCGACAATGTTTAATTGTCAAATAAATGTGTGGGTCTCGCATTAATTAATTGTGGGTCTCGCATTAATTAATTAATTTTTTTTATTTAAAAAAATTAAAACCTTGCATAGTATTTTATGCCTCTTAAGTCTTCACGTGATATGATGTGAAATGTTGCCTTCAAATTGAATGCTTCAATTTGAAATACGAAGGCATCTCCATTATATCACGAAGGCATCTCTTCATCTTTTCCGAAAAATTTTTAGAAACCTTCGTATTAAAATTTTCTTTTCTCAAAAAATTTTCAAAATTCAGAAAACTGTATATTTTTATCTTCAAGACTTCAAGGTGAAACCGAGAACAAATTCTCAGGTAAGTTTCTTAATATTATATATAAATATAATTTATATTTTTTATCAGATTTTTTTTAATTGTGAGTTTTTTTACGCATTATTCTGTGTCATTTTTCTGGTGTTTCTGGTATTATGTAACTTGTGTTTGAACTTTATGACACATTATTTATGGTTGTCAATTAAACAATCTCTTTTTTCTGCTTTCTTAATTATAATATATTATTGTCTATATTGAATAACGAACCTCTCTCCTCCCCTGACAACACCAATAGTTGCAAATGATAAGACTGGTCTCTTGGTGATATGAGATAGCACTGATAGGAAGACACACCATTATCTAGACTCATGAGCCTAATAACCCAATCCATAAAAATAGGTGCAACCCCATATGTCCACCACTTACTTGTCATGGGGCTTACACTTCTAATAGCTTGATCCTAACCTTCCCTGTTTTGTTATTGTTGACTTAAATTTGTTAAGTAGTATTAGAATATGACAATTTTATTTTTACCCCATAAAAATAGGTGCAACCCCATATGTCCACCCATTATAGTAAAAATATTACAGTTCTCGTGGCCTGTGCCATATCATCACAAATAAGCTGTTAATTAATTAGCTAATCTTATTTTCAAGTTTGTATTTAAAGATATTATTGACTATAATTATCTGACGGAGTAACTGTTTTGATTTAGATATCTCAGGATTTGCTTCTTATTCTTTTTTTTTGTTTGTTTAAACTTTAATTTCCTACAATTATCTGACAGAGATAGAATCATCATATATTGTTGTATCTATATTTAAATGAGTTTATGACAATGAAGTGAAAACACTTTTTACAAATATAGAGGTCAATCCCAGTATAAGGATATGATATCCCTTAATGTATGATTCAAAAGAGGTTTCTAAGCCATCCTTAAGGCCAACGAGGAACTAGGCACTATGCAATTTATGATCTCAGAAGACTTACTTTCCAAGTAGGTTCCCAGGCCACCCCACATTGTTGGTCATTCTAGGAATATCGGGTACAAATCGGAGTAGATAGTTCTCAGATCTAGACCAAAATCCCATACCTAACTCGTCTACGGTGGCAAGTACTTCATCTGTCGGAAAAATTACAATAGACATAAACAAGTCAACATTCACTCTTTTCGCTAAAACTATAGCGTCCTATATGGAATCAGAGAAGGTTTGGTCTCACACCTTCCTTCTCATGATCTTGTTATATATCTTCACAATGGCTGACAATAACTTATCTCAAATTCCAAATACTACCGATCCAACAAAACCATTTAAATTCATCAATATTTGTGGTTCAAACACAGTCAAATTAAGCTCCGCATGGTCCAAAAGATAATGGTTACTCGTCACAATCATATTGTGGAAACAAGTCTCTCCCTTCACTCCCATGCTATGCCTCTCTCTTATTGGTATTCTAATTACATAAAATTAATTGTTTTTTTGCTTTAAATTTTTATTATACGGTAGTTAGCTAGTTAATTCTCAGAAGTCAGCTGTCAACTGTAATGATATTTCATCCACAGACGTAAAATTAAAATTAAAAAAGTCAACAAAGGAAGTTTCTTCTCGCATTAATAATACTCGCATTTCTCATGGCTCACGCAATATGATTAAAAGTAAGCTTGATTATTATTAAGGGTTTATAACGAAAATATTTATAGTGTTCAATATTGAACTAGATGAAAACATATGCAATCGTGTTAATTGCTTGTGGTTCTGTGGCAGCAGCTATTCTAGTTTTTTGCTGTCATTGTAAAAATGGCCGCAAGAATCAGCGTTCGACCGTGCCAAATACTGTCTTCTCGGCCTCTCCACGCAGTTCGATGAATCGTGACACCGAGAGAGGTGATCAAGAGCCCAGCGACGGAGCAAAGAATGGTGGCATGGTTATTCTAGGAGCGTCAGCTGCTGCTACTGCTGCTGCTGTAGCTGAAGTTGCTGTTGTGGATAGTGGCGGAGGCAGAGGCAGAGGTGGGGGAACTGATCATAGCGATGGTGGAGGGGGAGTTTGTAGTGGCTGTGGAGCTTCTGGTGGTTATGCAGCCTGTAGCGGCTGTGGAGTTTGATTTTCGACATAAAGTTTGTTATTTTGCAAATGTCTACTATATGATATGTGAATTTATTCATTTAATTTGTTTAGCCTTCACAAACGAATGCAAACAAAACATCCTAGAACGTAGTTTTCTTTGCATTTCTTTAATTTAACCTTTCTTTGCACTAAGAAAGAACTATATNACAAAATATGTCAGAATTCTAGATTTTCAACCAGCCAACTTGTAACAATCGATAGCAGGGATTTAGACCATATTTTGGTAAAAAATTAACCTTAATTCAATTAACCACAATTTTATTTTGGCAGTACTCTGTCCTAGGTGCTTCGGTTTTTGACAATTGTTTTCCAAGATACAACAACTCCTTGCAATAATATAGCACAATAAATTGCCGGAACAATAACCAAGAAATGTAGTCATATCTCCTTGTATAGAAGGAAGAAGAGGAGAATCAACATATGGGCAATGTATGCTTTAAAAAAAGTGATCAAAATTTCTTTTTGATGTCTTTGATCATGTATATATAGATATCAATCATTTATAACATGATGTTTCACACAAGAGGTGTCCTTTCATCCAAAAAACACTAATTAAAATCGTCAAAGGACGCCATTTAGATGTAGGGTATCATGAAAACTCGCAACATTTACTAATCTGCGCCGCCAACCGCCTAGTCGCCTCTTTCTCTGCCCTGGATACTTCTAGAGCACGAATGGGCACTGAGGCGTGTCTCAAGGCCTCCCTTACTATTTGGAAAACTTTCTCGTAGCTTTTAAAGCACACATTTGAACGTTCTTGTTCGGTCAAGTTTTTTTTGTCGTTTCTTTTCCTTAATTTCTATTCATTATTCTCAAACATTAAACAATCCTCCACATGATTGAAAAAATGCATGAATGCACGTGATATCGAAAGAGAGAATACACAAAAAAAATTATCGCACCAGGATAGGTGACTTTTGGCTTTGAACTTTCCTTAGTAGAATACTATCAGATTTACTAGCCCACGAAGTAAACTTGATATCTTGAACTTCTTGGTAATTTATGTAAAACCTGATAATAATACATACACAATAACTTCCCTACCATTTTCATTTGATTCTTTATCGGTTGTGTCCATTTTGGCCATGAAACACTTTTTATTTCATAATTGTTTCGTTGAGGCGGCTCGTCCTCATACTTATATAAGTGGTCTCCTTTGAAGAGCATCCTACCATACATTTCTTTTAATAAGCTAAGGAACTATTAACAATCCAATACTTAACCTCAACTACATTGGTAGGCAACAACAATCGTCGTCCTAGAAATGAGAGGGAAAAAATTGTCAAGTATTTACTCAATTTTTCATAATTTAGTTGTCTCATTGAACCAAGATCATGTGATCTCCAATCAACAAAGTTGGGTTTCTACTATGAAAAGTACTTTATTTTGTATGGTTTAAACTCATTCCCTAGAAAAGCTGTACATTTGATCTCTATTCATTGCTTTCGTAAGCAGATCCGCTAAGTTATCCTTTGACTTAACATAATCAATAGAGATAACTCTATTTTAGATAAATTGTCGCACTATATTACGTCTTTGACAAATGTGTCGAGACTTACTATTGTACATGCAATTTTGTTCCGTTGAAATTTCCGATTAACTACCACAATGTATCATTATTGCAGGAATTGTACTAGTCCAACTAGGAATATTTTCTAGAAAGTTGTGAAGCCACTCGGTTTCTTCTGCTATAAATCCAGATTCCATTGTTGAACTAGCGATGCAGGTTTGTTTGGTTGATCTCCAAGAGACCGTGTCACCACCAATTCTTAATGCATAGCCATTAGTGAGTTTCAGATCTTTGGTGTCACTAATCGAATTAGCATCACTATATCGTTCTAACACCACATGATATTTTTTATAATGCAAACCATATTCTAAGGTATGTCTTAAGTATCTAAGCACCTTTGTCCAAGCCTTCCAATGATTATCACTTGGATTGCTAGTGAATCGACTCAATTTATTTATCGTGCATGCGATGTCCGGTCGAGTACAATTAGTGATGTACATGAGACTTCAAATAATTGTAGAGTATTCAAATTAAGATAATTGTTCTCCATGATTTTTACCCAAATGGACAAATCACGTCCATAGGCGTTTTATGGGGGAGGAGTAATAAGCATGAACTTTCTCAAGATAGTTTTATCATATTGAGATTGAGAAAAAAACTATTACTTCTGAATTTGTAGAGATTTTAATCACTAACATAACATCAGCAAGGCCCATATCTTTTCATATCAAATTTTTTTGTTAACACTTTCTTTGTTGCCTTGATCATGTCTTGATTACTCTCCATTATAATAATGATATGAATCTGACCAGGCATTGCATGCTAAATTTTTGAAAGAGATTCAAACAGTTGTGTTGTCTCCATTGTACAAGCTTGACGATGATTAAAGATGAATAATCAAGCACATTTGAACAATTGAAGTAGTTCAATGAAGCGTTTCATGAAGACGTGTCGAGCAACAAGAATTCGAGTGCAAAATGACCCCGGAAGGTAGCAAGGACACACTCCCGCGGCTAGAAACACACGTCCCAGTGCCCCAAGCCGAGGACAGCACGCCCCAGCGGAGAATTTTACCATCCCCAGCGAGCCACTGTGAGAAAACAGCGCGCTTCAGCAGCCAAAATACTCGTCCATCACGCAGTGCAAAATTCGACATGGAAACCTTAACTTACTATTTTTGTTGCATTTTTACCATTTATATTTAAACAAGTTGTAAAAACATGTGGGATAAATAATTGATCATTATTGAATGAATTTGTGAGTTTTTCTCTCAACAAGAAAGTTTCGGCATTGTGCACACTTTTGTGGTTTTTATCAAATCAAACTTATCAAAATTTAATACTTTGTGGTGTTTGTCGATTGTTCTTTACTCGGATTGTCAAAAACGAGTTCTTTGAAATTTTTTTTTATTTCGATTGTTCTATCGATGTTATTTGTTACTAAACCGCGTGATTTAGGGGGTGAATACAGGTTAATTGTTTTCAAATATTAAAGATTGGGGGTTAAAGAAATCATGTTGTTCGTTGAATCGAGGGTGCGACGGAGTCTAGTTTACATTTTCTTTCCTCGGGTAACCGGATTCGCATCATTTGGTATAAGAACTTTGGTCACTTTGGCTAATCATTAGGGCGAGGTTTTGAAAATAGTTAATATATCAATTTTTCTTATTCTGTTGTCTGTTCTTCATTTCTTTGTGTCACAAGATTTTTTGTTGAAATCTTGTATTCTTGTGTTCACAAATTTTACGATTCTCGAACATCCTTGGGTCATTCTCCATTGTTTCTTGTTGCACAAATTACTTCGTTCTTGTCATGCAATTAGTCCAAAAAAAGGAGAGGTTTTCGATCAAAAAGAAAAGGAGATCGAAGTCCAAGATTAAAAAGAAAGTACAAAAAATCGAAAATTTGTGCTATTATTTAGCATTGAATTTTTTCTTCCTCTTATTGTGAATCTTATTCAAGTGTTTGTCCACCCAAAAACAAAAAAAATCAAATTTCTTGTTCTACGCAGCTCGAGTAAGTTAATTTGAAAATGTTGTGAAGTTCGAACTTATGAGTTTGATGCACAGAAGCTACAAATCCTGAAGTGTACCTACGATAGAGCTCTCAAAATTGAGTGAAACACTTGAGTGCGATCGTTTCTTTCTTGGAGTGACGTGAGAGGTATTTGTAGTGCGGAAAGAAAAAGAGGGAAAAAAAGAAAGTTTGAGTGGCTTTCGTTGGAGTGACTAGTCAGAATTTGTAGTGAGAAAACTTTATTCTTCATTGTTTTCTACTAATATTTCTTGCAGGTACACACGTCTAATGATAGGCAAATTCAAACAATATTTGGCGAGTTGAATAGAATGTGGGAGAAGGAGTTTAGGCCTTTATGTTTGAAGTATAGGCGGTGTGAAGAAGAGGATAGAGAGTCGTACTTGAATCTGGGTGATGATAGGCGACGTGGTGAAAGTCATATAAATAGAATTCGGGGAGAGTATAGGACTGTCTGTGGGGGAGCCAACCCGAAGGAGTATTTTGATTGGGAGGAGAGAATGTAATGTGTTTTTGAGAGCCGAGATTATAAGAAAGCTATGAAGGTAAAATGATCTTGTAGTGAGTTTACCAACTATGCTATTACTTGATGTGATAAATTTTTATTGGGTAGGAGACGATGTGGAGAGGACCCTATAGTCACGTGGGACAAGATGGAATGGGTGATGAGAAAACGGTGTGTTCCTAATCACTATGATAGAAGAAGTGAACATGACTTGCATAAGGAGTCATTAACATCCGCATGGAGGTCGAGCATGGAGGAAAACGACGTGGCTAGACCAATGGAGGATTCAAATCATGAGACTACCAAGCATGAATATCAAGATACATATGAAATTTTCAGTACTCGTATTTGTGAGTTGTTGGAGTCTAGAGGCGGGACATGACATTAGTCAATGTCCAATTGAGGCGATGACAATTATGGTTTACAAGTGGAGCTTGAACTTGAATTCGTAGTTGATTGTGGATCCAATGTTGAATTGAGCTTGAATATAAAATTGAATTAGAGGTTGAATCAAAATTTGAAGTTAATCTTGAATCTCGAATGGAGGTTGAGGTTATATTTGAACCTGAATGTGAAGTTGAGGTTTAGTAAGTTGATGGTGATGGCATTCCATTGGTTGATGGTTCGAGTGTCGTTGAACGATATACTATGGAGAGTGAATCATTAGGTAGTGATGAAGTTTCTACTAATTTGTCTACTATGGAGGGGGAGAATTGGCAAAATGAAACTTTGGCTTGTGAATGTGTTGAGGAAAAATGTATATCTTTTGTACAATTGATGTAAAACCCATAATTTCATATAACCGTGATCATATTTTAGTGATTTAAATTGTACTAGGATTTGTACCATCTTGGATGCTCATCCCATTAATTAAGATGAAATATTTTCTTGTCAAGGTTGGAGATATACAGAATACTTGAGATATACAGAAATATACCTGGATAAAGATTTAAACAAAAAGATAACTCAATCTTGGATCCCAAAATCTTGAAGAATATATCATAGGATTTTCGAAAAATATTGGAAGATTTATTGTGGATTTTCGAAAATAGTTAGATATAGGGAAAAGTCTACACGATATAAAATACATGCTTGGGAAAAATTTAAAAGTTTAACTACCAGGATTTTAGGAAAAATCAAAATCTTATTTTTGGAAAAATACCACTAAATTTCGGATTTAGGTAGGGAAATTTTCGGGATTTAAGAAAAATAATTTTATTATATTGGGAAATAAAAATTCTACCGAATATTGAACATTAGACACAAAAATCGAAACTTTTCAGGCTGGACAAGGCATATTTCGAAATTATCCAAGGGAGGGATATCTAGATTTCGAAATATTATCCAGGTTCAGAGATAAAAGATTTATAAGTATCTTAGATTCAGAATTCAAACGCGAGGATAATGCACGATCAGGATAGCAGACAACCCCTATAAATAGGAGGGCCCTATAACTCGAAAATCACACCATTTTCTACTCCAAATTTTCGAGTTTCTCTCCTAGTTTTCTTAGGATTTTCGAGAGCTTGCTCTCTCAGGGTGCGAAGAAGCGAAGCGCTGCTGCAGTCCAAACCCGAAGCTAGGGTTCGAAAATTCCAGTGCAAGGAAACCTCTCCTTTTTTTCATGTTTTCTCAAGAATTTAAGGTAAGTGGGCTTTTTTTAAATGGTTGAATTTTCGGTGCATGTGTTTTCGTTTTTGGTTAAAAATTCGGTCGAGTACAATTCTTTTTCTACCCCCTTTCTGGTTACGACTTTCGGCATGATAATGTTTTGACACTGTGAGAATTCAACTCGATATGGGTGGGAATCCCAACTATGATATGACCCTCATACGGTGGGGATATAACCGATTTGGCCTCGCCCCTTTAGAGGAGTAAAAATTAAGGACTGATATCAGTAAACCATTGAAAGTCGATGAATCTCAGTGTCTGGTGGATGATGTGCATATGGTATGAGTCATGTTTTGCATGGTATATGTTCGAAAATTTCATGTTGTTTTTATTATGTGCTCGAACGGCCCCCACTTGCTGAGTATTTCCCAAAATACTCACCCCTTACACTCCTCTCCTCAGATAAATCCGAAGAACAAGTTGAGGAAGAGAAATAAGAGAAATTCTGGGGATGGTGATTTTCAAGATTTAGTATCAGCCATGTTATATTTCTTTTGTTAGTTTCGAAGTTAGTAATTTAAATTTCATGTAAGACTTTTCCGCAATTTATTTCAGTTGTAAGACATTGTTATTTTTTTTTTGAGAAATTATGAAATAAACTGGTTTCGGTTTATACTGTGCTACGAGGGTGGTTGTTTTCAATTGTGTGATTGTTAAACGACGCCGGTGTCAAACCCGAGTTCGGGACGTGACATTTAAATCAAAAGGTAGTTCTTGAGGATCAATTAAAATTTCTTGAAGTGAGTGAAAAATAATGTGATATGACCGAAAGAAAGATTGAACAAAAAATTTAGGTAGCCATAGAGAGAAAAAAAGTGAGATGAAAGAAAAATAAAAAGATGCCAAAGAAAAAGAAATTTAAAATAATTTGATGGCCCAAAAGAGTGAGAATGAGAGATTTTGTTTTTGCATAAACTACTTCAAGTATCTTTGTACAAGAGGTTTATTCACATTGTGATGATATCGTCGATTCAATCCCCAGAATTTTTTTATCTCTTCTTTGCAGGATTCTGGAGATGTCTTGATGAGGAGGCGAGCAATTTTTGATGTGGCAGAATGCCATGGGTTGACCCATATGAATGTGGAAGCAATCAAAGTGAGGTAAGAGTAGTAGCCAACGAAACGACTATGAGGTATGATTTGCTTCCTTACCTTAATTATTTGTTATGTTGTTTTTGAGAGTTTACACAACATGTTGCGAAAGTGGTAGCTAAGAGGCCGGGTTTAAGTTTGAATTTATTCTTTAATCTATATGGATGTGAGAGCGATGAGGCGTTGTATTCGGAAAACTTGATTATTTGTAATTTTGATTTCTCGCCAGTTGCCAAATTGATGGAATATGATGTGTTAAAGGATCGCATGGATAGTACATTTAGTGTATCCTATTTGCAAGTAGGTCTTTCATAAGACTGTCTCACGGATCTTTATTCGTGAGACGGATCAATCCTGTCTATATTTACAATAAAAATTAATATATTTGACATAAAAAGTAATATTTTTTCATGGATGACCCATTTATAATATTAGTTTCACAAAATCGACCCGTGAAACCGTCTCACAGGAGTTTCTGTGCCTATTTGCATGGTTATTATTTTTTTGGTGATGTTCGCAAAGAATGCATAGATGAATATGATCATTTCGTTGTTCATGATGGATATTTGTTTAAAGCGTATGAAATTGTCGATCTATATTCATTGCATGAGCTAGTTGATAGTAAGGCATATTGTTGTGATTTTATCATTGATATAATGCATGATTAAATGTGTTGGTTGCATATGAAGAGATATGTTGAGTGTGATTGTGATAAGTGCAGTGCACATAGGAACAGGGTTGCTAGGCTTGATTATCATGTATTGCATGAGCTAAATCTTATTCTAGTAAGTTATGGTCGTACACTTGTATGGATTATATTTTGGTGTAAACTAGGTCTAAGAAGGGGAAGAAGTTAGTTTTCTTGATGCTTAATGAGATGTTATATTATTATCATTTCGTGTCACTTGTTATTTGGTGTCTTATGCAATTGATGATTACATGGAGAAGGAAACCATGGAGTTGTGATTCCAAACAGTGATAGGACATGCGAATGGCAGAGCCTACATACTAGAATTGACAGGTAAATATGTTGATAATATAATTCTTTTTATTACTAACTTGCTTCGTTTTTGTGTAGTAGCGAATATTTGAGGACAAATCTTTTCGAAGAAGGGGAGTATGATATTAATCTGCCAGGGCATGACGTGCTAAATTTTCAGAAGAGATAAAAACAGCTATGTTGTCTCGATCGTACAAGCTTGATGATGATTAAATGTAAAGAATCAATCACATTCAAACGATCGAAGGAGTTCAATGAAGTGTTTCATGAAGACGTGTCGAGGAACAAAACATTCGAGAGCAAAATGACCCTTGAAGGCAGCCAGGATGTGCCCAGAAACATACGCCCCAGTGCTCCAGGCCGAGGATAGCAAGCCCCAACGGAGAATTTTACCCTCCCAAGCACTCCAGGCATGCCCAGCAGACGAAATCCCCGCCCTAGTGTGCCTCTGTGTAAGAACAGCGCGCTTTAGTAACCAGAAATACCTGTCCCTGTGTGCCACAGTGCAAATTTCAACATGTAAACCCTAACTTATGATTTTTGTTGTATTTTTACCATTTAATATTTAAAAAGTTGTAAAAACATGATGGGATAGATAATTCATCATTATTGAATGAATTTGTGCGTTTTTCTTTCAACAAGAAAGCTTCGACTTTGTTCATACTTTTGTGTGTTTTATCAAATCAAACTTATCAAAGTTTAATACTTTGTGGTGTTTATCGATTTTTCTTTACTTAGATTGTTAAATACGAGTTCTTTGAATGTTCGTTTGAGTTCGATTGTTTTATCTATGTTATTTGTTACTAAACCGCGTGATATAAAGGCGAATACACGTTACTTGTTTTCAAAGATTAGAGATCAGGGGTTAAATAAATCATGTTGTTCATTGAATCGAGGACGCAACTGATTCTAGTTCGCGTTTGCTTTTCTTTGGTAACCGGATTCCCATCAAAGCATGTCATCTATATATAGACATACAAGTACATAAGATTCTCAAATGTATTTAATGTAAAAACATTTATTGCACTCATTAATCTTAAAGTTATTTGACAACATCACTTTGTCAAATTTTTCATGCCACTGCTTGGGCTCTAGTTTAAATCCATATAAGACTTAATAACTCGGCATACGTTTCTTTCTCAACCCTGAACAATATAAACTTTGTGTTGTTCCATATATATTCTTCATCAAGTCCACCATTCAAGAATGTGTTTTGACATCCGTTTGTTGTATCTCAAGGTTATGAAAAGATGCAATTGAAATGAGTACATGAATAGAAGTTATTCTTGACAATGATGAATATGTATCAAAGAAATCAAGGCCTTCCTTCTGTCTATAGCCTTTATCCACAAATATAGCCTTATATTTTTCTATTGTTCCATCTACTTTATACTTTCTTTTCATAACTCATTTGCATCCCAATGGTTTGGTACCTGGTGGAAGATCCACTAGTTCTCATATATGGTTTTACAATGTAGAATCCATTTATGTGTTGACCAGTATGGAGCTTCATGGCTAGACAATGCACCTTGTAAGTTCTTTGGTTCATTTTCCATCATGTAATTATGGAAATATAGACCAAAAGACTTCAAGGTTCTAGCCATTTTACTTTGCCTTAGTTCTTCTTCTTTAGAAGAGCCTTCAATTGTTTTAGCATTTTATCTTGTGATGGTTCATTATTAGGATCATAACCTTCACCTACCATCTCTATGTTTCTTTTTCTAGAAACTTCTTCTTGGCTCACTTTGCAAGTCAAGAAATTTTCAAAAAATATGGCATTTCTTGACTTAATTGTCATGCCTATACTCATGTCAGAATTTTTTTGATTTGTGCACTATTAATCTATAGACACTACTGTTATGAGCATATCCAATGAATATGTGGTCGACCGTTTTTTGTCCAATTTTGACTTGCTTTGGCTTTGTTATTTCAACTTTTGCCAAAAACCGCCACATTTTTAAGTATTTGTAGGAAGGTTTATGCCATTTCCATAATTCATATCACGTTTTATAATTTTACTTGTGGTGTATTTTGTTATATTCATTAGCATTTATTGTTGCAAATTGATTTTGAAATTAAAATAAGATAAAATTCACATGACATTCTCTATATTTAAATTGGTTGGTTGTAAAAAAAAAAAAAAGAAAGATATGTTTTCAAATTTATTAATGTTTGGATTTTCAAGTATTTAAAGAAGTGATAGTCCGACATTAAAAACTACGGAATCTCTAAATATTAAAATCAATCATTCAAGATTTCAAAAGATTTTATATCATGGTAAACATTTTGTTAGTATTTTAAAATTTTAAAAAAATTGAGTTATCATTAATTTTTTTAACATGAATTTTTTTTTAAAAAAAATAAGACGAATATAATCTTTGTCCTTTGATCTCAAGTGGTACTAGCTCATTGTTACTTGTCGGCACGTCTAAGAGAGGAAAAGGAGCTATTTTTATTGTAACTTGTCTAATAATAATAATAATAATAATATAATTTTTCGAAATAGCCAATAAACAACAATAACGAATTATATATTGTAACTTGTCTAATAATAATAATATAATTTTTCTTAATTATTTTCCGCAGCGTAGATCTATGTGTTGTTAATTTTTTTTCCATGACGTGTATTGCACGCTATCAATGACCTATAACTTTTAACATTTTTTAATTGTGCAGTTTCCAATGCGTGCCGCAAAAAGTCGATTTACGCACTACGAAAAGCCGATTTACGTCGTCATGGCGTCTAGTCAACATTTTATCGACATAATCAACAAAGGAATTAAACTTGTTCTTATATATGAACATTTCAAATAAAAATTATACAAAAAATATAATCGGCTGCAAAAATTAATTGATTAATTCTCGGTACGGCAATTCCCATGGCGTACGCCAATATTATCAATATATATACAGGCTTTGTTTGTGGCAAACGTATATTCGAACGTACATTGAACACCATGAAAACACATATAATTGCGCTTGTTGGTGCAAGTTTTGTGTTCGCAGCAGTCCTGTTTTGGATTTTTTATATTCTACATATATATATAGTTGCGTTCAAGAAGAAAATACTGGCCGGCCGATAGATCAAGTACCGTCTCCTCCTCTCCTTCGCGGTGGTAGAATCGCGACGTTGAATGGTTATTCTTGGAGCAATTACTGGTGTTGCTGCCGTAACTGGAGTTTCTGTTCTCAGTGGTCGAGATGAAGTTGACGGAGGCGGTGGCGGTGGCGGAGATTGAGTGGATGGCCGATGGAACTCTGGAACAGGTTTAATCCTATGTTAGTTTCCATTAGAAGTTAGTAGTTTTATAAAATGTCTCACTGATATGATACATGTAAATTGATGCATGTAACTTCTTCCTACCTCCATAGATAAAAGATTTTTGCCTTAATTGGTTGAGCAAAATTTGAACATCTTTCCATAAAACATTATTTATTCACTTAATATTAACAATTCAAATCCTTTATCTATACACATGTTTTTGAATGGATAAATGCATGCCTTTTAATTATTATGATAGGAAAATTGCAAACATGGACCTCCAAATAGAGATATTTTTAGTTTTGGTTCTCTAAATAATCAAAATCGACGGATCTTCGTATTATAAACTTAGTTTTTTTAAGAATGATGCTAGAGGTACAACCAAAATATCGTACAACGATATGTACAACAATAATATCGTGTTAGTATATCGTGAGATTTTGTTATTATTTCGTGAGATTTTGTATTGAATTTATCGTGAGATTTTGATAAATGAAATTTTTGTATTGAATTTTTTGTGTTGTAAGAATTGTTGTATGAATTTGGTTGTACATGTAGCATTATTTTTTTTTAAAACCCCGATCGTGCATCTAATGAAAGATATTTATTTAATAATATATGGAAAGTTCATTGAAAAATTAATGGACCTTGATAAAGTTAATTCTTAGATGAAACTTTGGGACAGTGACCTAAGGGCTAATGGCCCGATATCCATACTTGACAGCGCCACTAACCAAGGTGAGACAAAATCAAGCGTAAAAAATATACGAAGGTATGGAAATGACACACACAAACCCAAGTGTAATATGAATATCAACATGAATTCACAATTGGATTGCGGAAAAACAAAAACAGATCGCAAACGTCACAATTTGATTGCGGAAAACAAATACAAGCAAGAAGAAAAAACAAACAAAACGTAAAAAATTAATAATAATAACAAATAAAAGCTGTTGCGCAAACCTGAGGACGTAGACGTTTGTGTACCTGCGAAAGCAACGAAATAACAAAAATGAAAGATTTTCATGAAACAAACCGCATAAATATGGAAGGAAAAAGACCTGATCTTTGTGCATCAACCCAAGATCCATGGAAATTCACAATCCAAACTTGTATATTTATAGTAGAAATAAATATATTTTATATAAATTTAAAGAACTCGGAACACTTACAAGTCATGTTCGAGCTCATATTTTATTGCTTGGTTGAGTTCAATCTAGAGTTCTAATATTCCAACTAGTTTCTTTTCGATCCGCCCAATTTGACTGATAAATTACAAGTTAAACGAGACGTAGACGAGTCGTAATATTGTATCAATCGTAAAGACAATATTCTTCTCCCCTTAATTTGAGAACAAATCAAAAAGCAAGAACCATCCTGATCTGAATACGATTACTATAAACAGAAACCTCTTGTATACAAAATTTTAGCTTTCATAAATAAGTAAAATCAGCATCATAAACTAATTGTTGTTGAAGTTGCTGCTGCATAACATATAAAAGAAAAGGTGCCACCAAACCTAAGAAAAGATAAAAAAAAACCGAAACTAATTAGCCTGCACTAACATAGATATGTTAGATTACCATTCATCCCATTTGTTCATAAAATCATTCCACATAACTGCAGCAATAGAGTCTCTTCTTGTGGATGCGATCTGTTCGTGAACCGAAAAAGCTGATTGCAGATCATGCTGCTCATCAAGACCAGGAGACTCGTCTGTCATCTCAACTTCGATGTTATTAAACAACCAGTCGTGTTTTTCCTCTTGTCGAATATGATTGTGTATTACACATGCAGCGATAACGATATCCCTCTGTGTGTGAAAAGCATACTGAGGAGCAAGTTTGAGGATTGGAAACCTTGCTTTCAAAACGTTGAAAGCCTTCCGGATGGCATTGCTTAAATATGAGTGACGGTGATTAAATAGTTCCTTTGCATTTCGAGGTAAAAGATTAGCACCTCTATATTCATTGAGTTGATACCGTACTCCTTCATAAGGAGCTATAAATCCGTCAACATTTTCATAGCCCTGGTCAACTAGATAATATTTCCCTGCCATTTAATGCGTCAGCATAAATCTATGACAATGCCAAAAAGAAATCGAAAGAAACATGGCATATAAAAAGTTTAACAGTCTCTCGGTTCGAAATCCACCTCCAGGAACTTGAGGGAAGTTCTGATCGGGGTCATTCAGGACAGCTCTTAAAACACGTGAATCTGCTGCCGAGCCTTCCCACCCAGGATACACAAATATGAACTGGAGGTCAAATGTGCATGCTGCCAAGACATTTTGTGATAAAACGCCTTTCCTATTGCGAAATCTAGATTGATCCTTTGCAGGAACATGTGCAGGAATATGCAAGCCATCTATGATTCCAATGCAGTCCTAAATGCAATAAATCATGCACCAATACATTACGAAAAAAAAAAAGTGCATTCTCATACTCAGATTTTTAATTCAGATCAAATTAGTACTCAAAAATTTCAAATTGGTACAAGCGTTTTCATTAATGATTTGTATGGTACATCAATTGCATAACTTTGTCAAACATACAACTGGTGAAAGTTTATATTTAACTTTTAAATATTTTTCCTATACTAGAAAAAACACCACCGCACCAAATAAAAATTGCATCCAAAAAATAATAATAAAACTCAACTATTAAAAACTTTTTTTGGCCCATAATGTGTTAAATATAAGTAAAAACAATCATTTTATGTGTAACTAAACATTTATGGTAAAACATTATTGCAAGTCTACAGTAATGTAAAAATAGTTTATAGAATTATATTAAAAGTTGTTTAACAATATTATTCAATATACTTCTATTTATAATGGGAAAAAATTTTTTTGAACAAACAAACAGATGTAGTTCTTAAGTGTTACTGACGGATGTTTTAGTTACCTATGTAGAAAACAAATACGACTGAAGTCGAAAGAAGACAGAAAATGATGTTTCTAAAACTGCATATATAAAATATAAAAGTATTTAATTAGGCAAGATAAACTGCCAAATTTTTATCGATAAAAGAACAAAATGCTGTATATCTTTACTTAATGCATTACAACTTCATTAATTTTGATTCGAAAATACTTTCAAACTAGAGTTTTCATTTTTATCACAACTTACTTTATTATTTTTTATTAGAAAATATTTCATACTAGAGTTTCAATTTTTATATGGAATTTTAGAAAGCCCTCACAATATATTCTCTTATGCATGAAAATATTGACAAATATTGGACGAGTTTCAATGCATTGGCTATCAAAACTTGAGTATGAACAAGTCTACAGAAACAAGAGTAAGACATGGCATTATTATAGTAATATTCCAAAACTTACAGCATGAAAAGTACAGACATTCAGCTATTTACCTCAAAGTATGGGTAGAATCTATTGCTTTTGTGGATCTCCGACGGGGTTGTGAGAGGAGGCGGCCGAAGAAACTCCCGCGACAGTGACTTAATTGCCTTTAATACATTATTGAAATGCCTACTTATTGTTTCCCCTGAATGCTGGAACCGTTCTTGTATTACTCTATTACGTTCATTGTGGCCAACAACATTCAAAAAAATAGCTAACTGCTCTTCTATCATGACACCTACTGTGTCACGTAGCATGCCTCTCTGCCGAAGAGTATCACTCAACTTATGAAATACATGTTTGTCCATCCTGAACATTTCTCGAAATAAATCATCATGACCATTGAGCGCCTCGGTCATGAAACCAGATCCTTTCGGCGACATGACACGAGCAGGCTGCCTTGTAATACCATTATAGTAGTGATAACCTGCAGCTGCTGCAACTAATTCCAGCTCATCCAATTCATTGTCTAAGTCATCCATACTAGTTGATTAATCTGCCCAAAAGATTTTGACACATAGGCAATCATAAGGCAGATGTCAATACCATAAATGCACTACAAAATGCACTAATTCAAGAGCTTTCAAGAACAAGAAAGACAAGAAGAGAGAGAGGTAAAAAAATCTCCATTAATCATAGAAGTATGTGAAACATAGTTTAACCACTGAATCAAAATAAGTGCAGGGTCACAAGTTATATTCAGTAAAGTCGAAGGGGAAAATTTCTCACTCGAAGGCAGCCTGTAAAATAGAGAAAAGGGGCTGGAAACCGAGCTTAAAAATCCTCAAAAATCGAAGCTAAGGTCGGAACCAAAGCAGCATTGCGCACAAATCGCGCAGGGGACGGCGGAGGAGTGACGGTACGCGGCTAAAACTGGTCGGGATCGCTCCGAACTCTTCCCCAGATCGAATATTACATACCCATGTCCGGAAACTAGCTAATAAACAGCGAGAAGGACGGAATTCGCGGTCAGAAACAGCGGATTCAACAAAAATTGAAGGCAACAGAATGTGTAACCTCAAGAGAGCTGTTTGTTAGGATATAACAAAAATCGAAGGCTACAGAATATGTGTAGCCTCAATAGAGGTAAGTAAAGCTCTTTCCGGAGGTGGAGGATTGGCGATGGCTTCAATTTCGTGGAGACGAGGTCAAAATCGAATTGGGGCTTAGGTTTTCAATTAGGGCTTCAACTTCCAAGTGTGTGTTTCGTGGTGTAGTGTGTGTTCGTGTGGGTTTTCGTATATAGTGTGTATAAATTGACTAATATTTGGAGTAAAAGCGACGATCTGATTTATTTTAACGGTAAATTGCTCATAAATACTTAAAATCAAACCCAAATATGCTTCCACTCCTTATGTCAGTATAATATGTTTAAACTTCTTGACATCTTTCATTATGTGTTTAAATCCCTACTTGATAACAAGTTACAATGATGTATTTATTATTTTTCTAAAACCCGAAAATACCCTTATATGGGCATGTGTAAAAAATGAAAATCATTCCCCAGAAACCCAAATGGATCTGCTCTCATTATCCTCAACCCTTAAACACTCCTATTTTCCCACTGCCGATGAAAATCTTAGGAAAAAATTGTGGCCAAATCCTTTCAACGACTAAACAAGATTAAACGTTGCACCCAATTTTCCTTCGTTGTCTGCAATCTCTCGTCACTTTTGTCCTTTAATTTTTTGTATAATGGAATTTGCTGGAGTTGGGTCATCATCGAATCTTGCGTTTCTTGGTGCCTGCAAGTTCAATAACCAACTCTTTGTGATTTCGATTTCAGTGGGTGTAGTTTGTTTGATATTTTTGCTAGTCTTGGGGAAAAATACTAGGAGATTAATCCTCAATCTATTACTCTGCAATACCTAGCTCCCCAACATAAGATGTACGTGACGTTGAACGATGATGATGATGTGCTTAATATGATCCATCTTCATATGTGTATGAAGCTTACAGTGATTGAACTGTTAGCAGAGAAAAAAGAAAAGATTAGAGGTGGAAAATCTGTGGAGAGGTACGTTATTTAATTCTTTGTATGTTATGTTATTTTGGTATGTTTTTTGTGTTTATATTGCATTTTTTTTAGTGATAATCCTGAAAATTAAGAATACAGTGGTTTTGTGTTATGTATTTGTTAGACTAATTCTAGTAGTAGTCTATTTTGTGTCATTATTTCCATTTGAGTAAATAAACTGATGCCAAAATTTTCAGTATCTATTGTAGTACTAATATTTTCCATTAGAGAACTTAGTTTTTACGTATTTATTACTGAATATATGGTTATGATATTGGTAAGGGTTGAGGAAGATGACACACATTCCAGTAGTGATAACGAGCTCGAAGACCCCCGTACAAAATTCCATTGACGCTTGGTTTCATTGCATCCGAGGCGAGGGGCAAATATTCAAGGAAGCTGCAGAATGTAGAACCTATATTAAAAAGTATTCGATCGCTACCACACGTTCATATTTATATAAAAAAAAATGATCGAGAAAAGATTATCACTATTTGTAGAGTAAAAAGTTGTAAATAGAGGATTTATGCTTCTCGACATAAAGCAGACAATCTATTTGGGATTAAAAAATGCAATTTACAACACTCGTGTGGAGAGGATAATTTACGTAGTAGAGGTCATCCTAAAGCTGATACAGCTTGGGTTGCTAATGTATTGAAGGATAAATTGAGGGGAGAACCTTCTTATCGTCCTTGTTCAATGATGAGGGATTTACATAGGGACTATGGAGTAGAGATAGGTTATCGCAAGGTGTGGAAGGGCAAGGAAATAGCGATGCATGATATTCACGGTTCAGAAAAGGGCTGCTACAATAGATTGAGATGGTATTGCCAAGCCGTTAGAGAAACAAATCCTGGCAATGTTGCTGAATGTGAGATAGATCCGATAAATAATAAGTTTAAATGATTATTCATATGTTTTAATGCATGTGCAGTTGGTTTTGCTACTGGTTGTAGATCGTTGACATTTTTGGATGGCACTCACATAAAAAATAAATACAACGGAAGTATGCTACTTTATGTGACAAAGGATGCCAATGACGATCTTTTCACTGTAGCATATTCTGTATTAGATGCGGAGAATAATTCTAATTGGGAATAATTTTGTTATCATTTGAGATGTGTCATACTTACGCATCATACCATGTAGGGCTGGCAAAAATCAGAAAATTCCCGACCCTTCCCGACTTCTGACCCGGGCTCGTCCCGAAATTTTCTCTACCCGAAATTTTCCCGACCACTCCAGGAATATAAGATATACCCGACGGGATTCCCGACCCGAATATATTAATAATATTTTTATTAGATTTTTTAAAAAAAATAGGAAATCTGAACAAGCAAGGGCGGAGGGAGAGTTTGTAGCCCGGGTGGCCCAAAAAAATCAAATTATTTTAATATATGAAATTTGGTCCAAATGCAATTTAGCCCAGTAGCCCAATTAACAAATATAATAAACATATTCTCACCCTAATTAAGAAAATGGGCTTAAAATTTTTTGAAGAGCTTAGGTCTTGCGGCTTTTTTGCTCTGCCACTGAAGAGAACGGATTCAATTGTTGAGTGCGGTTGTTTATTTTCAGGTTGCGGTGCCGTTGACGAAGTAAGAGGTAATGTTAAGAATAGGAAATCCCCACTTTCTGTACAAGCTTCTTCTTTTTTTACGTATTGTTTAAGAACCTCATGGGTTCCTAAATAATGATAATGAATTTATTTGGAACTCAATCATAGTTGTTTAAAAAGTATAGTACGCTTATTTCGATACATTTTATTATAACAAAAGGTAAACATTATAGAAGAAAGACTTGCCTTAAGTTATTGACTTGCCTCTATGTTGTGATATTGTTTTTGACTCGTGTGGGCACCAATTTCTTTTTGCATGCTGCTTTAAATTATTATTGTCACTTCCCTAATTACGTAAATTCCTAAGCATATTTTGACTGTATTTTTTTACTCTACTTGAATAGTCTTTGACAGAATGTCTTTTGGTTGTGATGGATTTTCTCTTAGGTGAAGATTAATTCTTAAGAGCTTGAGAAATTATAAGGCTTCTGATTTGGTTTTCTGTTCTTTTAACATTCAAGATGAGTTGGTTTCAGAGCCTATTTTGTGTTTTATATAGATGTGTATTTAGAATTGTGATATTAATTGAAATTTTGTTAAGTTAGAGATTAGTAGAAATCGGGGAAGCTTGTGAATGATTTATTTCTAATTTTGCATTAGAATTATTTGAATTGTTTGTTTGGTTTACTTTGTTCAAATATTTGTTTTTTAATGCACTAGAACTTATGAATACATTTATAGACAACTCATCTTTTTCTTTTATTATTGATTATTGATTAGGTGAACATGGATGCATCTAGTGGAAGTAGTAGCCTTCCTTCTACCACTGAACCTGAAACATTATCTCCATCCAAAACACTTATAATCCAAGAAGAAGTAGTGGATGTTGGAGCTAAAAGAAAAAAAGTAGCGAATATGTGGTCACATGCCAAGAAAATTGTGAGAAAAAATGACAAAAATGAGGTCATTGCTATTGTTGCTGTCTGCAATTATTGCAAAACTGAAGTTCTGCCCATAGCCAAAAACATGGGAATAATGGCATTGATGGGCATGTGAAGAAATGCAAAAAAAATCCTTATAATGTAGTGAATTCGGCTTCTTCTCAACCTATCTTAACACAATCGTCCATGAATAATGCTTTGACACCCCACATCTTTAGCCAAAAAAAGCTTGATGATAAGGTTGTTTCATTTGTTGTTAAAGATGAGATGCCGTTTAGGGTAGTGGAAGGGGAAGGGTTTATAGAGATGATGAAGGAGGCTCAACCCCGATTCAAAATACCTAACAGAAAGAAAATTGCATCTCTTGTGTGGGATTTATATGCTGTGGAAGTGGCTAAGAAAAAGAGTATCATATGTGATCAAAGGGTAAGTATCACGACTGATACTTGGACCTCGATTCAAAATATCAACTATATGGTAATCACTGCTCATTTCTTGGATGATGATTGGAAATTGCATAAGCGAATAATAAATTTCACCAAGATCACCTCTCACAGAGGATATGACATCGGAAAAGTTTTAGAGACATGTTTGAGTGATTGGGGGATAGACAAAGTTTTTACTATAACAGTTGATAATGCTAGCACGAATGATAAAGCAGTGAAGTACATGGGAAAAAGACTAAAGGAAATGGGCACTCTGTTATTTGATGGTAAGTACTTGCATTTGAAATGCTGTTGTCATATTATAAATTTAATTGTCAAGAGTGGATTGAAGTTTCTTAATGAGTCAGTTGAGTCTATTAGAAACCGAGTGAAATATATTCACTCTTCTGGGGCAAGGTTGGACAAATTTAGGGAGTGTGCTATCCTATTGAAGATGGATAAAATGTCAACCGTTCCAATGGATGTGCCTACAAGGTGGAATTCCACCAATAAAATGCTTTCTGTTGCATACAAGTTTAAGAAAGTGTTTGGAAGGATGACAGAGAATGCACAATTTGCTGAATATTTTCAAGAGATTGATGGCTCGGAGAAGAAAAAGAGAGTGGGGCCTCCCAACGAAAAGGATTGAGAAAAATCACAAGTCTTTGTCAATTTTCTCAAGAGGTTTTATGATACTACGTTGCAATTTAGTGCTAGCAAGACAACTACATCAACTTTGATTTGGGAGGAAAGAGTTTCAATGGGGACCGTCATTAACGAGACAATGCTTGACATCATAGATCCTTCATTGCAAGAAATAGCTTTGAGAATGGAAAGTAAGTTCAAGAAGTATTGGGGTGATCTTGAGAAGGTGAACAAGCTTATTTTCCTAGGTCATATTCTAGATCCTCGTTATAAACTTCAAATGATTGCAATACATTTGGGGGATATGAAATTGGATGCTGCTAAAATACAATCATTTGTTGATGGTTTAAAGAATTGTCTAATGGATTTGTATCATTAATATAAAGGCATTTCACCTTTTGATACTTTTAACGAGATTGATGATGGTGATGTTGACAGAGAGTTGATGGAAATTTATAAGAATGATCCCGTTAAATTGAACTATCATCTGAAAATGACACAAGTAAGAAAATCTCAAAATCAAGAAGAGATAACTAATGAAGTGGACAAGTACTTGTCGCACCCTTTTGTGAAATGGAGCTCAAGTTTTGATGTTTTGGAGTGGTGGAAAGAGAATACAACAAGATTTCCAGTATTTTCAAAAATTGTCAAGGATATTTTTGCAATCCCTTCATCTACTGTTGCTAATGAGAACGCTTTTAGCCTTGGGAGGAGGGTCGTGGATCCATTTAGGGCATCATTGCATCCCAAAATGGTGGAAGCTCTTGTGTGCACTAGTGATTGGCTTAAAGGTGAAGAAATTAACTTATATAAAGAACCGACAGAAGAAGAATAAAATTTTTATAAAGATTGTGAAGAAGTGGTCACAAGTAAGTAAATATTTAATTTTTTAGTAATTTTTATGAATACTTAAACTCCTTTCCTATCATTCTATTATTATTATTATTATTATTATTATTATTATTATTATTATTATCATCATTAAATATTTTTTTCTTCATAACCTAAGATCAAATAAAATGATAGATTTTTATCTACTTAAATTTATTTATAATAACTCGTAATAAACAGCACGTCATTGGTTTTAAAGTCTTTGTCATTGAAGTGACAACTATTGGGTGGATTTTTATGTTCAATTATCGATCACCTATTTGTAATTGTGAAAATGCTCACATGATTTTATTATCTATTTTATTTAGTCATTGATGTTCATGGAGAAGAATGTGGCTCAATAAGTTGGAGCGAAGTAAGTTCATGTTTGGTATATATTTATAGTTTTGTGTAATGGTAAGTAGGTGCTTGTATATTTCTTTTTTAAAAAAAGGTTGTTTTTTTATATATATTTATATTTTATATTTTTAGATTATGTTTATAAAATATATGTTGTTTGTAGGTACCCTCATGCACACAACAAAGTAATGCATCCCTCAAGTGTGAGCACCAAAAGTCTCGTGGTGGAAGAATAATGGATAAATGGTAAGAATCTAATTTTTTTTTTTTTGCTTGGATATATTTTTATATTTAGATTGCCATGATATGTTATGAAGTCATCTTGACTTTAAAAACCTTATGCTAAAGACTCAAAGTGTGTATGCTGTTTGCTCATATGTTATTTAATTGAATTCTGATTTTGTCATTTTCTTTCATCAACTTTTAGATGCATGTGATTTCATTAGTTTATATCCTAAGTTAGTCATATGAGATGTTTCATTGTGATTTTCCCTTTCTCAAAGCAAACTTACTGGATGTGTGTATTCATGGATGTGTTTTTGTTAAATGATCTTGCAGACATAGTGATAATTGCTTTGATGTTGTATTTGCTTGCAGATGCCAGCGAGGAAGGCCATTAGGGAACTATATCTAGTGGTGTGATCGAAATGTATGTTGTGAGCTCATTCTCGCCAACAGATGTACAAAAGGGCCACTAACACCTCGTTGTCATAATTGGAGAGAGTTTTAATTAGTTCCTCGATTCAGATTTATGTTTCTTCTAGCTTAGATTTTATTTTTCGAGAACGTTGTGTTGTATTTTACTGCAACGTTGTTTCTGTGTAAGCTTCTGAAATTGTCATGATGTTCAATGAATTCTTTAATGAATATTTATCGGGATTTGTTCTCCTTTCCCGACCCAATCCCGAACATTCGGGTCCCGATATTTTTCGGGTACGGGATCGGGAATCTTTTTTTATTCCCAATTCTTATCGGGACGGGAATCGGGTTTGGAGGTTACGGTACGGGTCCCTACCCGATCCCAGCCCTAATACCATGGGATTTGACAGATTCACTTTTTTCTCAGACAGACATCCTGGGATTATCAAAGCTATCCAACTTTTATATCCTGGTAGTCATCATGCGTATTGTTTGAGGCACTTGGTCGATAATTTTGTGAAGACGGTTAGTAGTTAATTAATGTTTTTTTGTGTGTGTTATATGATTAAATAGTTTTAATGTATGTACTGTTATTAGAAATTTTTTTATTAATTGTCTTTTGGTCATTACAGGTGTTGCGAATTTATCCTCTACATTACAAAAAACATTGATCGTCGGTATTCAAAAAACCTGCCTATGCCCCATCACAACATGAGTTTTCAGAGCACATAAATAATATCTTTGTGTCAATGCCACTTGCAATAGCATTTATTCAGAAGTCTGAGCCTGAAAGCTGGGCTAATGCTTTGTTTCGTGGAAATCGTTGGGGTGTTATAAATAATAACATCGCTGAATGTTGGAATAATTGGGTTAAACCAGTTCGTTATCTTCCTGTTGTTTCTATGGTTTACCATATACGTGTGCTATAATGAATATGATGCACCGACGACCCGAAACAACATTCGGCATGGTGAAAGAATTAAGCCCAGCAAAGGAGAATGTTTTTATGAGAACATACATTGAATCTCGCACCTTGAGAGTGCACCGTTCATGTGGTTGGAAGTTTGAAGTAGTTGATGGTGATAAAACATGTGCTGTTGATTTGAATGAATGGAGTTGTTCATGTAGATCCTGGCAGATCAATATGCACCCTTGCAAACATGCTTGTGCTGCCATAGCATCGAAGTCAATGTCGGTATATGCCTTCTGTGATAAATTTTTCAAAAATGATATATATCGTCAAACATACAAGGGCATTATTAATCCCATGCCGACATTTGACATGTATGAGTTTAATGACGATGAAGGATATGTAATCAATGCTCCTGATGTGCGTAGTCAGCCAGGGCGTAGAAAGACTCAAAGAATACCATCCCAAATTCAATCAAGTCTGTCAAAGTGTAGTCGTTGTCGTACGAGGACACAACTGAAGAAGGTGCAAAGAAGTTATAAACTAGCTTATTTCGTCTTTTTGGTTTTTTGAATGGTGCTCGTAGAAATTTGTTCACTTTTCATTGACCATTTTTAATTTCATTTTCATTTGTTATTTTCTTGAAGTTGATACAATTTTGTTAATTTCTACAGAAAAAAGACAACAATGGATTCAATTTTGGACGTGCGCAAGAGGAGACACACTCGTTCCAGTGGCAGCATTGGCGGTGTAGCCTTGAGTTGATTATAGTGTTTTTGCATACTGTTGGTGTTGAGTTGTTAGGTTTTATATGATTTTTTGAATTTGAATTCTGTTGTAACATTTCAAGTGTTGTCTTTGTAATGTATACAATTTGTTGTTCAGTTTCAGAATGATTTTGTGCCACTGGTGTAAGATGCTATATTATTTCAGAATTATTTTTCTGCCACTGGTGTATGTCTTTCTGGACACCTACTGGTACATTTAGTTGAGGGTTTGTTGTCCATTTTCTGGTTTGTATTCATTGTGGTCGATTATATCACGTGGGAAAAAATGTAGCACAAAATTGGATGAATCTAGTATCATATATATATATATATATATATATCGATATGGTACACAATGGGCAAAATTCTGGTACAAATATTTCATGAAGTTGGAATTTGGATGCTCCTATAATATGTCATTTGTTATTGTGTTCTAGACACCTACTGGTACATGTGGTTGAGGGTTTGTTGTCCATTTTCTGATTTGTATTCATTGTGGCCGATTATATCACATGGGAAAAAAAATATAGCACAAAATTGGCTGAATCTAGTATCATATATATATCAATATGGTACACAATGGGAAAATTTCTGGTACAAATATTGTGCAATTCACCTAGACATTAATACAAACATTATTGAAGCATGCAAAGCATAATCACACATTGTTCATGATGACCATTTCACTTGGACATTAAAACAAACACAAGAGCTACAATGAGCAAACTTTCAATTAAAAAACATGTGCAACCGAAACAACAACAAATTCCTGTCATATTGATGGCCATGTTGTCGTTCTTATCAGAGAGAATGTTATCATCATGTGGTGGCAAACCATGTGTCGTTGAAGAGGCAGATTTTGAGTAGTTGAAAGTTGTTTTCATAGGTGTACTGATGTTGGATTTTGATGTATTTTCTTCAAGTACTTGGCTGTGGTATTCATCACACCAGTAAAACCGATTAGGGTGTTGTAGCTCTCGAGGACAAATGTAGTAATACTTTCCCGGACGGGTAGTTCGTGGACCAGCTTCTCGTAAATTCATTTTTCCATAGCCACATTGGCATTCGGGTGCATCCTTGAACTCCATTCAGCAACAATGGAGGTCGTGTCTTCTTACAGAAGGATGAGAAGTGAAGTGAAGATAGTTGAGAAGGAAACCGAACCGAAAATTAATGTTGTGGTTTCAGAGTCAAAATTCGTGAGTCAAAGTTATGTACAGCTGTTGTCACTGACAAAATAGTAGAATGAAGGTGATTTTTTTGTTTTTTTTCACTATGGTGAAATGTGTAATTATGTCATTGTGAATGGTGCACCATTTTTAAAATGTAGTACTAGATAATAGTCACTGTGGTGCTTCATAAAGGAATTATTGTCCTGTAATTAAGATTTTATGTACCTTTTTTTACAAATATAGATATGGTGCACACTTAGCACATAAAAAGCGTGTAGATATAGTAATTGTGAGTGCTGCTCCATTTTTATAATTTAGTACTAGATAATAGTCACTGTGGTGCTTCATAGATGTCTTATTGTCCCGTATTTTGGATTTTATGTACCTTTGTTTTACAAATATAGATAGATATGGTGCACACTTAGCACATAAAAAGCGTGTAGACATAGTCATCGTGAGTGGTGCTCCATTTATATAATTTAGTACTAGATAATAGTCACTGTATTGCTTCATAAAGGTCTTATTGTCCCGTATTTTGGATTTTATGTAACCTAACATTCATTCCCAACAAACATATCGAATCATGTTACATAAATGTTGATTAATGTTATCTAACATTCACTGACAATAAACATATTGACTAACATTGATTCATGTTACCTAACATCGATTCGTTATAAACATATGGAATCATGTCACATATTAGAGATTCATGTTACACAATATTGATTCATAATAAACATATCATTCATTTTACATAAATTTTGATTCATGTTATCTAACATTCATTCACAATAAACATATTCATTCACGTTACATAAATATGGATCATTATACCAAGTCGACATGGTGTACGAGGTGCTCAATTTTAGGCAAATGATACCATGAATTAGTTATTGAGGTGCTCCATAATATACAAAGTGTACTGTATTTGTGTTTCTTTGTAGCAATATTTTAGAAAGTGAGGAGCACAACTAGTACATGCACGCATGGACGTCGACATGGTGTACGAGGTGCTCAATTTTAGGCAAATGATACCAAGAATTGGTTACTGAGGTGCTCCATAATATACAAAGTGTACTGTATTTGTGTTTCTTTGTACCAATATTTTAGAAAGTGAGGACATGGGTGCACAACTAGTACATGCACGCATGGACGTCGACCTAATGTACGAGGTGCTCAATTTTAGGCAAATGATACTACAAATTGGTTACTGAGGTGCTCCATAGTATACAAAATGTACTGTATTTGTGTTTCTTTGTAGCATTATTTTAGAAAGTGAGGACATGGGTGCACAACTAGTACATGCACGCATGGACGTCGATCTGGTGTACGAGGTGCTCAATTTTAGGCAAATGATACTATGAATTGGTTACTGAGGTGCTCCATAGTATACAAAGTGTACTGTATTTGTGTTTCTTTGTAGCAATATTTTAGAAAGTGAGGACATGGGTGCACAACTAGTACATGCACGCATGGACGTTGACCTGGTGTATGAGGTGCTCAATTTTAGGCAAATGATACCACGAATTGGTTACAGAGGTGCTCCATAATATACAAAGTGTATTCTATTTGTGTTTCTTTGTACCAATATTTTAGAAAGTGAGTACATGGGTGTACAACTAGTACATGCGCGCATGGACGTCGACATGGTGTACGAGGTGCCCAATTTTAGGCAAATGATACCACGAATTGTTACTGAGGTGCTCGATAATATACAAAGTGTACTGTATTTGTGTTTCTTTGTACCAATATTTTAGAAAGTGGGTGCACAACTAGTACATGCACGCATGGACGTCGACCTTGTGTACGAGGTGCTCAATTTTAGGCAAATGATACCACAAATTGGTTACTGAGGTGCTCCATAATATACAAAGTGTACTGTATTTGTGTTTCTTTGTACCAATATTTTAGAAAGTGGGGACATGAGTGCACAACTAGTACATGCACGCATGGACGTCGACCTGGTCTTTAGATTACTAGTTTTTGTAATGGAAAATAATCGTTCCAAAATTATTATCTTTTCACCATCATATGTTTTTCATCAGTACAAAAGAGGCAACAACACAAAACCTCACATTAACACAAAAAGGAGCCCAAGTTTTAACCTCTTCTGTACTAAAAAAATGTATTTTTCAGTAGTCCATTACCATCAGAAATTATAGTGGCGGCAACACGGGCTCGATAAGTGTCCATGTTCACATCTTGTTCATATCACAACAAAGACACTCTATCCACATGCATGCATAAACGCCATAATCCAGAGATATACCTTGTTGACGGCATCGTTGTCTTAAAACCTCATCACTGCCTATGGTGAATCCGGATATATGTGACACAACCACTCAAAAAACGTGTTTGCAATAAATAAAATTTATTTACACTGGAATCATTACTATTTTTGGAATATAATATTGTCAGACTTACCATTACTTTAGCAGTCCCAACTGCAAAAGGATCGTGAAGCGAAATGAAAAGTAGGAATTTCCCTTCAGATGCTTTGAAAACTAGCAAATACCAATTAAATTTGTCATTAATTGGGAAAATGATATACTTGCATCTTCTAAAAAGATCTTCGTTTAGTTCATGCAACTTCTCTCGCGTCGCGGATGTCAGCCTACCAATAAAATTTCCATACTTTGTCTTGCTTATACGTCTCCTTTTACCGTATCGTACCAAATCTTCAAGCACTTCCTTCTACAAATTCACAAAAAAATATACTCATACTCCATAATCCAATAAGTTGAACAAGAATTCAATTTGAATCGCACCTGTACCAATGTGTCCATACAATAAGTCTCAAATCCATAATCCATACTTTTCTTTTACATTATTCTCATGTACACGTTTATCATAATGCCACTGATGAGCCCACCAAACAAGAAGTCACAAAACAAAGGTCCAGTTAAACAAATATGCTCATTCATCCAAATTGTAACACTATAGGAATAGAATACAAAATTCATTACAAACATTGAGATATTATGCACAAAAATAAAATTTCAAAGATATACATACTCCAATTCTTCCCTATTCAAAAATTCTGTCAGCAACTTCCTCTGTTCTACAAAAATTTCTTCACTCCCACAAAAATCGCTTCTACCTTTGAATTTCAACATGCAAGTCTTAAGAGGACTACTTCCCTCAGCAACATCTTGGACAAAATTTTCCTATGTCACAATATATTTTTAATATAAGATGCAAAAAAGATTAGCAGTGGTATAAATAAGAAAATTGACATATTATTGAGATAAAAGTAACTATTCGGGGATTAAATTGTGCACCATTGATCGGCAAACCGGTTTTTTGGAACGCCTCTTACGTTTTGGTGTAGAGCTGGGTGGAGTCACAAAACTCGTGAGTTTTTTCTTTTCCACACGATCACCCCTAGTCCTCACAGTATCTACAATTGAAGATTGAAAAAGGGTGATCTTCGGCACTTCTGAAGTACAATGCCACTGCCAGCATCATTCTCATCATCGTCATCTGTTCCACTCCCGCTATTTCGAGCAAACACATAATTGTTTTCATCAAATGAAGCGGTTGCAAATTCAGGGCCTAATATTTTTTTGTTTTCTATCTCGAAATCAACATCAACATTATGCACCATCAAATTTGTATTAGGTCCAATTTTAACATTATCAGCTGAAGAATTTTCAGAATCAGTTCTTTTCACTTCATTATTCTCTTTATTACGTGAATAATTCCTAGAATCAGCTGCCCTCGGTTCATGGTTTTCTTTATGCAAATCAACAACAACATTCTTCAACATTACGTCAACAACATCATCAAAATTATCAGCTACATTTTTTGCAGACTCAGCAGCCCATTCTTTATCAATCTGCCTAGCCTCCTCCCACTTTTTCTCAACAATCTCATCCAATTCTTTATCACTCTGCTCAACATCCTCCAACTTTAAATCAATGATCTCATCATTCTTCTTAAAAACCAATGATCTTCTGGCTACATGTAAAATACTTTCTCGCTCTAATTCAACACATTTCCTTTTCAACATTTTCAGTTCATCCTTTTGTTTTTTTTAAAATTTTTACAAATTTTCTCACTTGAGATCTACCATTTTCCAGCTTAATTGCATGGTTTATGTTTAACAACTCCCTCTCCTCAAAAAATGGTGCAATTGGTAGACATGTTCACCAGTACAAAAAAAAATTATGTCAGTTCATCCATCCATTATATTTAGTATTTACAAAGCGAGATTACTTAAAATGAACTCGGATGAAATAAGACCAACTTGGGTTGAATCTATGGAATTCAAGAGTGATTCAGCTTCAAAAAACTTCAATGGAATCTTGTTTTCCACCCATCGAAACAACCGAGGGAAAACATGTAAACCGGTGAACACTCCTAATACTGGAACCCTCTCATATACCCATGCCTAAAACAAATAAGAAAATCTGAAAATTATTGAGAACAAATTTTTTTAATAAAATAAAACACAATAGTACTAACCATTAAACCAACAATGCTTCCGTCTAAATAAGTTTTACTTCCGACGTCACCTAAATCTCGGCACAAAAATCGGAAGGCAGCATCTCCCCAAGCATACTCGAAAAAAGTCGAAAGGTCATCGAGATAAGGGAAAATAAAACCAGGGGTTGAATAATTACAAGTTGGGAATATTATGCAGTTGAAAACAAACAAAATAAAAAAACGAACAAAATCACCGACTTCACTGTTATCGTCACTGGCAGCAAGCGAAATTAGTTTTTTAAAAATATCTGCACGTTTGGCATTAGTCACTTTTCCTTCAAATTGACGAGACAAAAAATTGGAATCCACTTTCAGGTTCAAATCAACAGGTTGTCCAACATGACGCAACCCGAGAATAACAGAGAAATCCGCTGAACTAAAAGGTATTGAGATATCTTCACCAACAACTAACGAGCACGAATCAAACTGAAATCTATTGAGAACATAATCAATTCTCGAACTACTTATCGCAAGGGCAGGGATATCAATCCATTTCGCAAATGGCGTATCTTTTATCCGACCAATTTGTTGCTCACCTAAGATAGGCTTCAGTTTTCTCATCACGGATTTAAAGAAATGGGGGGAACAACGTGAAAGTAGCTTTGAACATAATTCATTTTCCTCCTTCTGCTCATTACCAGATTTAACAAGGTTCTTCTCAACAGCAAACTCTATATTAGAAAATGAGAAAAAGATAAGAAATCTATATCTGATGTATATATATATTTATATATCAGAACGTAAATTTTTTTTTTACAAAGAATCTAGGATAAATATAAACACAAATAAAGAGAGTCAATCAAGTATCAATCACATTACTATTAGCATAAAAATAACGTGGTCATTGGGGATAATTGGTTCATGAAGCCAACACTTTTTAACCTGATTTATAAACATCATCTGTAATCTTCAGAAATAATGCAATATAACTAAAGAACCAACTTGATAACAATATGAAAAAGGAAACCCTAGAAATTGAGGACAAATATTCCTAATCAATGGGAAAAAATTTTGAGCACTCACTGTCCGAACAGAAAAAAATTACGAAACAAAATAACAACATCATAACAAGAGGGTTCAATTTAAAAATTACAGAAATATACAAACCTGATTTCCGCGTTCTCTGATTTTTCTCTTTCACAACTTTCTTCACTATATTTTTTTGTGGTGATTTACTTGTCCTTCTCTCTTTTGGTTCTATACTCTTCTTCGGATTCTTGTACTCAAATTTTTTACCCATTTTGTCTCTCTGTTGTTCGATTTCTCTGCCAAGCTTTCCTCCGATTCACAGTGGCATAAAGTAGGTAGAGTTTGGGAGACGTTGGGAATTATGAGGAGTAATGTCGGGAAGATATTTAACAAATATAAGAGGGAACCGTAAAAATAAAAACAAATACAATAGGGTGTTTAAGGGTTTTCGAAAAATAACAAGGGCAACAACGTAACTTTATGCGATTTAGGGACCTTAAACATATATTAAAATAGGTCAGGGAGTTAAAACTGATTTTTTCTGACATGGGGATTAGAAACACATTTTAGTTTACTTTTGGGGATTTTTGAGAAGTTTGCCCTTATTTTAAATACTTATGCTATTTTAATTTCAACATGTATTTTATGAAGTTGTTAATTATGATATTTTCTAATATATTTTAAAACATGTTTTCTAATTATTGACTTAATAATTATTTTAAGGGTAAATTGCGAAAAAATACTCTAAACTAGCTTAACTTTAAATTTATTCCCTATACTAAAAAACTTTGTTTCCACCCCTAAAAGTATTTAAAAAAGACATAAATATCCTTATATGTCCTTATATGTGATATATCCAATTGATTGATTTCCTAGGCCGAAAAATGGTATCAGAGAAAAGGAAAAATTATTTCAAACATACAAATTTATTATTATAAAGTAATTAAATGTTGGAAGAGGAGAATTTTTCTCAATTTACATGAATCCGAACTAAGGTTCGAAATTAATTATTTACATGATTTATTCCAGAACTCTGGAATATTTACAAAATGAAGATCTAACAAAGGTTAGACATCAAGAAGGAACTTATCAAAGTCCTGTGGTAAACATATGATTCAAAATAACAGGTCTTAGAAATAGTATCGGATTCCTCTAAACTCTCCGGAGATCTTAGATAAATTCAAAAAACAGTACAGAATTATGGCAATATGCTGTATTATGTACCACAAAATGTGGAGAAAACCCTTGAAAACCAAGAAGAAATTATTAGAATATTAAAGGATATTCGAACAAGACTTCAAAACCTAGAACAACAACCAAGTTCTAGTAAAAAAAACTTCCGCATGAAGGTTAACCACCATTATTTGGTACTGAACCCTTATTACATCAAAGAGAGAAGGCCAAATTGATGCCAAAACATTTAACTGAAGAAGAAAAAATGATCAATCTAATAGAAAAAGTCTCAGAAAATAAATTAATCTGATGACAACTTTAGAAAGGATTGGTCTAGAGGATCTCCAAGATCTTGCATAATCTTTAGCAAATTTCAAGGTTGTAGATCTAAAGATGAACACAACTGGAGGTGAACAACCTACCATAACCTGGTCATCTTCACAGGAACCACCAAGAAAAAGTGTGGGATCTCAGAATATAATTATGAGAGAATCTCAACCAGAATTTTACACAGGTGGAGAAGTACACCCAGCGGGAACAAGGTCAAGGAAAAATCAAATTCATTTGCACCAAACACTCTATGGGTAATCTGTTCTAGAACCTTTACATCCTTATGGGTTATGCTTACCTAGAAGCATTAGATTTCAGAAACAGAGAAGATCTCATAGACGACTAGACATCTGCTATGAGAATCGCAGCAGGAACACTTGATCTCAACAGAGAGGGATTCATTAAACTTCTGGAAATGAGTCTCATGGGATCAGTTGAAATTTCTTGGGACATGACTTCGGTAGAAACCAAATAATCAGTCCTAGCTGGAGAATCTCTTAGCGAGATAGCCAGAAGAATGACTACTCTTTTTAAAGCACAATTTATAGGGGTAGACTATTTTAACAGTCAAGATACAGAGAAGGGAAAAAAATATACTCAAGCTCTGTATAGTCTTGAATTATATAATGTTATTCACTAAATATAGATGAAATTAAGGGGTCGAAGAAGATATAGCAATGCAATTTTCTTCGTCAAGATGCCAAGTCCCTGGAGAGAAATGCTAATAAGGGAATATGTCACTGACAATCAAGATACATTAGCACGAAGAGCTTCTTTTCTCAAAGAAAAATTGGCGGAATGATGTCATTTGGCATCATTACAAAAGAATTACAAAAGATTAAGGAGTATTAACAAACGTACTCTTTTGAGTTGTAAGGAAAATGATCTTCCAACAATTATTGGAAGTAAACCACAAAGGCATAAGAGAAAAATTTTTAGAACTCATCCTTATGCTAAAAGTGGGAGGAGTTCTTGGAAACCAAAAATAGTTTGTTTTAGACAAAAAGCCAGATCTTATAAATTTGGACAAAGAAGTTGACCATCAAGAAGTAGGATATCATCCCAAGCATATCGAAGCACAGGAAGAACACATGCGAAGTAAACTTTCAGAAGAGCTCATACTCGAGCTAATGAAAGTTTTAAAGATTGTAATTGTTGGACATGTGGAGCAAGATGTCATATCTCAACCAACTGTCCAAAAAATGAAAAAAGAGGTATTAAATGCTTCGATCCAACCCCGGATATTGAAGAAACAGTTTATTAACAAGATGTTAGTCAGGTATACTAATTTGAGGATATTGCCTCATATGAAAGTATATATGAAGAAGAAGAAGTCTTAAGTCAGAGAGAATCTGATGGAACTGAATCGGAATCTGACTGAAGAAGAGGTGTTTCGACACGAAATATATGAAGATTTGTCTGGTTTCTTTAGTCAGACAACAATATCTCATAACATGGTCCAAAAGATCATGAGAAAAAATCCTAGTCTACAGAGATATCAGGGATTCTCTACAGAACAGGTAGAAAAGTTTTTGGGAAGTCTTGGCCTAAGAAACAGAAAGCATCGACTAATCTATAAAGATTCCAGAAGGGAAACGACAATTTCAATGGAACTTACAGGAAATAGAATGGAAATACATCTAATTCCTTCTGAAGAAATTAAGGAGGAATTACAAAAACTCAAGATAGAAGTAGCACGTACCATGTCCTAGATTCATATCGGAACAATCCAGATTATGATAAAAGTTACTTTCAAAGAAGGAATATATTCACCCATTGATATTGCTATATGCGATAAACAAATGAGGAACCTTAAAGATTTAGTACTGGGAACCATCTCAAGAAATCTTTGCGAAGGAAATATTGTTGGAGTAATTTATCCGAGAATTTCTTACAACTTGGCAGATCGAGATTTCAATCGAGCCTTGACATTACATCAGAATTTCAAGGAAAAAATGATGATGAAAGAAGGTAATAGACCATATTCTATTACCTACCAAATTTCATATGCTCTATCTAATACACATCATTCAGAATTGTTTATTAGAAATGAGTTCATTGAAGTACCTAAGATATTTGTAAAAGTTGCTCAGGAAATTTATCCAGAAATAGTTGAATTTCTTTTAATACAAGAAACAAATATCCAAATACAGTACAAACTGATTCTACAGAAGAATCAAAGTAAGATTGGAATCAAGAAGACTATCTTTTAAGGGAGATAGAATTACAAGTTATAGGTGGGGAAAAACACCTGTCCAAGAAACCCAACAGGAGGGAGCCAAAAAGCTTTTCCACGATAGGAAAGCTTAGATTCCCAGAAGGGTGGAAGGAAGTATAAATAATATTTTATATTACGAAACAAAGAAATCAATTTTTTTGTAATATCATATACTATTTAGAACTACTTATGATAGGAATGATTAATATCGGAGAATTGAAAGTTCATATCAAAGGAATTCCAGGGAAAGAACCAGATCGATTGATTCTTGGAATAGAGTTTTTCGAGGAACATAAACCTTGGAAACATCTAGAGTATGGAATAGAGTTTATGGCCGAGGACAAGATGTGGAAAATCCAATGACCACGAGTTCGTTCTCGATATACATTCCAGTCGGGATGTTATACGAACAATATATAGCAGAATACTTTGCTGCTTATATTGATTCAGGGGCTGGAATCTGTACAGCAAAAAGAGGAGTTTTTCCAACTAATTTGAAAGAAGAATTACCTAAGGGATTGAAGAGGGAAAGATCAACCTTAGACCTAATACTGACAAGGGTAGAGCTAAGGTTGATACTAATGAAGCTACAATTTCTCCATTTCAGGTTTACCAACAAAACTGGGAGAAATTAAAAACAAGAATAGGCATTAACCTAGCTACAATCAGGGTTGATGTTTCAGAAAAATATCTAGGGTATGGATGAAACCAAATTCGTATCCAAAGGAGGTCAAAGCCTGGTATGAATTCGAGGCTCTTGCCTCAGTTTATACCACGTCACCAAGCTTCCCAAAAATTTCAAGATTACCTAAATGTATCCAGGAAGTGGTTCACGAAACTTGGGCAAATAACGACTATTTGTCCAGAGGAGACATTCTGGAGTTATACTTCTTTAGTATAGCTCCAGAACCAGTAGGAAAAGGCTCACACGAAGCTTTTCATTTTATCAAGTTGAGGAGGCTATATACAAATGTTCAGAAATTTATCAAGGACCCTTCGACAGAAGAAACACCCCTTGTTGCTTCAATAACTGAAGACAACATTTCGACCAGAAGAGCATGTGGTCTATGGGTCTGTCTAACAGAGATAGACAAAGTCAAGTTTCCGTTTAAATTTTTTCATAATTCGGTAAACAGATCATTCCTGTTAAATACCATGACAGAAAAAACAACCGATTTTGCCGAAGATTTATTTGAAAAAAAAAAAATCTTTTGTGGAATAGTAAGCTGCCGGGGAGTAAAAAAACTCGTCAGAAATTATCTAACATGGTTCAGTGGGAAGATGGTCGGAACAAATCTGCCCAGAATTCCCAAACCAAAAAGACCGGAATTCGGCAAGGGCTTCAGACCTCGGTCAGACAAGAAGCATCTTGCTGAGACAGGACCAAGTGGTGAAGGACCACAACCACGTTTTTTCTCGGAGACACAAAAAATTTAAGATTCCTCGACAAAAATAAGTGGACATGTGACTACCATCATTTTTCCTCGGGAATAACAAAAGTTAAAGATTCCCCGACAAAAGCAAGTAGGCATGCAAATTTCCCACTAACTAAAAGAACTTGGACCCAAAATTCACCTATAAAATGGAGTAAATGGGAACAAGAAAATCACACAAGAATTAAAACGAAATTTGGAACCAAAGAAAATGTATTATACATATCTCAAGGTCTCCAAAAGACGGATTAAGGTAACAAGAAAGCAGCTGATTATCTTCAAAGACCTATACAAAATTCTGAAAGAAGCAGGTAATGAAATCTCAGCAGATATAATCCAGACGCATATCTACTATTTATGTCAGGAGTTAAAACATGAAGAACAAGATGTTTCTAGATTAATAATCTAGGAAAAGACAACTCAATAAAAGTGGTGGGACCACTCAACCACCCACTTGCCCCACTCAAGAGATAGTGTCAGCCACAGCTGGAAGGCGTTAAAGAAAAGCTATAGCAAGAGTTTGAAGTCCGAGAAATCAAATTCGCAAAGGGCTTCTATAAATAATAAGGCGGAAGGAAGATGAAGGCATCACTCAACTTCTTCATTTTCTTTCAAATAAGTTGTAATATTTTCAAGTTTATGTGTGTTTTATCTTCGGCCACTATTATTAGCTAAACAAGTTCCTCCTCCTCTACAGGAGGTTACTATGTAATAATAATTTGTTATGTTTGAATGAAAAAACCAAGGCTCTTGCCCCTCTCATGTATTAGTTTCAAAATTGAACTGCTTTATTATACAACCTGAGGTAGGAAACGAAACAGAGTTGTGCTAAGTGCTGTTAAAGGAATCTGCGTCAGGAACCATCTGTTGCGACGACATGGTTAGGCTAAGAGGAGCAGTCTGTAAAACCCGGTGAATATAACCTGATGACACTCTGGTCAAAGAGATAAACTATTCAATTTATTTTACGGAAGCATGATGGGCCATTTATTAAAAAAAATCGATCAATGGAACATGATATATATGCTGGAAACCTTGCATTGCTGTATGTCTTGGGGCTATATGCCTTCAAGAACAGGCTCGATAGGTGTAACAATGTCACATACCATAAAATGGAGGTAAGGGTATTATTGGGAAATGAGGGAGTAAAAACAGAGATTTGAAGGGAAGAGGAGTAAAAAAAAGTTGAGTAAGGAAAGGGTAATTTTAAATAAGTTGCCCTTATTTTAATTCATCATCTTAATAATTATTATTAATTAAGATCAAACATCGTTTAATTAATTTAAAGGTTTTGCAATATGGTTATGATATTATTTAGTTTTGAAAAAACTCATATTAGATCATCTCACAAGTTAATTTGATGAGACGAATCTTCTGCTCGATCCATAAAAAAATTAATTTTTTATGTTAAAAATATTACTTTTCAATCAAATATAGACGAGCTCGACATGTCTAGCCATGATAAATTTGTGAGACCGTATCACATGAGACCATCTCAAATGAAATCTAATGTTTATTTTTTTCTTTAACTGAATGATAAAAAACTATTTTTGAAAATTTCCGGTCGTTCTTCAATCAACATTAGACCTCTCTTCTCAGTGACTAATAGCTCAGCATAAGTCTCTGAATCAGTCTTCTACTAATCGGCAACAACATCTTCCTTAATGGAAGGATCTGACATATGATCTTTGGTGATACTCCCATAAGAGCCCGGGTCATGGATGACCCGAGATTCTAAATGGATATCCTAAATAAGAGTCAATATACAGAGTGTTTTCTTCAGCAGCCAGGCAAGGGGAGGCCCGGGACATTTTCTCCCCGGGTAATCAGGGGCCCGAGTTCTCATGCAAGCTCCCGGGAACTTTCTACCCGGGCTACCTCAAGAAGCGCACCTCACTCGAGTATATCAGTATGGGCTACCTTATGCTTGGCAATCATTACTGTCAGAACCACATGGGTTTGGCGTGTCAGAGAAGTCATCAGAAGCAGGATATGGGCAGCCGCCTTACCATACTTAGCAGGTGGGCACTGAAAACTAGGTAATCATGGGATTTTCTCCTATAAATAGCAAGTATACATCTCATTTAAAGGATTCTGAAAATTGCATCTTCAAGCATTCACATAATATCCTCACGTATATTGCCCTTATATTTTTTCTTCACCTACTGACTTAAGCATCGAAGTGGCCACGCCGGACACCCCTCCGGCGCCCATTCACGAGTTCATTTCCTTGTTTGCAGGTCAAGTTTGCAGTCATACACTATAGTCATTTTCCTTAAACACAACTTCTATCATATTCGGTGGATTGCCCCGACCCAGCTCACCCGATTCACTCGGATATCATCATTCGGCGCCGTCTGAAACGACCTCGACTTTTTTTTTAACTAATCATAAATCATAAACTCGAATATTCTAAAATAATAAATAACTTAACATGATCAACAATCATAATAATTTAACATATCATAAATCGTAATTATTTAACAACTAAAATCTCGAGTGCATATAATTAATCTTAAATCATCAACTAACCAAAACTCCTAAATCGACCTTTCAAAATATCAACTAACAATAAAAATAAAGCATAAAAATATCTCTAATAAAATCCATTAACATAATCTGTAAATCATAAATCTATCTAACTAGTGCGAAAACATAAAGGCCCTCGGGTGTGTACTGCTGCACTCGATCCACTCAATCGTCAGCGCCTCCCATACAAACCTAGTGAGTTTAATGACTCAGCACGTTCTAAACATGGATAGCAAATAATACATATACAATCACATGCATTAAAAAAATCATATTTTTATTTAAAATAGATTTTGGAACATAAATAAACAATTTAAAATCATTTAAGCATAATTAAATCATAAATCGTAAAATCATTTTAAAATAACTTTAAGCATAAATAAATCATTTAAAATAAGCTTTAAGCATAAATAAATACTTTTAAGAAAATAGCTTTAATCATCATCGTGAATCATATATCATAAAATCATTAAAATCGTAAAACTTTCAATCATATATCATTTTGGGTGAAGTTTAATCATTGAAAGTGACTAGCATTTATCATTTGGTCGACTACAGTCTCATCATCCACATGGCCCGTGGGGTGTGTACTAGGCTCCACCATAGAAATACGATCGTCGGGGTCCCTCTGGGACCTTTTCTTATACACGGGGTCCCTCTGAGGTCTTGGCCCGTATATGGGTTCTCTCTGGGGCCTTGGCCCTCACGTCATCCCCACAAAATTATAAGTTCACTGTCCTCACATAAACGGATCCCTCACAAATCATATATCATATGTCACAATCAATTTGCATCCCTCAAAAATATTTTTCCTTCTCTTTAAAAATCATAAAATAACACAGCTTTCCAAAAATAGCATTTTAAACAGTATAAATTACACTGCTTTACCATAAATCATAAAATAACATATTATCAGCAAAATCATCATTTTAAATCATAAAATATCATTTAACGAGCATTATGATCTTTCGGAACGCTACCAAACGTTTACGTATTTTTCTAAGTGTAAAATTATCGTTTTGGCCCTAGACGTAAAAATTCTCGATTTTATCTTTTTCTTATTTTTAATGACATGGACTTGTTCTAAATAATTATTTAAGCTTAAATATAGTTTTTCATAATTTTATAAAGCTTAAAACTAGGCTTTTCAATTAATTCTTTAATTAATATTTCGTGAGACAATTAAATCCCGAATAAATCCAAAACTCATTATTTTGATCCAAAATTTTAAACATAACATTTTTATATTTATTCAATCCTTGGGAGCCATGAACCCTACCCGTGGACCCATGGTTCCAATTTTAATATTCATATTTTCGAATTTGACACATATAAGAACACCCCAAGCCATCTCCCAATTTACTCGAGCCACGCCAGAGCCACCTTGAGCCAAACCCGAGCCAACCCATCTAGGAACCCTCTTGACCAAGCCCGGCCCATATAACTAGCCGTGGCCCGACCAAAAACCCCTTTCCCTTAAGCTCGATTGCATGCATGTGTGCGTGTGAGGTGTCCTAGTTGAATTAGGTGTCCTAGTTGCCTTAGATCTCATCAAGCCATCTAACCAGTGACCACTCATGACCTTTACTGACCCTAAACAAGTCCCAGACCCGAGCCTCCCCCAGCCTGAGCCACTGAGCCACACAGCAAGACACTGCAACAAGCAGCCCGCGAAGCCCCTCCCCTTGCGTCCACCAATTCTCTTCGCGTGGGCTCTTGCTCGATCCACCACCAGCCCTGACCCTTCCTACCCCTCTCTGAACCATCCTAAGCCATCGCCCAGACCATTGAGCCCAGCCCCAAACCGGCCGCCCCCTCTGAAACTTACGGCCACCAGAAACCACCTTCGAGAAGAGTCCCTTGCAGCGAGGACTATTCCATGGCCCTACTGCGCGAGTCCTAGCTCACTAGGACCTTACCAAGCCCTCTCCCCTGACCCTCCTCGAGCCCCAGCTAGATCTGGCCGAGCCCCCTTGCACCCATGCAAACTATCGAACCCTTGCACCACAACATGCACACAAAACCCACAGTTCTTTCATATCTTTCCCACGGTTGTTCCAGCCTTGCTTCCTATATTATTTTATCATGTTTTAACCAAATCATTCATATTTTATCATGTATTGGTAGCGTACTCATTGGATTCAAAAATGTTTTTAAAACAAGCGTGAAATCATCGTATTTTTGAAAATAAACGTTTTACCGTAAAAGATATCAAACACCTATATTTTTCATACATAAACAATTAAATCATGCATAATATGATTTGTATGATGTTTTAAAAGAGTTTAGGAACGTGTCTATGCCTTTATAACGCTCGAATATACGATCTTCGACGAGGGGGCGACGTTGGACGATCGGACGACGAAGAACACAAGTTTTTTCTTTCTCCCAAGTTTTCAAAAATATGAAGTGTGTGTTTGGTGTGTTTCACGGCTGCTGATGGTGTGAATTTGTGAGGTTCAGAAGACCCAGGACGCTTTATTTATAATTTAATTAACATATTAACGGGCTTTGATTTTGGGCTTGCAACCTTAAGGTTAATTGGGTCTACTTAATTTAATTAAATCGGGCCCAATAACTCTTATTTAATTAAAACATAAAAGTTCGTAAAATTAGTTTTCCAAAAATAATATTTTTGATCTTTTAAAACTCCTCGTTTGCCCAAAACCGGCTTGCTGAAAAAATCGATCTCGACTCGTAAAATAATTCGAATTCCAACATTTTTAGGAAAATTTAATCGTTTTTAAATCATATTAGGAGACCTTGACATTAATTAAATCAAAATACATATTCTTGTTTTGGTTGTTCCCGGTCTCTTTCCCCTGCATATTATCAAATATTCGGGTAAAATCCTTAATTTCATGTAATCATGTCATATTATCATTTAACCATGCAATTATATATCTATTCATATAATAAATATCATGCTAGCATTTAAAGCCCCTGTTGTTAAAGGGTTCGCTCAAAGACAACGGTTAAAAACTGTTGTCGTAGATCAACGACAACGGTTTTTCAATCTACGACAACGATTTTTAACCGTTGTTAAACCATTGTGTTTCAACGGTATAGATGACGGGTTAAAATGTCGCTAAATTTAGCGATGGTTTAAGCAAAACTAGCAACGGTTTTCCATCTAGTCCGTCGCTACTTTTAGCGACGGTTTTTCATGATTTCCGTCGCTAATTTTTTAAGCAAAATAAAAAAAAAATTTACTTTTAATAATTTAATAAATCTAAAAATAAAACTTATAATCTGACTATGCTAACAATATTCATGATCTTAACTAACAATTTAAATTTACAAAAAATTAAAGCGAAAAATTTACCCTAAATCGAAACTAAAATCGTGTAAGAGAGAAAAATTTTAAGTGTTGTGAAGTAGTGTGAGGAAAATGGACCGAAAACGCGGATATTTATAGACAATTTGCGATGATTTTTTGTTAAACTTTTGCTATAGCGACGGTTATTTCATTAAACCGTCTCAAATTTAAAAATAGCGACGGTTTTGCTATGAACCGTCGCTAAATTTAGGGACAGTTTCAGTAAAACCGTCGCTAATTTAAAACATGCGATAATTTTGCTTAAAACCGTCGCTAATAGTTTTAAGCAAAACTGTCGCTATTTTTAAATTAGCGACAGTTCATTTAAACCGTTGCTTGCAAAACCGTCGCGAAAAAACACGTCAATCGACAACAGTTTTAGAACCGTTTTCGATTGTCCAAAAAAAAAATGCTAATAGACAATGGTTTATAAAACTGTTGTCTTTGACCATAAAAAAACAATCAAAGACAACGATTTTCTAAAAATCATTGTCTTTGACCCCAAAAAAATGCCTAACTGTTGTCTTTTTCTTAAAAAAACACGCTAAAAGACAACGGTTTTCACTAAAACCGTTGTTAAAAAGTATACGACAACGGTTTTAGTGATAACCGTTGTCGTATGTGCGTTGTTGAAAACCATATTTCTTGTAATGGTTATACATATTTGATAGGAATCAAAATTGGCCTTAAGACTTGGCATCAATCCAGCTTATGCTCTTGGCCATAAATAGCTTCATTTCACTTAGAGAATCACAAAAAAAAAAAAAAAAAAAAAAAAAAAAAAAAAAAAAAAAAAAAAAAAAAAAAAAAAAAAAAAAAAAAAAAAAAAAAAAAAAAAAAAAAAAAAAAAAAAAAAAAAAAAAAAAAAAAAAAAAAAAAAAAAAAAAAAAAAAAAAAAAAAAAAAAAAAAAAAAAAAAAAAAAAAAAAAAAAAAAAAAAAAAAAAAAAAAAAAAAAAAAAAAAAAAAAAAAAAAAAAAAAAAAAAAAAAAAAAAAAAAAAAAAAAAAAAAAAAAAAAAAAAAAAAAAAAAAAAAAAAAAAAAAAAAAAAAAAAAAAAAAAAAAAAAAAAAAAAAAAAAAAAAAAAAAAAAAAAAAATCACCCAAAAATTTTGGAGAAAAGATATGAAAATTCGGAGGAAAATTTCCAAAAAATAGATAAATTCGTCAAAAAAAATAGTGAATTAGGTCCAAAAATTCCACAAAAACACCTAAACACTCATCTTTAACCCAAAAATCATTTATTTTGGAAGGTTAATCAAAATTATAAGAAAAATCGGAGCAGAAAAATCATTCTCTTAAAGAACACAAGTTGCCCTTGTCCAGAATTTGCAGGTTGCATTTAATGCACTTAAAATTATTGCTTACTGCTTGTTTTGGTTTCTGTTGTAACATGAAAGTTGTTATGTTATATAGAGTCCATATATGGTGGCCGATTGTCCGAGAAATCATCAGAAGGAAGTGTTTGGCAACAAAGTGGCATTCCCACCATTCTAAAATTTCAAAATTTTTGAAAAATCGTTTGTGCTTTTCAAAAAAATTTGCTTACAAAATTTCTAGATCTTGATGAATTGAGTCGAACCATGAAATTTCCGATCGTGCGTCATACCTGGAGCTCGGCTACGTGCCTGAACGGTGGTGCCCGAGTTACACGTGCCGCTCCGCTGATCGATTTTCCCAATGCCAATGCGTTCTGCATTTAATATAAGAATGTGGTGGAAGTTTTGGGAATTTTCAATTTGTTTACAATTTTATATCAATTTCTTTAAGCTTTAAACAAAATTATCAGGTAAAAAATTTGTTTCAAAAATTGAATTTCAAAGTGAAACACTTAATTCCAACTCTAACCATGTACAATGACTTTAATTACATTTTAGAAATTATACAGGCTTAGGGATTGATTTTCAAAGAAATTTTGTAAGTATCAGGTGAGGTTTACTACCAATTTTAAATAAGGCTCATTTGGAAATTGGTCTAGAATTTACCATATTTTTCATCTACTACTTTTTTTACATATTGCATCATGTTGAGTAGTAAGTAATTTAATTGTCATTTTGATTTGCATATTTTATTGTCTGGTGTATTTTATTCCTGGCTAATTAAGGATCCATGATTGTAAAAAATGATGAACGGAGCTGGGACACCGATCATTCTACCTGATTTCTGTTCCACTGGACCACACGGCTTCAGTTCGGAAAGTTAGTTCAATGACCAACGAGTTTCAAATTTGGGTATATAGTTCACCTGAACAACGTGATTTTGGTCTGTCATAATGAGTTCACCTTGGCTCGTAAATGATCGATTAAACAGATTCTACTTGCGTACGTGGGAAAAGTACTACACCAAATATTGGTGAGAACCACCTCTTTAGCACACGATATTCACTTTGGAATATGGACAGTCACTTCATATTCCTAACATCAATTCATTGTCACGTTTCATTGCAATACATCATAACATGTTGATTATATATAGCCTTCGTACAATATTATTTGATTTTGTATATAAATGAAAGCTTAGATTATTACACACACTAAGTTTTCAAATACTTAACCTCTGTTTTTCTTCTATTTATTGTAAATTCCACACACAAGATAACTGGAGCCACACCCGAAGAAAAATTAAAAAGGGTTAATAGGTTAGATTGTCATGTGATGTTTTGTAATATTCTATGTTATATGGTCGTTGTGGGTATGAACTGTTTGAAACAATTATATGTTTCTAAATAAATTGTAATTACACTTCCACTATTTTTACTACTAGTAATATTAAATTTTGTCGGGTCCCACAGGCAGTCCACTCCATTCTTGGTTTATCAACCATTTGTGGAGCTCCGTCTGATATGGCTACAAGAGTGTTGGTCTCCACGATCTTCATATTTCGTTAGTTATGACATACCACATATCGTCATTTTGGCTGACAGATATATACCTGAAGAAAAATTAAAAAGGATTAATATGTTAGATTTTCATGTGATGTTTTGTAATATACTACGCCGTATGGTCGTTTGTGTCCGAATTGTTTGAAACAATGATATTTTTAAATAAATTGTAATTACGCTTTCACTACTGTTAGTATTAGTGATATTAAATTTTGTCAGGTCCCAATGGTAGTCCATTTCCATTCTTGGTTTATCAACCATTTTTGGAGCTCCGTCTGAGATGGCTACAAGAGTGTTGGCCTTCATGATATTCATATTTCCCCTCGAAAAAAGATAGCGAAATTCTATGGTTACGATTCTACCATATATGTCTTTTTCATTCTGTCGAAATTCGATTGTTAGTTATAACATACCACATGTCGTCATCTTGGACTGACAGATATGTCTGCATCTGAATTTTCCAGTCGTCATACTCTTTTTTAGAAAACATAGAGATTTTATTAAAAGATGCCATCAGTGTATATAAATTCATATATCGGAAAAAGCCGAGACGATACCACTTGTTATGATCGAAATAAGTTTAGAGTATGGTGAATAAACTCATAAAACAATAATAACATATTTTACAGATCAAATTGTGTTAGCAGCTTGAAATAATTTTCTAATAAAATTGAGTGACTTGAGCAACTAAAAAGAATAAAAGTGAGGAAGCAGCTCAATACACAAAGTAAATAAAATAAACATAGAATACCAGAACATATAAGTAAGTGGCTGAAAATAAAGAGAGTCTAGAATATGCTTATGAAATTGAAACGTCCACTACTCGTTTTTCCTAAAAAGTACTATTTTTTTTGCCCTCGGCCGAAATAAAATACCTACATATATATATACTTTAAATTACCTTGCACCATTTTGAAATGAAACAATCAACTATATTTTAAAACTCAAAGGAAAGAGTTTAAAACATAAAATCGTCAACCGTTTAGCCAAACCTAAACTATCAATATTTTCGAAAATATACTAAATCATAAATGCGAAAACTAGCACTGGTCTTTGGGTTATGTGCACCTTCAGTCCAGTAAGATCAACCATCAAGTACATCAATATTATCAGGCTCACCTGCATCCATCACACCTAGTGAGTCTAAAGACTCAGCAAATAATAATCTTTAATAATGAGTAATACGTATACAATCACATGCAACAGTGAAAATACTTTTACGTAACATAACTTTTCAGGAACGATGCATAAACATAAACATTTTCCTTTTATCATAAACATATTTCATATCATCACATACGTATACGTTTTCCTTTTCGTTGAATTCAGATCGTTAATTGTGACTTTCGTGCTAGCTGAAGGTCGATGGATCCATCTACGTATAATCACAGTACTGGGTGATGGAGACATCAGCGACACTCTCACCCGTCAACTGAGCATTGACCTTACATATCATCATATCATGTCGATGGAAATACGATCGTCGGGCTCCTTCTGGGGCCTTCTCCCTTAAACGGGCTCCCTCTAGGGCCTTTTCTCTCACGATATCTCCAATCATATCATCGTATCATCGTATTAGTCACAATCACTTCACCTCCTTCAAATTTTCATATTTTCATCACTTATAAGAATTCATGTATATATAAATCATTTTTCATTTAAACCAAGCATGCAACATGTCTTTTAGCATTAACGTTTCATCATAAAATTTCATAAACATTTAAAATAAAAATTTTAACATATTTTACAGCATTTAGGGCACTACCAGGACGTCTATTATTTTTCAGATGTAAAATGACCGTTTTACCCCTAGAAGCATAATTTTTCTTATTTAACCCTAGACCTCGAACCGACGTCCCAAATCATTCCAAACTTAACATATAACCTTAAAACACTCTCATAAATATTTCTTAGGTTTAGAACTTAGCTTTTCGATAGATTCCTTGACTCATTTTTAAACTTAGACGTATATCCCGATTTTGACTCGTATTGACTCGTAACTTTCCCAAAACTTACCAAACTTGAACCCAAGCTTCATAACACTTAACTAAACCATATTCAACCCAAATCAATCCACCTAAAACCCTAGGAATCACCTTGAAAGCCTACTGAATTTTTGCCCTTTATTTTCAAAAAACGTAGTCTAACTTGCCATGCATCCCATCGCTCCTAGGCCTTAAGCGACTCGACCAGCCCCATGTTGACCATCCTAGGACCCTACTAGACCCCTATGGACTCTACTGGACCGAGCTTGAGAAGCCTAAACCCACAGCCTCTCAATCCCGTCCAAACGCATGCACCCATTTCCCCCAAACCCGTCCAAGCGCATGCACATCGACCTTGCCCTTCAAGCCACCCTCATGCAGCCCTCTTAGGTCTCCTAGTCATGCTCTAACAGTAGCTAGAAACTGTAACCAACAAGGACTCCTAGCGGAAGACTCCTTAGCCACTAGGACTCTTATTTTCGTTCATCCTTTCACCCTACTGTCCAGCCCCTTTAACATTTAACATGCATCTATGGACCCTTAAACATGTGTAAAAACATCCCTTCAAGTTCTCCTACCATGGCAGCCCCTTTGTGCATCATTAGGAGGAGTTTTAAAAGATGAAAACACTAGTTTTGTGCATGTATAGCCATAAAAACGAAAATATATAAAGTGTATCATGTTTTTCAGGCAATCATGTATCAAACACATAATATGGCGTGAAAGATGAGAAAAAGAAGATTAAGACGTGCCTTTGCTTATATTACGCACAAAAACGTTTTGGTGATTTGAGGGACTTCGACGGAGATAACCTTACTGAATTTTTCCTCCTTCACAAAATACGTGTGGTGTGTGGGTTGGCTGATGGAGGAAGAGTCCTTGTAAAATTAAGGGGGATGGGGCGTGTGTTTTGTGGGATTGCGAAGGGTTTTTGGCTTTTTTATTTTGATTAAAACTCAAAAAAAAGTTTAGGCCCATTAATCAAGGTATATTAGGCCCATTAAACCATTTAGTAAATATTTTGTTTAAGAAATTTTGTGAAAATAATAGCCGAGTTATCGAAAAGTTCATATTTTTGTCGAAAATCGAATACTGTTTAAAAATACGACTCGACGTATAAAATCACCTTGAAACACCCCACATTCGAAAATTCCATTTAAAATACACCAAACTTTAAACAATTAAAAATATTTATTTTATAAAATATTTTTCCTAATATGGCCCCCAGTCTCCGCTCCTCGATCACATTTCGAATAACTTTTAAAAATACAGTTTTATGCATCAATGTAGAAAAGTACATTTTAAATGTGTAAACATGCACATCATATTTAATTCATGCAATTAAAACCATTTAATTAAAATACATAAGAAATTTAATAACTTGCATGCATGTGGTTCACATGGACATTAAAATTTTCGGGACGTTACAGAAATTTTCAAGACAAAGCTTATATGTCTCTGCTTGTTCTGTTTTCAAAAAGATTTCACTTGAATCTTTGATAGTACAACTTGTACAAAACCTAATTCTGTTCGGTTCAACAACCCTCAAAGCTGAAATTCCTAGCAACTATACAAAAATATAGATATGTTCATAAATAGATTTTTTTTAAGTTACAATTTTCTCACTACTCAATTTATCTCAATTATACACGAGATGAGTGATAATAAAATTTAAGTGTACAAAGTGATCCTTAAACGATCTAATAAACTTTAACCAAATGCATATGAACTTAATAAGTTGGATATGCAGAGATGCAGTTGTTTTTAGCATTTTTTTCAGCGTTCTCTTTTTATATATAGATAATGGTTCCAACGTCAATAAATTTGAATGGTACTACTCACATATGTACTAGATGCCCGACAAATCATCAGAGAATGCCAGTGTCCTTGTCATCCTTCCGTATATAGTATTGGGAAAATAATTCCTTTGGACACTAGCTAGATATGGTAACCATCAGATCTTTAATTCTATTATAAAGTGGATATATATTGTCTTTTCTGATCATATTCAATTTAAACTTTGAGATAACAGGTTTTTGTATGCATAGATTTTTTTCAGATCAGTCCAATGATCGTTTGATTGATCTTTTATGACTTAACTTATTAGCTCAATTTATCCTTAACTGTTGTAGAAGATCGGATCTATATTGTTATCCAATATTGATTTAGATCAATTTACTTAAGTGATAGCTCAACTGATTAGTTTTCTTTGTCGGATCAGTTCAATTCAGTGTTCATCAGTTCAGTACTCTTTAACACATCATATTAATTCCTTAGTTAATCATTTTAGTCTTATCGGGTCAGTTCAGTTTTTAATCATCAAACTTGAGTCCCAAATTTTATCTTTTAACATATGTTATGATTGAATATAGTGTTTAGAAGTAGTGAATAAACATTATAAAATACTTCAAATTTTTCTCGAAAAACTTGAATTGGTGTTAATAGTTGTTAGATACTAAAGTCCTATTCTCGACTAGCTAGATAACACCAGAAAATTATTTTCAAAGTGCGAAAATGTCCGACTAGATCTAGTGAACAGTAGTTATATTCACTTGGCTTTAAGTTTAACAAGTTGAGCTGGTACAAAAGGTTCATAAAATAAATAACACATAAAATTTTATAGAAGTTCGAAGGTTAAATTCTTGTATGTCTCTTTTTCTTTGACTCGGGAAATAATTCACCAGAAGACTTTGGTTTTACAAAGATTTATAACAATACACTTTAGTCTATGACTTGTTATTAATTTATAGCCGAAACTCCTAGTACAAACTTCGTAGATAACAAACTCTTGTTATATGAATCCTTAGATTCAAAATTTAAGACAAAAACTGAAAAATCATTGAAGATCTGATTTAAATTTTTGCGAATGCTAAGTGAGCAACTTGAAAATTGACAAATAAATATGACTAATAGAGAGTGATGAGACTTTAGATAAATTCTGTATATTTTTGTAAATTCCGTAAGCTTCCAAATAAAAATATATAATTTGTAAGACCAAAAATTACATTTTCCCCAAGGGCAAAGTGAAAAATATTAGATAAAGGGTGCAATATTAATATTTTATTATAATTATTATATGTAAATATATATTAAAATATACAACAGATCATGCATGCATGCATCTAATTGACTGAGCTGAGCAACACGAAGGCTGTTCATCCAACATGAACTGAATCACAATTTCTTGATCGTTAAATAATTTGACTTGTATTCAATATTCCACATTGAATTAAAGAATTATACATAATATATGTTCCAAGTGGACGTACAGACATTATTAATTATAATATTTGGAAGAATTAATTTGACTTCTATTTGAAGAACCAATAATTTTCATACGTGTAAAATCCATGTAACATACGTAAGTTGACGACCGACTAGAAAATTGCCAATCTTAAATATTCTTCAACGTGTAGTATTTGTTCCTCATCGATTACAAATTCTGTTTTAACATGAATATAGAAAATTGTTATATGATATATATTATGTCATTATTTTTCTACGTACATTAGGTAATCTACTAGGTTAATCAATTATCTTGTAAACAATGCAAGTCATCCAGATAAACCGCATTGGACAAACACTAGTGTGATAAGTTCGCTCAAGAAAATACTGATAAAAGAATCGAACTTTTGATCATCCGTCAAATACTCACCCATGGTCGTCTATATAAATTTTGTATTATATATAAAAACATTTCATACGAAGTGATAATTAAATGCATATGATTATCACTAATATCCAATATGCTACATATATTTATTAAATTATAAAAAAATGACATATATAAACTAATAGATAACTCAATAAATCAACTCTCTAAGCGTAATTTCACAAGTAATAGATTAATCTATGTATAATACAAATATAATAAAAATCATCAAAACAAATCTAACAAAACAAATAAAAATTTAAATTTAAATATTAACACGTGCATATAATAATTATGATTGAATTGAGTTAAAATAAGTCGAATATCCAAATAAACAAAACACATGATTATAGAATCCCAAATATCAAACCTCAAATCAATTAATAATAAAACATCAACCGAAACATACAAATAAACAAGAAAAATCATATTAGATAAAAACGACACATTATATAATTGACCTAATTGTATAAAACCTAAATCATCTGTGTGGAATCATTTAACAAAGAGAGAGAATTTTAATTTTTTAATAATAAAGATGGCTTTTTTTCACTCAAAGAAAAGTGGAAAAAAAATTGACTACTTTTTTAAATTTTGGCAAAAACTTGTGTGACACGATCTCACGAGTCGTATTTTGTGAGACAGATCTCTTATTTGGGTCATCCATGAAAAAATATTACTTTTTATGCTAAGTGTATTATTTTTTATTGTGAATATCGGTAGGGTTCACCCGTCTCACAGATGAAGATTCGTGAGACCGTCTCACAAGAGACTTACTCGTAAATTTTTAGCCAAAAATAAAAATTTGAGATAAATTTTTAAATGAAAATATATAAAAAAAAAAAAAAAATTTGAAGGCTCCACCAACTTGGAGAGCCTTAAACTATTCAAACACTCTCTTACTAATGCAAGACATTTACGTATCTTTCTTGAATTCAAAAGTTGCCATTTCGAAGATGACGAACGAGTCAAGTCAACTATACGTGTCCTTCTTCAATTGACAAGTTGCCTTTTCAAGCCGACTTGGAATTTATTAATGCTGCCAAATTGAAGGATGTTTGTTGATTAATTCGTTCTTCTTCTTATCCATTGGATTACATGGTAGCTTGTTTAAAATAAAAATTAATAATAATATAATCATAAATATGCCACCTTTCTTGTCTTATAATGTATATCATGCACATTTATATATTTAAAAAATAAAAGGTTATTATTCTCTTTAATTAAATCATTGTTTAATTGATTATCAAAAAATTATTCAGATTTAAAGATTTGTATTTGAGAAAATATTTGAAAAAATATACACCGGAATTCCACTAAAATGAAACCAAGATAGTTAGTTGGGAATTTAAAATTTATGGTCAAATTGATTTTTCCAAACTACCATATGGATTAGTTTTATGGATTTAAAATCCTTAACTTTAAATCGATCAATCTAAATTTGGAGAGCCAACGAGAGTCGTGACTTGACATCATGTCAGTACTATTTGTCACAAAGTTAGTAATCCCTAACTAAAAAAGTATCATCAGAAATAAAATTCCAAATGTCTTTGTCCCAGCATTTTGAATTTACCATTTATAAAAAAAATCTCATTATTAGCACATTATAAGTTTATTCCATACCGGACCAGGCCGGTCCGATCCTAGATGTAGCCTTTCCGCCGGATAAGATGCCTATTTGTCGAGAAGGATACGATCCTGATTTTTGAGTAGAATAACATTTGAATATTTTTTTTGTGCGTGGTAAAAAAGAACAAGAATATAAATTAACCGATAATATGTCAAAAAATGATAGTTGATCGAGACTCATTGTTTACCCGTCCCCTATCCGCTTCTAGACCCGTTGATCTTTCGATTCATCCCATCTTTAATCCAAATACAACATTACATAAACTATCTTTACAACACAAACTTTTTAATAAAAGAAAATTAATTTATGTCAATAAAATAATACATTTGATGTAACGATAATATTTGATCAACACACGCAATTCAAGTCAACCAAGGAAATTTCTTGACGAAGGAAAATTTAAGAAATTTCGTGGAGATTCTTCGCCATATCATTATAAGTAAGCTAGTTAATATAAAAGGGTTTGCAGCGGAAGAATTTTTGTACATTATTGAACAAGATGACATCATATGTGATTATTGTGTTCGTTGTTTTTGGTTCTGTTTCAGCTATCCTACTTTTGCTTGGTCTTCTTTTTAAATGCGGCGATAGTCGTGATGGTGGAGACGGTGGTGGTGGTGGTGGTGGTGGAGATGGTGGTGGAGACGATGGTGGGGATATTGAAGACGGTGGTGGTGGTGATGGAGGGACCGGTGGTGGTGATGGAGGGACCGCTGGAGGTGGAGGTGGAGGTGGAGGTGGTTGTGGTGGTGGTGGTGGTGGTGGTGGTGGAGGAGGGGGAGGAGGAATTTGAGATAAATCGAATTTTGAAATCAAGCTTCACCTTTTCTTGTTGTAACATGTTGTAGATTTACTGTTTTTTTTATTATTAAAAAAACATAATATTTATTTGTTTTTAATTTTTTTAGAATAGATTTATTGTTGTTTTCATAGTGTTCTCTATTTGTATATAGTTTTTTACTTTATTCAATGAATGAATAATCATTTTATTTTAATTTAAATAAATTTATTGAGATTGCTATATATAGTTAATGTTGTGTCATATTGGATAGTTTGAGATCTTATTTTATGGAGTGTTTTATTATAATGTCTCAAATCTGATATGTAATTCTAGACTCGAGACTTGTATCAGATTGAAGAGTTTATGACCTTATTCTAAACTTGAAATCTTTATATTAGATAAGTTATAAATATTGACTTTTTTACGTTCAGTTTTTCTTTCAATCTAGTGCAACACATTATCTTTCATAACACTTGTGATACCTTTGTCCACATCTTAAAAATCAAAGATTTAAAATGAGTTTATAATGACTTACAATGGACTTCTATAGCAACTTGAGTTAATCATTTTCGTAAAGCGACGACGAATACGAAGTAATTGTTATAGGGGCCCATTGTGCAGTCACGCAGCCGCGGGCCCAGGCTCGGGGGGTGACAGAATGGTATCAGAGCCGATCAACGACATGGAACACCGAGAAATAAGTGCTATGCGGGACAAAGTGCTACGTGCATGTGAGTTTCCTCTTGAACCTGCGGGGCAAGATGCTACATGACGGGAGCTACCTCTTGAACTTGTAGGAGCCACCTCTAGATTCTCGGCGCTGGTGGATCGAGGAGTCAAGCCGTGACGAGGACGTCGCGTTCTGAAGGAGAGGTGATTGTGATACCCTTGTCCCACATCTTAAAAATCAAAGATTTAAAATGAGTTTATAATGACTTACAATGGACATCTATAGCAACTTGGGTTAATCATTTTCGTAAAACGAAGACGAATACGAAGTAGTTACTATAGGGGCCCATTGTACAGTCACGCAGCCGCGGGCCCGGGATCGAGACGTCACAAAACTTCCTTTTCAATTGCCATCCCAAATTAAATTCCCTGTGCCAGTTTGTTCATTTTCCCTTCTCGTTCATCACGTGCAGGGAGACTAAGAAGAGAAAACCAAGAAAACAAGGACGAATACCATGATAGGCAGGACGAAGTCAAGAAATTTGGTTTTTGGAGGAGAAAATTAATTTCTTTTATTATAAAAATTAATTAATAATAAATTTGGACTCACAAAATAATTATCATTGTTATATTTGCACATGATTCTAATAAGAAGGTGATTTAAAAAACAATACTAATTTAGTGTAACAAAAAATTAAAAATTGTAGGTCTAAAATGAATTATATAAATTATAAAGATAGAGCAATGATGTACTATGTCAAAGTTTTTAATACTTTATTAATGACATCTTTCATAGCAATTATATTTAAAAATACGACAAAAAAATAATATCATAACCATTATAATTCGATTAATAATGTAAAAAATTAGTTAAAAATTTTAGAATTTTCAATCAAAGAAGAATCTGTAAATTTTTTTGTTTGAATGGCCTTTTGCTATATATATTAATACAAAGAGCACCATATACTAATTATGTGTAGTAATGTGCAATTTTGGATTTGCTTAAAATATTATTCATCTTATCAAACTAACTACATAGTTTTATTATATTATAATAATATTTTTCTTTATATTTTATTTTATTTTCTACCACTTCAATTTCAAAAATTTATAAATTTTATTTTTAAATGTTAAAAAAACTACTTCATTGTATATTTTTTTTATGGAGCACACACATCACGTACGTCACAGTCCGTAGTGTGAATAATAGGTTGAATGTGATACCTCAAAAAATTAAAATAAGCACCTCAGTGATTAACCAGAAGCATGAATTTAGTAATAGTAATAGTGTCGTAAGAGGTAGTTAGAGAGTTGAGATGAATTGGTTTAAACTTGTATAATATAAGTATATAAATATATATATACACACATTTCAATATTAAATTTTTTTAAAACAAATTGGGGGTGGGGAGGGGTTGGATGGTGTGGACATATAATCTGCACATGAGAATGAAAAATGAAAATAAATATTTAGGCAAATGATGAAACAAGCAACGCCGTTTCATTTAAGGACAACAACATCAATAAGATATATTTCACTGATTACCATCTTCATCACAATCTTTTTGTGCATTATCATGTTTTCGTTTGATACCTCGAACAGATCATTACCCGAACCGAGTCGATCCAAACCATTGAATACCCGAGCTCATTTATAAAGATAGGCTCGGCCTAAGTTTGATGCAATTTAGTTAGAATGAACACCTTGTATGGAGTCCGAACTGATCTCTACTGGAGAAAAGGCTTTGCAAGAAGGGAGGCCCGAAGAGCCAAGCCATGTCAAGGCCCTCCGAGCTGAGGCCATACAAATATCGCGATAAACACAGATAAAGTCTCATAAATGCAAAACACATTGACCAATATTTTATGATAAGCATAGGTCTCAAATATATCAAGATATATTCAAACCTCGTAATCTACTGAAGATAAGATCATATGAGTCCAAATATCATGACAAATCTCGTATTTAAAGGACTTATCTTACAAGAGTTATTTTCCTATAAGATATCTAACTCCTCCTGATTCTATAAATATCAAGTTTCTCATTGTTTTATTCATTCATTCATCGCTATCACTCAGCACTACTTTCTTGAACGCTTAAGTTTTTTTCCTGTATTGACTTAAGTATCGGAGAGGCTACATCGAAAACATTTCATGCACCCTCTAACTTCTGTTCATTTGTGCAAATCTGCACCGAAGCTCTGCTCGGTCCATATCAAACCAATAAAGAAAATTTGGCTCACCAAACTAAACCCAATGTGAATTTTTTTGTTACATCAATTGGGGCGGTGTAAGGCCTGAGATTATATCACTGTAATCAGACATTAATTGAAAGAATTGCAAACAATGAAGATGTAAGGGGCTAAAGTGCAATTAGTGAGATTAAGTGGAAAAGCATGTGGAGGAAAGAAATTGTCGCGCATATGCGCGAGCAGCAGATGCGTGAGCAGATGCAATGCTACATGACGAGATAGAACTTCTCCCGCATATGCGCGAAGACAGGGCGCAAATATGCGCGAGAAGCTGAATGGCCAAGCGTGAGACAGAAAGTCTCGCGCATATGCGCGAGTGTTGGGTGCGCATATGCGCGAGACGTGAAGAACTAAGAGTGAGCCACATGTTTTGCCATGCATACTAATATAGAAACACACCTTCATCTCCTTCAGATTGACACAGAAAGAGCCGAGACTCCATTTTCGGAAATTGTCAAGTTTCTTCATGTTAGAGTAGGTGCACGTCGAGCTAAGTGTTGGCCGAGTGTTAACAATTAAACTCTATGTATAAACAGTCTTTATTTTAATTATATTTGAAATTAATGTTTTGGCACTTCTTTATCTGTTTACCCATGCATGTTGCATAGATAAAGTCCTTGAATATACAAATAGTAGAAAGAATATGAGATGCACATATGATGAGTATCATGAAACTCATATTTAGAATACTGTATATTCTAAACTGTTCTTAGTCGATTCAGCCGCCACTAAGAAGGATATAGGCCGCTCGAGTTTGAGACTAGTATCTGCGATGTGAGTACCATGTTTCATTGGTAGGGGACATTGTGATGTCCGGACATGCAGATAGGTGCTCCTGGTAGAGTGCACTGAACAACCCTTCATAAAGGACTTTCCAAGTGGTTCTCACTTATCGAGTGGAAACGTCCTAGTTTATGGTTGTACACCATTAGTCCTTATGACACGGGACAACATTGAGACTCTATGTGCTAGCATTACACTTTGACTTGTTTACCGACTCTCATGGGGTCATCAGGTGGCAAGGTTGGGTGTTTTGGCGAAACATATAGGAGTCGATGCATTGTAGTCGGGGATTCACCGCTTACCTACGGGTATGGATATCCTATGTGTTTTTCATGTATATGTAGTTTGAAATCTCTGATCAGAGTATGGTGGTAATTATGAAAGGGGTTTCATAGATTACACCATCGATGCAACTACGACATGACACATAGTATCGATTCATTGACAACTCTCGATATACCAATGGTTGTCGAATCGGTCGGGATATATGAGTTGAAGGGACCGTACTGTACGCTAACCATAATTGAATGGTTCTTGCAGGCACTATCATTTGATACCTAGGGAATCATGTAAGCGATGCTGCTAGGCGTTTAACATGATTGGTTGGGTACTATCAGACTTGAGTTCTGACGTTCTTATTATCAAGGAGTTGATAAATAAGAATGGAGCAATTGGGGTATGCTCATATAAGGACATGTTTAGTCCGAATCACATGGAGATGTGAACCCACGGCTAGTTGTATCAATGAACCATTGAGGGCCACACAAGTACTAGCTTTCTAGATCCCGTTGAGAAGTAAAATAGTTCAATGTGTTGAACGGCTTATAAATGAGTTTATAAGCGTAAGGAAAAATAGAAGTATGACTTCTATGAGAGAATGTAACTTTTAATTTATGAATGTGTTCCTAAAATTAAAAGTTGGCCAAATAAATAATGTATTTGAGAATTGTGATTTTCATAAACATTATTATGGACTAAATTAAATTAATTCAAGTGTTGAATTAATTAAACACTAGTGGACCTAGTAGAGTCCAAATAATTAAATTAATTCAAGTGTTGAATTAATTAAATAACATTGGGTCTTGTAGAGTCCAATTGGAATAATTATTTAACTAATAGACTTGAGTAAATTCAATTAATATTTAATTAGTCTCAAATATTTTTGAGATAATTAAATTAAGTCCATGGATTTTTAATTGTTAAATATCAAATTACATTGCATGCATGGGAGGTGAAGTGTTTGAGACTACTTTTTCTATCTCCAAGGCTTGGGATGCTAAAAGTGTTTTAGCTTTTCCCCCAACCAAGACAAGTCATCCCTCTCCCATTCAAGACTCAAGATGGCCGAAATTTTGGAAGTGATTTTCTCCTTCATTTTTCTCTCCTTTTGTTCTTCAATTGTTGAGGAAACAATATTCTTCTCCTTGAAAAATCCTCTTATTTTTCTAGTGCAAAATAAGAGGGGTTCTAGCTAGTTGGTGGTGGGCTCAATATTTGAGCAAGGTGTGCTCAAAGGGAAGCTTGAAGATTTGCCATCTTTTCAAGAGCCAAGTTGTTTACAACTTGGTTGGTGCCATTACATCAATCTTTGAGATTGATAGGTACATTTCTAAACACACTATGAATGTCATTTTTGTGTTTTTGTATTTGCTACACATCTTAGTAGAGGTGTTCGATTTTCTTTTTGAAAATAAAATTTTGAACTTCCGTTGCGTATTAGAACACCCGTAACCGATCCCCTTTCAAGTGGTATCTGAGCTATGGTTACAATTTTAGTGTAGCAAATACATAATATTATATTGAGATCGATTTTAACCGCATGAGATGGATTTTTGCAACAAATCGAAGGTCGTTTTTGGGGAAATTTGGGCAGCAAGTTGCTGCCCATTTCGGGCAGCTCGGGCTGCCCATTTCGGGCAGCAAGGGCAGCCCCGAACAGCCCATTGTTTTTAATAAAAAAAAAATTTTTGCTTGTTGGCCGGAATCCGGCGACGGAGCTCCGGCGACAGCGATGATGACTAGGGTTTCCAAAAGTGTTTTGGATTATCAAAGTGTCATAAGCCTTGAGTTGTTGGGTCATTGGAAGGCTAACATATTTGTGAATTTTAAATGGGCCAAAATGTTTTTGGTGAAAAATGTGTTTTTGGGCCCTTAAGTTTAAAATTACAAAAGTTGCAAATATTTTCTCATGAAATATATAATTTAAGTTGGACTTTAATTATTTATAGTAAATGGTGATTTACAAGAAATTCGGTTATAAATAAATTAATTAGAAAGTAGACAAAGGAGTTTGTATACTTTGTTAATTTAGTTTATAATCGTGGTGGTTAGTGATTGAATCAAGATATATAATATTGGATCAATTAATTATTGTGATAATTAATTGATGGTGTATGATATGTGATATTATGCATGAAGGATGATCAAAAGCCCAAGCTCAATTTGCTAGGTGTATGCTAGGATATTTTGTGTTGAATGATTGTAATAATTATCAAATTTAAAGTGGGCTTGGTTTATGGCCCGTTCCCACCCCCATGAGATGTATCCCTATTTGCCATGAATATTTATTTGTAAATATTAGTATAGTGGAAGATCAAAATTGGAAGATGGTGGCCTTGATGATTATGAAGATCGAATACATGTAAATATTGGAAGCTAATGTAATAGTTGCATTTGCATCCCATGCATTTCCCTAGGATTGGACCTAGGCCCGTGTTTAGCTCACACGGGCCATTAGTATTGGGGCGATTGATCATCCTTGTTTGTTTATTGTTTATAATATATGCATGATATGTTATAAATAATGAGTATGTGTGTTATTATTATGATAATAACAAAGTTGCATGAATCCGGCAAACATACGATCAAACATGGCAAGCTTTTAAAATAAAATTAATGATGAGACCTTTCAAAAATTAAAAACCCTCATTTTGAATAAGATTCAAAATTAATATCAAGACCGAAAAGGGGAATTATAAATCTGTTTATAATTTCCATGTCTTTCATCGACAATGGGTGCATAATGAACGCTACCCGTGCTCGGGGCTCGGCTCATATTATTGGAGGGGCCCTGGGTGCCGGAAAGCTGTGACATCCATTGACATGGTGATGTGAACTACGTGGAACTCCCATGATTTCGGCTCATATTATTGAGAGAACTCATGGCGACCGTCCATTAAGGTTCAACATCGATGGGCAAGGCTTGACACGTAAAGATGAACGACGTCATATTATTGGGTCCTAATCAAACGTGAGACAAAAGTTTACGTAAAGGGTTGCATGGTGATGCAATTGGAAACTACCTTTTAGGAATTATGATTGGCTGATATTATTCGGGATCATAATTCGCTAATTGGACCTTACGTACCTACTAAGGAAAGGAGTTTCCCGTTTTCACTAGAGGGTAGTGAAAGATGTCAAAACAGTGGGAGCGAAAATTTATGAAGTAAAAGTCCATACTTCATATCTTACTAAATATTTTAAAATAGTCAATAACATTTATCTGTTTTACTCTTCAGTACAAATTTGACAATGTCTTCGATTCGCAATCCGCTATCTGCAATACTCGAAAAACAAATATTAACTGGACCTAATTATCTCACTTGGCTAAGAAACCTGAAAAACGTCTTGAATTCGGAAAGGATAGCGTATACACTTACTGAGTCGCCCCCTGTTGAGGCTCCGACTGACTGCACTCCTGAGGAATTGCAGACTTACAAGGAATGGTGTGACCATGACTTTAAAGCCAAAGTGCTATATGCAGGCTTCTATGAATGATGAGAAATCGGTTCTTTATGTGGGTTCTTCATCTGGTACAGAGATTGGTCCATATGGGAAGGGAAAAAAGCGTTCTTTCCAACATCCCAAGAAGAACGTGCCCTTGAAGAGGCAAGTTCCGAATCCCGTTGGGGCAGCTACACCAGTTAAAGCTGACAAGACTGTTGACATCTATCATCACTGCAAGAAGCCTGGACGTTGGAGGCGTAACTGCAGGGAATATCTTGCCCAGAAAGGTTCTGGAAATGGTATGTTCTATATCAAAGTAAACATTTCAATTAACTCTACTTCTTGGGTATTAGATACCGGCTGTGGCTCACATCTCTGTAATGAGTTGCAGGTGATGGGAAGAAGTAGGAGACTAAGGGAAGGTGAGACCTTCTTGAGGATGGGCAATGGAGCAAGAGTTGTTGCCAAGGCCGTATGAGATGTTTGTTTACTTTTGAACAATGACTTTAAATTAATTTTAAGAGATGTTTTATTTGTACCAGATTTGGTGAAAAACATTGTTTCCATTTCTATGCTTGATAAAGATGGATTTTCTTGTTTATTTAGCAAAGGTGTTTGCAACATTTACAAGAATGAATGTTTAATTGGTACTGGAGAACTTGAAAACGATCTCTGCAACTTAAAATTGAAAGATATTTCACTAAACAATGTCCAAGCTATAACAACAACAAACAAGCGAAAACAAGATACTCTAAATTCGGCACAATTGTGGCATGGTCGATTAAGACATATTTCCCTAAGAAGGATGAACAAGTTAGTGGGAGTGGACATGTTTGATATGTCTGATATTAATGCTCTCACGGCTTGTGAATCCTGTCTGAAAGGAAAGATGACCAAAATTTCCTTTAAGGGCCATGTGGAGCGAGCCAAAGGGTTATTGGATTTGATCCATACCGATGTGTGTGGTCCGCTTAGCATCACCACTAAGCATGGACATGCCTACTTCATCATCTTTACCGATGATTTTTCGAGGTATGGGTATGTGTATTTGATGAAATACAAGTCTGAAGCCTTTGAAAGGTTCAAAGAATTCAGAAATGAAGTAGAGAAACAATCGGGACGAAGCATCAAGACACTTCGATCGGATCGAGGTGGTGAGTACTTGAGTGTCGAGTTCCAAGAGTATCTTAGGGAGAATGGGATTCTCTCGCAGTGGACTCCGCCCGCTACACCGCAGTTGAATGGTGTTTCGGAGTGTCATAACCGAACTTTGATGGACATGGTTCGGTCTATGATGGGGTTCACAGAGTTGTTGCCATCCTTTTGGAGATATGCGCTTGAGACAGCGGCACTGTTGTTGAACAATTTCTATTCAAAGGCAGTTGATAAAACTCCATATGAGATATGGATGGGTAAGCCTCCCAAATATTCTTATCTTAGAATATGGGGATGCCCTGCTTATGTGAAGCAGGTAGTGGGAGATAAATTAGATAGTCGATCCATTTTATGATACTTTGTGGGATATCCAAGGAATTTAGTTGGATACTATTTCTATCATCCCCAAGAAACAAAGGTGTTTGTTTCTAGGAATGCAACTTTTTTGGAAAAGGAATTTCTATTGGATAGAAAAGGAAAGATGATAGAACTCGAAGAGGTTCGAGAGACACCCACAATTGAAGAACCCACACCCGAAGAGCCAAGAGAGGAGATACAAGCTCCTAAAAGATCCGAGAGAGTCTCGAGACCACCTATGAGGTATGGTCTGCTTCTTGAAGAGGGCCATGATGAGCCTATCCATGGATGTGATCCAAGGACCTTCAAAGAAGCGTTATCTGATGCCGATTCATCCAAGTGGCTTGAAGCAATGGAATCTGAGATTAATTCCATGCATTCGAACCAAGTGTGGAACCTTGTGGATCCACCTGAGAGAACCGTTCCCATAGGGTGTAAATGGATTTACAAGAGGAAACTTTGGGCGGATGGGAAGGTATTGACCTTCAAAGCGCGATTGGTGGCAAAAGGATATACTCAAAGACAAGGAGTTGACTTTGAGGAAACCTTTTCTCCAGTTGCAATGTTCAAGTCGATAAGGATATTGCTAGCCATAGCTGCATGGTATGACTATAAGATATGGCAGATGGATGTCAAGACAGCCTTTCTTAATGGAGATATTAAGGAAGAGATTTACATGTCTTAACCTGAAGGGTTTACATCTGTCGAAAGTGAGCATATGGTATGCAAACTTCAGAGATCTATTTATGGTCTAAAGCAGGCATCTAGGAGTTGGAACCTCATATTCGATAATACAATCAAAGAGTTTGGTTTTACTAAGAATCCTGAGGAACCCTGTGTGTATAAGAAGGTCAGTGGGAGTGTGGTGACATTCCTTGTGCTTTATGTTGATGACATTCTACTCATTGGGAATGATGTAGGAATGTTGCAATCAACTAAGATATGGTTAGCGAGTAAGTTCTCGATGCAGGACTTGGGTGAAGCATCTTTTGTATTGGGAATACAGATCTATAGAGATAGTTCAAGAAGATTGCTTGGTATCACCCAGTCCACATACATGATACCATCGTGAAGCGGTTCTCGATGGATGAGTCCTAGAGAGGACATCTACCAATGTGTCATGGCGTGTCCCTATCCATGTCTATGTCTCCCAAGACTGATGCAGAGATAGCGGCGATGACGAGCATTCCTTATGCATCTGCGATTGGTAGCATCATGTATGGGATGATATCTACACGTCCTGACGTGGTTTTAGCACTAAGTGTAGTGTATAGATATCAATCGAACCCTGGTCTTCCACACTTGAAAACTGTGAAAGACATCCTCAAGTAATTGAGAAGGACCAGTAAGTTGCTATTGGTCTATGGGGTGGAGAACTGAAATTGGAAGGCTATACCGACTCTAGCTTCCAAAGCGATATCGATGACTCAAAGTCAACCTCTAGGTTCGTATTCATGCTCATTGGTGCTGCTGTCTCTTGGAAGAGTTCCAAGCGAGACAGTACTGCGGATTCCACCACTGAGGCCGAATACATTGTTGCATCGGATGCAGCAAAGGAGGCTGTTTGGATAAGGAATTTCGTCCAAGCGTTGGACGTCATTCCTAATGGAGTTGCTCCTATCCCGGTGTTTTGTGAAACACGGGAGCCATAGCTCAGGCAAAGGAGCCAAGGTCTCATCAGAAATCCAAACAAGTATTGAGAAAGTACCACATCCTCGGAGAGATTGTGGAAAGAGAAGTGTCTATCGACTAAGTCGGCTCCGCAGATAATGTTGCTGATCCACTAGCTAAGCCTTTACCTGAACCATTATTCGAGATGCATCGCGAATCAATTGGTTTGAAGTATATGGGTAGTTGGCTCTAGTGCAAGTGGGAGATTGTTAGAGTAGGTGCACGTCGAGCCAAGTGTTGGCCGAGTGTTCACAATGAAACTCTATGTATAAGCAATCTTTATTTTAATAATATTTGAAATTATTGTTTTGGCACATCTTTATCTGTATACCCATGCTAGTTGCATAGATAAAGCCCTTGAATATACAAATAGTAGAAAGAATATGAGATGCTCATATGATGAGTATCATGAAACTCATATTTGGAATACTGTATATTCTAAACGGTTCCTAGTCGATTCAGCCGCCGCTAAGAAGGATATAGGCCGCTCGAGCTTGAGACTAGTATCTGCGATGTGAGTACCATGTTTCATTGGTAGGGGACATTGTGATGTCCGAGCATGCAGATAGGTGCTCCTGGTAGAGTGCACTGAACAACCCTCCATTAAAGGACTTTCCAAGTGGTTCTCACTTATCGAGTGGAAAAGTCCTAGTTTATGGTTGTACACCATTAGTCCTTATGACCCGGGACAACATTGAGACTCTATGTGCTAGAATTACACTTTGACTTGTTTACCGACTCTCATGGGGTCATCAGGTGGCAAGGTTGGGTGTTCTGTCGAAACATATAGGAGTCGATGCATTGTAGTCGGGGATTCACCGCTTACCTACGGGTATGGATATCCTATGTGTTTTTCATGTATATGTAGTTTGAAATCTCTGATCAGAGTATGGTGGTAATTATGAAAGGGGTTTCATAGATTACACCATCGATGCAACTACGACATGACACATAGTATCGATTCATTGACAACTCTCGATAAACCAATGGTTGTCGAATCGATCGGGATATATGAGATGAAGGGACCGTACTGTACGCTAACCATAATTGAATGGTTCTTGCAGGCACTATCATTTGATACCTAGGGAATCATGTAAGCGATGCTGCTAGACGTTTAACATGATTGGTTGGGTACTATCAGACTTGAGTTCTGACGTTCTTATTATCAAGGAGTTGATAATTAGGAATGGAGCAATTGGGGTATGCTCGTATAAAGACATGTTTAGTCCGACTCACATGGAGATGTGAACCCACGGCTAGTTGTATCAGTGATTCATTGAGGGCCACACAAGTACTAGCTTTCTAGATCCCGTTGAGAAGTAAAATAGTTCAATGTGTTGAACGGCTTATAAATGAGTTTACAAGCGTAAGGAAAAATAGAAGTATGACTTCTATGAGAGAATGTAACTTTTAATTTATGAATGTGTTCCTAAAATTAAAAGTTGGCCAAATAAATAATGTATTTGAGAATTGTGATTTTCATAAACATTATTATGGACTAAATTAAATTAATTCAAGTGTTGAATTAATTCAACACTAGTGGACCTAGTAGAGTCCAAATAATTAAATTAATTCAAGTGTTGAATTAATTAAATAACATTGGGTCTTGTAGAGTCCAATTGGAATAATTATTTAACTAGTAGACTTGAGTAAATTCAATTAATATTTAATTAGTCTCAAATATGTTTGAGATAATTAAATTAAGTCCATGGATTTTTAATTGTTAAAAATCAAATTACATTGCATGCATGGGAGGTGTAGGGTTGGATACTACCTTTTCAGTCTCCAAGGCTTGGGATGCTAAAAGTGTTTTAGCTTTTCCCACAACCAAGACAAGTCATCCCTCTCCCATTCAAGACTCAAGATGGCCGAAATTTTGGAAGTGATTTTCTCCTTCATTTTTCTCTCCTTTTGTTCTTCAATTGTTGAGGAAACAATATTCTTCTCCTTGAAAAATCCTATTATTTTTCTAGTGCAAAATAAGAGGGGTTCTAGCTAGTTGGTGGTGGGCTTAATATTTGAGCAAGGTGTAATCAAAGGGAAGCTTGAAGATTTGCCATCCTTTCAAGAGCCAAGTTGTTTACAACTTGGTTGGAGCCATTACATCAATCTTTGAGATTGATAGGTACATTTCTAAACACACTATGAATGTCATTTTTGTGTTTTTGTATTTGCTACACATCTTAGTAGAGGTGTTTGATTTTCTTCTTGAAATTAAAATTTTGAACTTCCGTTGCGTATTAGAACACCCGTAACCGATCTCCTTTCACTTCATTCCTTAGAATTGTGATTGTGCAAGATTCGGCCGTCCAATTTTCAATCCGAGTTTAGTTTTGTGTTTCTCTCGCCAATAGTTTCGAAGGGATGTAAGTTTTATTCCTTTTCTTGCATGATTCAAAACTTTGATATGGGAGAAATCAGAATTTGATTGATATTATGTGTTCTTGAGATATTGGTAAACATATAATTGAAACCGGATCGAAGAACAGACGCCGTATGAAATTGTTATCATTTTCCAGAGTATATTTGATATTGATTATGCAGATTAGAGAATTTTAGATGGTATTTGTATTGATTATGAGTTATGGTAATTGCCTCTTGTTGTTTGAGTTGCCGAATATCTCAATATAGTGCCGTTGTGCCGTTGAGATTTAGCTAGATTGAGTATTTGCTTTGAGCTGTGTATTGATATTGTGACTTGCGATAATGTCATTGCAGATTTTCAGATTGGTATTGAAGCTTCCGAACTCGAGAATTCAACTTCACAACGTCAAACCAAACACCGAGGAAAGAAAGGTATAAATCAATGTTAAATCGGGATAGATAACTCGGGTCAGATATGACTTGAGTTTCCCAAAACCACATACTTACTTGTTATTGCTTTGATGTACTTAACATGCTTGAGATTAATGTACTTGCTTGTTCTATTGAGTTATAGAAAAGCATAGAATAGAAGATAGATATCGTGAAAGAGTCTTTGGCAGTGGTGTCAAGTCACTGGACGTTTAGTTTATATCGATGCGCTTAGGAGTCGATCGACTCCTATTGTAGATACTCGATATAGTGTACCAGAGTTCAGGAATAAGAACGTACCACCATCTAGAAGGGGAGAGTAGATGGGAGACTTGTTGCGTTCGTATTCAAACCGGGATCCCTAGACTAGATAAGAGTCGAGTCAAAGATTAAGAGTTCAAGAGTTTGATTTACAGTTTTGCATCGATTTATGTTTATCAGATTGTGCTACATGCTATTTGATAATTGCTTATGCTTTTGTATATGCTTATATGAATTGCATTTATACGTTGTTTATACTGGGAAATATCTTTCTCGCCGGAGTTATCCGGCTGTTGTTGTGTTTGTATGTGTGCATGACAACAGGTGGGACAGGATCAGGGTCGAGAAGAGGATGAAGATCGAGATTAGAGTGGTGATTCGGACTTAAATATACATCTAGTGATTCAACACGTGACATGTAGTTGATAAACACTAGTTTGTATGATTTCCTTTCGAACAAGTTTGTATTCTGAATCATGTTGTAGATATTGAACTTGATCTTGTATACAATGAAGCATAACTTGGTGTAAGATTTTATATACTTGTTATGAGGGGTTCGCCTTTTAAAAAAAAAAAATTGACCTAGTGTATTTATTGATCCATTTAATCCCAAGAATTATTAAGAAATGAGTTAGCGTCCGGGTCCCCACAACAGGTGGTATCAGAGCCGTAGGTTCCTACGACTGAGATAGAAACAGAGTTGTAGGTCCCTTAGACTGAAGTAGAAGCGGGTGAGCGGGGTACATCGAGTTTTCTTTCTTGCTTCTGTAATACTAACATGAGATTTATTGTAATGTTGCTTTACATACTTCTACTTTAGAAAGTACATGTTTACCTGATTATCTGATTTGATTGGAAACGTGTATATTTGAGAATGAATCAGAACCGATTCTTGATCAGAGGTATGATGATCAGAGGAGGACTGAGACAGATTTGTTAGATTTGATTACTAATCATTTTGATAATCAAATATGCCTCCTCGAAGTGTCCTAGAACATGGTAGTACCTCCAATAATCTGATGGATGTTACAGCGACACCCATGGAAACACTGTTAAAGAGATTTCGGTCATTCAAACCGCCGACTTTGAAAGGCACTGATAATTCTATCGACTGCGGGAGCTGGCTTGAAGATATTGAGATGTTGTTTGATTCACTTGACTATACAGATGAGCGTAGAGTCAAACTGATTGGGCACCAGTTACACGAGGTTGCGAAGAGTTGGTGGCTCACAACCAAGAGAGCCTTGGAGCATCGAGATACGGTTATTACTTAGAAGATTTATAAAACTGAATTCTATCAACGATTCTTCCCAGTATCGTACAGAAAGGACAAGGGTGCAGAGTTTGCCAACCTGAAACATGGTCCCTTGAGTATTGAAGAATACGTGGCCAAATTCTCTACCTTGCTACGTTTTGCTCCGCATGTTGCTGATAATGATGAAATCGTCGCTGATCAGTTCATCAATGGACTGAAACCTGATATTTTTACACTAGAAAATACGGGGCGACCAAATAATTTTGCTGATGCCTTGAATAGAGCAAAGGGAGCTGAAGCAGGCTTGATCAAACAGAGAGGAACTTCGTATGCTGCGCAGACACAGAGACAACAACAACCTCCAGCTCAGTTCCAGCAACCCCCTCCTAGATTTGATAGTGGTGGTAGCATCAGTTGAAAGAAGGATAATCTAAAAGCCCGAGGGAAACAGTTTAAGAGATCTTGAAGTAGATTCCTATAGCTCCAGTAGTTCACGACAGACTGGCCAGAACCAGAATTATACAGGGGTCTATTGCAGAACATGTGGAGGAAGACATCCAACAGAGCAATGTCGAGGAGTGTTTGGTATTTGCAACATCTATCGACAGCCAGGACATTTTACCAAAGTCTGTCCACAACGAGGTTCTCAATGATCCTAGGGAGCAGAATCATCTGGATCAGTGGCTCAGGCTGATAGACGATCATCTGCTGTTCACTCTTTCCAGTCATCACTTACCCATTCACAGTCGAGGCCAGGAGGAAGCCAGACTGTTAGCCAACCTCCGAGACAGTAGGCCAGAGTGTTTGCATTGACTGAAGAACAGGCCCAGGAAGCACCTGATGAGGTGGTTGCAGATAACTGTTCTCTTTGTGGTTATCCTGCTTATGTGTTGATAGATACGGGTGCATCCCATACAATTATCTCTGAACGATTCTCATTGATGCATGCTTTGCCTGTTGAGTCTCTATCTACTATCGTATCTGTCTCTTCACCTTTGGGGAGAGGTCTTATATCAGTGACTTCTGTTAGACATTTTATGCTGCAGTATGAAAGTAATGAGATAGAGTTAGATTGTATTGTACTCGGTTTGTCTGATTTTGACTGCATTATTGGTATCAATATGCTGACCAAGTACAGAGCTACCGTAGACTGTTTCTAGAAAATTGTAAGATTCAGACCAGAAATGGCTGATGAATGAAAATTTTACGGTAAGGGTTCCAGAGCTCGAATTCTTTTAGTATCTGCTTCGTCGATGACTCGATTGCTACAGAAAGGAGCAGAGGGATTACTTGTGTATTCAGTAGATGTACTGAAAGGCTCGACTTCATTGGCAGATTTGCCAGTGGTATGTGAGTTTGCTGACGTCTTCCAAGATGAAATTCCGGGTTTGCCTCCAGATCGAGAAATAGACTTCAGCATTGAACTGATATCAGGTACAGTACCTATTTCCAAAACTCCATACAGAATGGCGCCAGTTGAATTGAAAGAATTGAAAGATCAGCTAGAAGATTTATTGGCCAAGGGTTACATCAGACCGAGTGTTTCTCCTCGGGGCGCCCCAGTACTGTTTTTCAGAAAGAAAGATGGTTCAATGAGACTCTGCATTGACTATCGGCAACTGAACAAGGCTACGGTAAAGAATAAATATCATTTGCCTCGTATTGATGACCTATTTGATCAGTTGCAGGGTTCTTTAGTTTATTCCAAGATCGATCTGAGATCTGGATATCATCAGTTGAGAGTTAGAAATTCTGATATATCGAAAAGAGCTTTCAGAACCAGGTATGGCCACTATGAGTTTATAGTCATGCCGTTTGATTTAACGAATGCTCTAGCTATATTTATGGGTTTGATGAACTGTATATTTCAGAAATATCTTGATGCCTTTGTGATTATTTTCATTGTTGATATTCTGATTTATTCGAAGAATATGACTGATCATGCTGAGCATCTAAGAATTGTCTTGAAAACTCTGAGAGCTGAGAAAATGTATGCAAAGCTATTGAAATGTGAATTTTGGCTGAAACAAGTTGTATTTTTGGGGCACATAATATCTAGAGATGGTATTTCTGTTGATCCTAGCAAAGTTGAGGCTGTGATTAATTGGCCTAGACCAACATCAGTACCAGAGATACGTAGTTTTATGGGTTTAGCGGGATATTATCGTCGATTCATCAAAGATTTCTCTAGTCTTGCTAAGCCGATTACTCAGTTAACCCAGAAGAATGCCCCTTTTGTTTGGTCAGAAGTGTGTGAATCCAGTTTTCTGGAATTGAAGAAGAGATTAACCAGTGCTCCTGTGTTGAATATTCCGTCAGGTACTGGTGAGTTTGTTGTTTATTGTGATGCTTCTCACAGGGGATTAGGTTGTGTTTTGATGCAGCGAGGACATGTCGCTGCTTATGCCTCGAGACAACTGAAACCACATGAGACTCGCTACCCGATTCATGATCTTGAATTGGCTGCCATCGTATTTGCTTTGAAGATCTGGCGACACTATCTATATGGTGAGAAGTTTGAAATTTATTCTGATCACAAGAGTCTGAAATATTTATTTCCACAGTCAGAACTGAATATGAGACAACGTAGATGGCTTGATTTGCTGAAAGATTTTGATTGTGAAATCAAATATTATCCGAGGAAGTCAAATGCAGCAACTGATGCACTGACTCGAAAGGTATGTTCTTTATCCTTATCGACGATTGGTGTTTCGAATTTGAAGATTGCTGTCTTTCTAGATTAGTATTTGAAACAGATTGTAAACCTCTGAGACTTTATACCATTCAATTTGAACCAGAGCTGATTTTGAGAATTAAAGAAGCACAAAAAATTGATAATAATATTTAGAATTCGATTGCGATGGTCAGATCAGGGCATCAATCTGAATATCAGGTTCGTGACAATGTGTTATATGTGAATAATCATCTTGTTGTGCCAGATGTTTCAGACTTGATACAGCAGATTTTGACAAAAGCACACGGTAGTCGTTTTAGTATTCATTCTGGTGGCAGAAAGATGTACAATGATTTGAAGAAACAGTTTTGGTGGAAACAGATGAAATCAGATATTGCAGATTTTGTGTCCAAATGCTTGAATTGCCAACATGTGAACGTAGAAAGGCAGAAACCAAGAGGTCTATTGCATAGCTGAGCTATTCCAGAATGGAAATGAGATCACATTTCCATGGATTTTGTTACGAAGCTACCCGATCCTTCCGAGGTTGTGTTGCGATTTGGGTCGTTATTGACAGATTGACCAAATCAGCGTGTTTCATTCCATACCGAATGACGTATAGACACGACCAGATGGCAGAGATTTATGTCAGAGAAGTGGTCAGATTGCATGGAGCGCCAAAGTCCATTGTATCATATCGTGATCCTCGATTTACTTCACACTTTTGACACAGTTTGCAACAAGCTTTAGGTACGAGATTACACCTGAGTACGACATATCATCCTCAGACGGATGGACAATCAGAACGAATGATCCAGACATTAGATGATATGCTTAGAGCTGTAGTGCTATATTTTGGCACTAGTTGGCAAGATTCCTTACCACTTTGTGAATTCTCGTACAACAAAAGTTATCAGATGAGTATAGAGATGGCTCCATTTGAAGCGTTGTACGGCAATAAGTGCAGATCTCCTCTCTATTGGGATGATATCTCCGAGGTACCTGAACGTGGGCCTGATATGATTCAAGATATGACTGAGAAAGTAAAGCTGATTCAACAAAGAATGAAGACAGCTCAGGATAGACAGACCAAATATGCGAATATTCGACGTCGACCTTTAGAATTTGAGGCAGAAGATAGAGTATTTCTGAAAATTTCTCCTTTCAGAGGCATTTTCAGATTTGGCAAAAGAGGGAAGTTATATTCACGTTATGTCGGTCCGTATGAGATTCTTGAAAAGATAGGTAATCGTGCCTATCGACTCGCCTTTCCTCCGTCACTATCAGAAATACATAACGTATTTCATGTGTATGTCCTACGGAAATATCTTCCTGACGCTTCTCATGTTCTTCAGCAAGATGAGGTCGAACTCGATGAAACTCTGAGTTATTTTGAAAAGCCAATTCAGATTCTTGACCGTAAAGAAAAGCAGCTCAGAATGAAGACTATTCCGCTTGTGAAAGTGCAGTGGAGTCGTCATGGCATTGAAGAAGCTACCTGGGAGACTGAATCAGATATGAGACATAAATTTCAAGAGTTATTTCACTGATGTAAGTTTCTTATTAGCTGCTGTTATATAGTCGTATTTTATATGTGATTTGAATGCCTGCGATTTCGAGGATGAAATCATGTCTTAGAGGGAGAGAATTGTAAGGCCTGAGATTATATCACTGTAATCAGACATTAATTAATTGATAGAATTGCAAATAATGAAGATGTAAGGGGCTAAAGTGCAATTAGTGAGATTAAGTGGAAAAGCATGTGGAGGACAGAACTTGTCGCGCATATGCGCGGAGGAGAGGCGCGCATATGCGCGAGCAGCAGCCACGGGACAGATCTTCTCGCGCATATGCGCGGAGACAGGGAGCGCATATGCGCGAGCAGATGCAATGCTACATGCCGAGACAGAACTTCTCGCGCATATGCGCGAAGACAGGGCATGCATATGCACGAGCAGCTGAATGGCCAAGCGTGAGACAAAAAGTCTCACGCATATGCGCGAGTGTTGGACGCGCATATGCGCGAGACGTGCTGAACTAAGAGTGAGCCACATTTTTTTCCATGCATACTAATATAGAAACACACATTCATCTCCTTCAGATTGACACGGCAAGAACCGAGACTCCATTTTCAGAAATTGTCAAGTTTCTTCATTCCTTAGAATTGTGATTGTGCAAGATCCGGCCGTCCGATTTTCAATCCGAGTTTAGTTCTGTGTACTTCTCGCCAATAGCTTCGAAGGGATGTAAGTTTTATTCCTTTTCTTGCCTGATTTGAAACTTTGATATGGGAGAAATCAGAATTTGATTGATATTATGTGTTCTTGAGATATTGGTAAATGTATAATCAAAACCGGATCGAAAAACGGACGTCGTATGCAATTGTTATAATTTTCCAGAGTATATTTGATTGAGATTATGCAGATTTGAGAATTTTAGATGGTATTTGTATTGATTATGAGTTATGGTAATTGCCTCTTGTTGTTTGAGTTGCCGGATATCTCAATATAGCGCCGTTGTTCCGTTGAGATTTAGCTAGATTGAGTATTTGCTTTGAGTTGTGTATTGATATTGTGACTTGCGATAATGTCATTGCAGATTTTCAGATTGGTATTGAAGCTTCCGAACTCGAGAATTCAACTTCACAACGTCAAACCAAACACCGAGGAAAGAAAGGTATAAATCAATGTTAAACTGAGATAGATAAATCGGGTCGGATATGACTTGAGTTTCCCAAAACCACATACTTACTTGTTATTGCTTTGATGTGTTTAACATACTTGAGATTAATGTACTTGCTTGTTCTATTGAGTTATAGAAAAGCATAGAATAGAAGATAGATATCGTGAAAGAGTTTTTGGCAGAGGTGCCAAGTCACTGGACGTTTGGTTTATATCGATGCGCTTAGGAGTAGATCGACTCCTATTGTAGATACTCGATTTAGTGTACCAGAGTTCAGGAATAAGAACGTACCACCATCTAGAAGGGGAGAGTAGATAGGAGACTTGTTGCATTCGTATTCAAACAGGGATCCCTAGACTAGATAAGAGTCGAGTCAAAGATTAAGAGTTCAAGAGTTTGATTTACATTCTTCCATCGATTTATGTTTATCAGATTATGCAACATGCTATTTGATAATTACTTATGCTTTTGTATATGCTTATATGAATTGCATGCATACGTTGTTTATAATGGGAAATATCTTTCTCACCGGAGTTATCCGGCTGTTGTTGTGTTTGTGTGTGTGCATGACAACATGTGGGACATGATCCGGGTCGAGAAGAGGATGAAGATCGAGATTAGAGTGGTGATTCGGACTTAGATGTAGATCTAGTGATTCAACACGTGACATGTAGTTGATAAACATTAGTTTGTATGATTTCCTTTCGAACAAGTTTATATTTTGGATCATGTTGTAGATATTGAACTTGATCTTGTATACAATGAAGCATAACTTTGTGTAAGATTTTATATACTTTTTATGAGGGGTTCGCCTTTTAAAAAAAATTCGACCTAGTGTATTTATTGATCCATTTAATCCCAATAATGATTAAGAAATGAGTTAGCGTCCGGGTCCCCACAGGCGGTGTGTGTGAAATTGAAGAGAAAAGATCGTTAGAGGAAGAAAAAAGAGGTGGAGGTAGTGGAAGAGGCTGCGGATAAAACCAGAAGAACGAGAATTGGGATCTTTAGAGAGAATGTCGGGGAAAAAAAATTTAGAACTCCCACCACCTCCTCTAGGTTTAATGTCGTAGAACTCACTCATCTAATCACAGCTATAGTGGAGCAGTGTTGGCTCGAAGGCATGAAAATAATCCACCTCCACCGCCTCCTTCCAATCAGAATGCATATACTAAAGAGATGAGAAGACTATGTGAGGAGATAGAACATTTGCAGGAGACTCGAGGGGTTTTCTGCAGAAGTTATTGCATCTGAGCTTCCCCATCACTTCAAATTTCCCTATATATAGGAATATGATGAAAAATGAGATCCAAAAGAGCACCTCTCTCGGGTCTTTGTCGCCACCCTAGCCGAGGCAACATAGCAGTGGTTTAACCCGATTCAGCCAGGAAGCATCCAATCATTCCAAAACTTTAGCAGAATCTTACTACACATATTCGCAAGCAGCAGGAAGCAACCAATAACCACGTTAAGCCTTTTTGGCATGAGACAACAAGAGCAAGAAAATTTTATGATTATATTCACAAGTTCAATAATTGGGTTGTGAAAGTTACCTCTGCAACCCCAGATTTATAGGTAAGTACTTTCATTTGAAGCTTAAAACCAGGAGATTTTTTTGTTCCCTCTACAACCCAATATTTATTGGTAAGTATTGTCATTCAAGGATCAAAACCAGGAGATCTTTCTAAATCGTTGGTCAAGAAGTTGTCCACCAGTTTCGAAGGCTTACTAGAGAAAGAACAAAAGTTTATCAATGTGGAAGAATCACAAAAATCTCAGATGGAGGAGCCCAAGCCAGTCTCAGAAGTACATCGAGAGGCTCAAGCGGACAATCTGGTGCTTCGTCTGAACGAGCCAATCCAACAGAATAACTCTGACAATTTGCCACATATATCCAGTTGAAAGTTGGCAAGTTCAGGGCCCTTGAAATTTGTGAATAGAGCAACCTCATCAAAAGCCAGAAGGAAATTATAAAGGACCTGGGGACCCCTTTTTAATAGGTATTGTGATTTTCTAAAGATTATGGTCATATATAAAAGTGTATAGGCACATAGCTCCAGATAATGAACGGGTTATTCAACAAAAAATGGGGAATGAAAACCATCTTGGAGCAATCAGAATAAAACCATAGGCCTCCTCTTAAGTGGACTCAAGAGGAATGCAATCAGGGTAATTGGAAACAAAGAACGCATGAGCCTCGAAGAAGAGGCCCTTCAAGTGTCAGCCTGAACAACCTAGTTTCGTCCCATGAGACCAACCTCCACTCCGAGGGGATATAAACACGATCTCCAAAGGATCTACAGATAGGTACTCCAACAGAGAGCAAACAGTCGCGACATGGAGAATGCAGAGATCAGGTATAGGAAGATCTAAACTGAGACAACAATATCATTCAGATCCAAAGATATGCAGGGAGTTTCCGACCCACACAACGATGAATTATTCATCCAAACCATGATAGTTAATCAAGAGGTAGCTTGGATATTTGTGGATCTTGGAGCTTGGTCAATATTGTAACACTCGTGACTAAAATACATAATAAGTGCGGAAGCTTTTAAACATAATTTGGAGAAAAGGTGTAATTTAAAAAAAATTTAGGCAGCATCTCCCCGTAATTAGGACATGTCACCTGTCTCAAGCAACACGTAAAACACATGCAAAATATTTTCAAACATATCAAATACCATTTAATGCAGTAACTAACATATTCTACTTCAAAAACAAAACAAGCTTTTCAATGTTTCCCAAAATATCCAAAAGCTTAACATATCAAAAATAACATCCAATCATTATCTCCAAAGTTTGGCATATTCCCTTCTCTCGCTTCGACAACTCAGGGATGATCAGTCTTTCTTACATGTGCCTGCATCACATGAACATAACTGGAATGAGTATAAAACTCAGCAAATGGAATCAATACTAACAAGATACATATATATCATTTTATTGTAAAACATGAAATGTAGGTAGCCTCAGTTTCATTTTGTTGAAAACATCATTCTTCTCGTTTCATAAACATCGAAACATCAATAATATCATCCGTCAAGAATCACAATACAACAATACATAGGGATGATATTCATTTTCATTGATTAACTGAAGAATTGATAGTTCTTATAAGATAGTTCATTCTTGCTAACCCTCTTCGTAAAAACGAATCTTATAGGAGGGACATGTACCTCTGCATAAAATGCATCTTATAAGAGAGTACATGTTTTCATCGTTAATTGGCCAATTACATTGCGGATTTAAAATTGCCAGAGGCAACACCGCTACTATAACTATCAATCCAATCATTCAATCATATAAGACTTCATTTAGGCATTTTATCGAACATCTTAGAGGCATCATTTAAAATTTTACTCCTTTCATTCAAAAATGCATATAATTGCACTACCTTATATACATATTTACATATATATATCATGAATGAAATTTGAAAGAAGTTAACATTATAAAATCATCAAAACACATACATATAGGATCACGTGATGCATTCAAGAAATGATTCCATTTACTACACTTGGAGAACTTGGTTTCGTAAACCTTGAAGTTGATCCTACAACAATAAACCCAATAACTAACCATCAATACCCAAATAATAACTTAAATGACCATTTAATCCAATACATCAATCACAACTATCATGCCCTAACTCCACCATCTTCAATAACTCAAGAACAAGAAGGAAAACCACTTACCTTTGCTCCTTTCACTAAAAAGATGAAGTTTCAACTCTGTATTGAAGATTTATTGCTTGATTAAAAGAAAGGAAAAGAATAAGATGAAGGACCCTAGCCTTCAAATCGATGGAGAAGAGAAATGAAGAGAAGGGAAATGATAAAAATAAGAGTCTCACTCGATTTTATACCTTAAAACACCCAAAACACGTTTTTGCACTGTGTTGGGCGCTCGGGCGGTCAAAAATTACCGCCCTAGCGCGGACCATGCTGTCCAAGACGAAAAATCCAGAACCAGTGGCGCTCGGGCGGTCATTTCTTACCGCTCGGGCGCCGCTCTGCGCATAGCCATATCAAAGATCGCTTCCGAAACGCCTCTTCCTTTCATAATTAGGAAAAGTGGTAAACATGAAAGTTGTAGCTCTATGTCTTGGCTTGCATCTTCAATTAGCCTCATGTCATTTGAAGGTCTGAGTAAAACGTTATGCTCAATCTCCCAACATGTGTCACTGGAGGAACGATGATACACACGACACACTTCGGGGCGCTTTTGGCTTATCTTCCACAATGATTTGAACAAAACTTAAAACATGAAAGTTATAGACTTATATTTTATCTTTCAAATGAAAGTAGCCTCACATCATTTGGATCACAATACAAAACATTATGCTAAAAACCACAACTACTGCCACAGTTTCATACCGTTTCAGCACTTCCATTACCTATTTGGCACAATAGCAACTTTCTATTCTACCCATCCATTCTCCGTTTCATTCTATATCATTCAATGCCATTCATATCATATCTTGAAGTCATAAACCATCACCATTACATCACATATCCCAAAAGATCATCATAATAAACCATAAAAGAAATAATGAACATACTTATATATCATATGCATATAAATGTCTGGGCGTTACAATTCTCCCATCCTTAAGAAATTTCGTCCCCGAAATTGCCATTACTGTGCGCATAACTCAGGATATCGCTGTCTCATTTCCTCCTCTAGCTCCCACGTCCCTTCTTCAACCAACTGATTACGCCAAAGAATCTTGATAATGCCGATCTCCTTATTCCTTAGTACTTTAACCTTGCGATCTAAAATCTGAATTGGAACTTCTTGATAAGTCAAGTTCGGCATCAGATCCAACGGTTCATGTATGAGAACATGGGAAGGGTTCGAGATGTACTTCCTGAGCATTGAGACGTGAAATACATTGTGGACTCTATCCAAGTCTGGAGGTAAGGCTAGACGATATGCTCTTTCTCCAATCCTGTCCAGAATTTCAAATGGACCGAAAAATCTTGGGCTCAGCTTTCCTTTCCTGCCAAATCTCATAATTCCTTTGAGAGGAGCAATTTTAACAAATACATGATCTCCAACTTCAAACTCCAAAGGCCTCCTTCGGATATCGGCATAACTTTTCTGTCTAGATTGGGCCGTCTTCATTCTGTCCCGGATTAAAGCAATCACATCAGCTGTCTGTTGGACCAATTCTGGTCCTAACATCTTTCTTTCACCGACTTCATCTCAGTTCAACGGTGATCTACATTTTCTGCCGTACAATGCCTCGTATGGTGCCATGCCAATTGTCGCTTGATAACTATTGTTATACGTAAATTCCACAAGTGGCAATTTAGAATCCCAGCTACCGGGAAAATCAATCGTGCAGGCTCGTAACATATCTTCAAAAATCTGTATCACCCTCTCTGACTGCCCGTCACTTTGAGGATGATATGCTGTGCTAAAAGCCAATCTGGTGCCCAAGGCTCTGTGCAAGCTCTTCAAAAATTCAGCAGTAAACCTCGGGTCACGATCAGATACAATTGACACAGGGATACCATGAAGTCTCACAATCTCAGCCACATAGACTTCAGCATACTGGTTCATTGTAAACGTCGTCTTGACCGGAAGAAAATGAGCCGACTTGGTTAACCTGTCAACAATCACCCAGATGGAGTTGTATCCCGTTGGTGTTCTTGGAAGTCCCGTTACAAAGTCCATGGTGATGTGCTCCCACTTCCACTGAGGTATTGGAAGAGATTGCAAAGTTCCGGCAGGTCTTTGATGCTCAATCTTTACCTGCTGACATGTTAGACATTCGGATATAAACTTTGCAATATCACTTTTTATACCTGGCCACCAGTATAGACGTCGGAGATCCTGATACATTTTGGTGCTACCTAGATGTATTGAGTATGGTGCAGTATGAGCCTCTGTCAAAACATCCCGACGAATGTTATTACCACTGGGAACACATCTCGTAGCTCCCCACGTTAACAAATCATCAGTGTTCATCGCAAACTCTGTATTTCCTTTCTTATCGGCTTTAGATCGCAATTCCATCAACTGATTGTCATTAGGCTACTCCCGTCGTATCCTATCTGTCAACGTAGGTCGAATAACTAAAGCTGAAAGTCTAGCGATGGTCCCTTGCTCTATTAAAGCGATCTCACTCCTCTGAAGATCCAATAACAATGGCTTCTGAATCAATGAGCTCAAAGAAGAAACTGACTTGCGGCTCAAAGCATCTGCGACGACGTTTGCTTTACCTGGGTGGTAGCTAATGGTCACATCATAATCTTTAACAAGGTCTAACCACCTCCTCTGTCGCATATTGAGTTTCTTCTGTGAGAATAAATATTTCAAGCTCTTGTGATTTGTGAAAACTTCACATTTCTCGCCATACAGATAATGTCTCCATATTTTCAATGCGAATACCACAGCCGCCAATTCAAGATCATGGGTGGGATAATTCTTCTCGTAATCTTTCAACTGCCGAGAAGCATAAGCGATTACTTTCCCACGCTGCATCAATACAGCTCCAAGTCCCATCATTGACGCATCCGTGTATATAATAAAATCTTCAGTGCCGCACGGAAGTGCTAGAATAGGGGCTGATGTCAACTTGTCTTTCAACAATTGGAATCCATCTTGGCATTCGTTTGTCCACTCAAACTTCACCGCTTTCCTCGTCAGATTGGTTAATGGCAGGGCTATTTTAGAGAAATTGGCAATAAAGTGTCGATAATAACCTGCCAAACCAAGAAAACTACGCACCTCGGAGACTGTCGTAGGAATAGGCCATTGTTTAATCGCTTCAATCTTCATAGGATCCACTGCAATGCCATCTCTCGAAACGATATGGCCTAAAAATGATACTTGTTCTAACCAGAATTCACACTTTTTCAACTTTGCGTATAACTGCTTTTCCCTCAATAACTACAATACAGTTCTGAGATGCTCGGCATGAAGTTCCCGAGTCTTGGAATAAATCAGGATATCGTCAATGAAAACGATAACGAAGCTATCCAGATATGGCTTGAAGACTCGGTTCATTAGATTCATGAAGACCGACAGAGCGTTCGTCAACCCGAATGACATAACTAAGAACTCATAATGGCCATACCTGGTTCTGAATGCAGTTTTAGGGACGTCGGCTTCCCTAACTTTCAGCTGATAATATCCAGAACGCAGGTCGATCTTTGAAAACACTGTTGCTCACTGTAGCTGATCAAAGAAATCATCAATCCTCGGCAATGGATATTTATTCTTGATCGTGGCTTTGTTGATCTCTCTGTAATCAATGCACAATCGCAAAGATCAATCTTTCTTTTTGACAAATAAAACCGGAGCTCCCCATGGAGAAGAACTCGGACGAATAAAGCCTTTGTCTAATAGATCCTGCAACTGATTCTTCAGCTCCATCATTTCAGTCGGGGCCATTCGGTAAGGAGCTTTCGAAATCGGAGCAGTACCTGGAATCACGTCAATCACAAACTCAACTTCACGGTCAGGGGGTAATCCAGGCACATCATCTGCAAATACGTCAGGAAAATCCCTAACTACCTCAATCTCATTCAACTTCATTGTCATCTCAGTATTGACATCTATCACAGCAGCTAAAAATCCCTGACACCCATTTGATAACATTTTCTGAGCTTTCAAACAAGAAATACAAGGAGTAACAAGCGAAATACCTGACCTCTGAAAAATCCCGCTATCATCATCTTCTGCAGGAAATTGCACCGTCTTAGCCACGCAATCAATAACGGCACGATATGATGATAGCCAGTCCATTCACAAAATAACATCAAACGCCACCATGGGAATAATAATAAGATAAGCAAAATAGATTTTCTCATTTACTTGGACTGTACAACCTTTAAGAATACTAGAAGGCCATATTTCGTCTCCCGATGGCAACAAAATACTATAGTGGAGGGGTTCATAAGAGGGAACAACATTCAAAGAGCGCAAGAAAATTGCAGACATAAAGGAATGCGTAGCACCAGTGTCAATCAAGATAATAGCTGCCTTGCCTGAAATTACGGTAGTACCTGATATAACAGAAGAATCAAGATTTGCGCTTTCTTTGGTGAGTGTAAAGATTCTGCCTTGAACCTTATCCTCCCCTTTCTCACCCTTTATTGGACAATTTTTGATAACATGACCAACACCTCCACAACGAAAGCATCGATTACTTCCAACCAAACACTCTCTTGTATGCATTTTGCCACATTTTGGACATACAGGTCGATCATACGCAGGCGGTGGCATAGGAGCTTTGGGTCGATGCTCCTCTTTTTCTTTGCCTCTGAACTTTCCTTTACCCTTCCATCCAGATCCTTGGCCCTTAGTAGAAAAATCTTGGCGCTTCAACTGTCTTTCTCTTTCAATTTCTTTCTCGTCCTGGTTAGCCATCCTTGCTTTTTCAACAATCTCTTTATATGAAGCAGCTTTACACATTCGAACGTCTCTTTTAATTTCAGCCCGGACACCTCTCAGAAAATGCTCGCCCTTTTCAATGTCATTACTGGCCAGATATGGGGCAAACTGACACCCCTCTTCGAATTTGAGAATATACTCTTGCATTGTCATATTTCCTTGCTTCAGTTCTAGAAATTCCTTCACTTTCTGACTTCGAACATCTCGAGGAAAATATTTGTCGTAGAATAAATCTTTAAACTCCTGCCATTTTAGTGCCGAGACATTAACTGATACTTTGGTGGCATCCCACCAAATCCTTGCCGTCTTGGTCAGTAGAAAAATGGCACAGCTGACTCGATCTTTATCATCAAACTGAATATAATCATAAATAGCCTCCACAGCTTTGACCCATTCCAATGCGACCATGGGATCAGTGCTACCATCAAATTCTGGTGGCTTCATCTTACGAAATCTTTCGTATGCGCCTTCACTACTGGGCTCGGGCATCGCTTGCTCTCTTTCTCTCCCTCGCCCTGCATTCTGCATCCTTAAGAGCTGCTGGATTTGCTCACCGTGTACCTTGGCCTGTTCTTTTAGTAACTTGCTAAATTCATCAACCACTCTAGATGATGAACTATCCTCCCCTTCTGATGCTTTACGCTTAGGTGGCATGATCCTATGATACATATTTGTTTAAAACCATTTTCACACATAACATATCATTATTATTGAGGCTACACATCCATATTATATCAAATGATGCAGATACATACATACCGAATTGTCGACAGCAGAGGAAGTCATATGCCAAATAATTGGTCCGAAAATCTCTGCTCTGATACCACTAAATGTAACACTCGCGACTAAAATACTTAATAAGTGCGGAAGCTTTTAAACATAATTTAGAGAAAATGTGTAATTTAAAAAAAATTTGGGCAGCATCTCCCCGTAATTAGGACATGCCACCTGTCTCAAGCAACACGTAAAACACATGCAAAATATTTTCAAACACATCAAATACCATTTAATGCAGTAACTAACATATTCTACTTCAAAAACAAAACAAGCTTTTCAATGTTTCCCAAAATATCCAAAAGCTTAACATATCAAAAATAACATCCAATCATTATCTCCAAAGTTTGGCATATTCCCTTCTCTCGCTTCGACAACTCAGGGATGATCAGTCTTTCTTACATGTGCCTGCATCACATGAACATAACTGGAATGAGTATAAAACTCAGCAAATGGAATCAATACTAACAAGATACATATATATCATTTTATTGTAAAACATGAAATGTAGGTAGCCTCAGTTTCATTTTGTTGAAAACATCATTCTTCTCGTTTCATAAACATCGAAACATCAATAATATCATCCGTCAAGAATCACAATACAACAATACATAGGGATGATATTCATTTTCATTGATTAACTGAAGAATTGATAGTTCTTATAAGATAGTTCATTCTTGCTAACCCTCTTCGTAAAAACGAATCTTATAGGAGGGACATGTACCTCTGCATAAAATGCATCTTATAAGAGAGTACATGTTTTCATCGTTAATTGGCCAATTACATTGCGGATTTAAAATTGCCAGAGGCAACACCGCTACTATAACTATCAATCCAATCATTCAATCATATAAGACTTCATTTAGGCATTTTATCGAACATCTTAGAGGCATCATTTAAAATTTTACTCCTTTCATTCAAAAATGCATATAATTGCACTACCTTATATACATATTTACATATATATATCATGAATGAAATTTGAAAGAAGTTAACATTATAAAATCATCAAAACACATACATATAGGATCACGTGATGCATTCAAGAAATGATTCCATTTACTACACTTGGAGAACTTGGTTTCGTAAACCTTGAAGTTGATCCTACAACAATAAACCCAATAACTAACCATCAATACCCAAATAATAACTTAAATGACCATTTAATCCAATACATCAATCACAACTATCATGCCCTAACTCCACCATCTTCAATAACTCAAGAACAAGAAGGAAAACCACTTACCTTTGCTCCTTTCACTAAAAAGATGAAGTTTCAACTCTGTATTGAAGATTTATTGCTTGATTAAAAGAAAGGAAAAGAATAAGATGAAGGACCCTAGCCTTCAAATCGATGGAGAAGAGAAATGAAGAGAAGGGAAATGATAAAAATAAGAGTCTCACTCGATTTTATACCTTAAAACACCCAAAACACGTTTTTGCACTGTGTTGGGCGCTCGGGCGGTCAAAAATTACCGCCCTAGCGCGGACCATGCTGTCCAAGACGAAAAATCCAGAACCAGTGGCGCTCGGGCGGTCATTTCTTACCGCTCGGGCGCCGCTCTGCGCATAGCCATATCAAAGATCGCTTCCGAAACGCCTCTTCCCTTCATAATTAGGAAAAGTGGTACACATGAAAGTTGTAGCTCTATGTCTTGGCTTGCATCTCCAATTGGCCTCATGTCATTTGAAGGTTTGAGTAAAAAGTTATGCTCAATCTCCCAACATGTGTCACTCGAGGAACGACGATACACACGACACACTTCGGGGCGCTTTTGGCTTATCTTCCACAATGATTTGAACAAAACTTAAAACATGAAAGTTATAGATTTATATCTTATCTTTCAAATGAAAGTAGCCTCACATCATTTGGATCACAATACAAAACATTATGCTAAAAACCACAACTACTGCCACAGTTTCATACCGTTTCAGCACTTCCATTACCTATTTGGCACAATAGCAACTTTCTATTCTACCCATCCATTCTCCGTTTCATTCTATATCATTCAATGCCATTCATATCATATCTTGAAGCCATAAACCATCACCATTACATCACATATCCCAAAAGATCATCATAATAAACCATAAAATAAATAATGAACATACTTAATCATAATCATTAAATAATATCATATGCATATAAATGTCTGGGCGTTACAAATATGCTATTCAAATGGGCTATGGATCAAATAGACTTGGGCGAGCACAAGATGGAGCCTGTTGTCAGGGCCTTGTTTGGATTAACAGGACACATTGTTAATCCCATTGGAATGTTCAATTTACCTCTCTTTCTTTGGGTATGAGACAATAGGAAGACACAAATTGTTAGACTTATCATAATGGAGGCTCTCTCCATCTACAATATAATCATGGGAAGACCTGTCAAGACCACCTTCATGGCAGTAGCTTTAGCCATGTACCAGAAGATTAATTTCCTTGTTGAAAGATCATTAGGATAAGTTAAGTGTGACCATAAAATAGCTCAGAAGTGTTATGTCGAATAATTCTGTGTAGAACAGAAGGTAGTTAAAACCAAGAAAGAGAGTCAGCCTGAAAAACGATAACACAGTCATTTGAATCTGATCGATGAAGCAACCCAAGTCATTACGGAAGAAGATCGTGAGAAAGTTATCATATATTCCCCATGTGGCATGGTCAGGATTGCCTAAAATCTAACTTAACCGATCAGGGGTCGGCTACTCGAATTCCTCAGAAATAATAAGGATGTTTTCGATTGATCGACCTCAGATCTCACAAGGGTCAAGAGGGAGGTCATGTAGCACAGGTTGAATGTATTGAATGATTGTCGCCCTGTTGTTCAAAAAAAAATTTAAAAAAAAAGTAACTTTGAGCCGGAAAAAGATGATGTAATACGGGAGAATGTGGAATAATTATTGAAAGGAGGGCACATTCAAGAAGTGTAATTCTTGAGCTGGTTATTCAATGTAGTTCTCATGTCCAAGTCTTCAGGAAGTGGAAGATGTACATAGATTTCTGAGACCTCAAGTTGGCCTATCTAAGGCATTGTTACCTACTTCCCTGAATCGAACAGTTTGTTAATTCTACCGTCAGACATGAGTTCTTATGTTTTCTTGATGCATGCCAAGGGTAACACCAAATCCCTTTGGACGATCGAGCAGGACATGGAAAAAGTGAGCTTCATCACATCATATGGGACTTTCTATTATGTTTTCACGCATTTTTGGCCTCAAAAATGTCAGGGCTATTTACCAAAAGCTCATGGACAAGGTTTTCAAGAATCAGATCGACAGAAAAGTGGAAGTATCTGTAGAGTACATATTTGTTAAAGCTATGGCATCAAATGAGCTTATCAATGATCTAGAGGAAACCTTCTGAAAAATACAAATAGATGTTAAATCCGAGTAAATGCACTTTTGGGGTACATAATGGCAAGTTGTTGGGACATATTATTACTCAACGAGACATTGAAGCTAACCCAAAGAAATTTCATGCTTTAGATACCATGGGATCTTCCCAAAATATCCATAAAGTACAGAAGTGTACTGGGAGGATTGCAACCCTATCAAGATTCATATCTTGATTAGTCGACTGGAGTCTCCCAGTCTTTAAGATTCTCCAAAAAGCTTCGAGTTTTAAGAGGAATGTAGAAAGTGAGTAAGTTTTTCAATAGTTGAAATCTTATATAGGAGGGTTACCCGTCCTCAACAAACCTACCAAGGTGAAGAGTTATTTGTTTACTTGGCAGTACTAGCTCAAGCCACAAGCTCGGTATTGGTCAGAAAAGAGGGTCTGGTTCATCAACCCGTCTATTTTGTTAGTCACACCATGAAAGGGCCCGAGCTGAACTAAAATTCTCAAAAAAAACCCAGCTCTAGCCTTGCTGCCTTGGTCATTACAGCTTGGAAATTGAAGTCATGTTTCATGTCACACCTTATTATCGTGCTCACCAAGAATACTTAGGTAGACTTGTATCCTATCCGGATGCCTCCGAGAGATTGATTAAATGGGTAACCAAGCTTAGTGAATATGATATCAAGTTTGAGCGCAAGACTGCCATAAAATCTAAAACTATGGCTGACTTCTTAGCGGAAATAGTTCAAACAGAAGAGGAAGAATAGTGGAATATTTTTGTGGATGGCTCTTCTTGTCATATTGGGACTGGGGTCAGTGTATGAGGACCTTTTGTGGAGGCCAAAAGTCGCTCAAAAAACTTGTGTTACTTGAGCTATTCGTTACTCGGATTCCCAGCTGACGATTCAGCAGAACAATGGAAGGTCTGAGGCGAAAAATGACAAGATGGTCAGATATGCACAAGTCCTCAATATAGCTCGAGAAGCCTTTGCTGAGCTCATCATAAAACTTATCTTCCCGACAAAAAAGGAAAATGAGATCAATTAGCCAACAAGGATAGCTCTCTTGGCCATTCCCTCAGCTCGGATGTTATCGGGCTGGAACTTTTTTCTCATATTGAGTATGTAAAAGAATTCATGATAGAAATAAATTAACAAGATTGGAGGTATGTCCTTTAATAGTATTTACAATATGGAGTTCTGCCAAGTGATCAGAAAAAAGAACGGGAAATCAAGAGAAGAGCTTTGCACTTTCAATTATTCATTATATCATCTATAATTTAACTGTTAAATTTAATAGTAGGGACTATTTTTGTGATATTTATTAAAAATTAGAGACCAAAAATATTTATAAAATATTATAAACTAAAAATATATTTTATTGCATTATTGTTCTTGTATGTACATTCCTAAAAAATTGTATAAATAAAAAATTATCTTTAAAAAATATTTAGATTTGAATATACAATTTTTTTAAAAATAAAAAAGTTAAAATTATTTTTTTAGAAAATTATATTTTTGATTCTATAATTTGTACATATTTTATTTTCTAGGCTGGTTGTCGTTCAAATTACGATATTAATCCAATAATTTGTATTTTTCAATTTTTTCACTTGAATGATGACAACCTGACACGACGTCGAAAGATGATGACGTTACATCAAAAATTGATGATATGTAACCTAAAATTATTGACTTGGTGTTGGATATTAATAACCTTTTGAAAAAATACAAATTAACATACTAAATCGTGAATTGACCAAAAACATGATAGAACACATAAAACGTGTAAACTAAGGATAAAAATATAACTTCCCTAATTTATTCACGTATGCCTCGTAATATCTATAATTGCAGTTTATTATTAGTTAACCAACCACTATATATCTCTCTTCCTCCATTCACAAAAATTCACAAAAAAAATAAACCATAAGAAGTTTATAAATTGAGCAAAAGATGGTAGATGCTAAAATTTTTATAGTGAAATGATAATTAAATAGCTCATATAGTGAGCTTTGGACCATATCAATTTTATTTAAAGGAGATGTATATATAAAGTGGGTTTCAAATGATTTTTGGCTTTCCAAAATGTCAAATAAACTTTACTTTTTTGAAAGGTCAAATAACATTTGTTTTTCTATAAGATCACATGGCATTTAGTTTTCTTAAAGGTTAAATAACATTTTATTTCTGAAAATGTCAAATAATCTCTGACATTCTGAAAGGTTAACATTTTTCCTATATATATGCATACACTCCTCATTTTCAAGTGAATAACTTGAAAGAACTTTCAGAACTTTCTTATTTTTTTCTGTGACTGCTATTTCTTTTAAATTGTGATATAGTTCAGGTACTGTTCATTTCGCCTATATCAAACTTTGTGCTAATTTGTTGCAGGTATTATCGTTGTATCCTGTGAAACAATTATCAACAGTGAACCTCAGAGCACAGTAGGAGAGAAGAATATGTTTTAAGGAAAATGTAACATATTACAAGTGCAGTTTGATTTCGTTTTCTTTTAACTTTATTTATGTAGGATGGATATGCATTGATTCAAATATTATATGAAGATTAATTTTTTATTATTAATTTTATTGTAATTTACAATTTTTAACACCAGTTTATCCATAATAAATATTTCAAATATTATCCCCATTTCACCCAAAAAACTTAAAAAATATTCTATTTTCAAAATATTCATTACTTGATTTGTGTTTCAGATAGGCTACTGGTTCGAATAACTCGAATGGGCCAAAGGTCACTTTTTTCCTATGGATGCCAGTGAACCATGCTGACAAAACTGAGAAATTTGACGGCTCATATTTCAAGATGTGACAACAAAAGATGTTTTTCTATCTCACAACCTTGAACCTGGCAAGGTTTCTAACTGAGGATGCTCCCAAACCTGCTGAAGGCGAGGGAGATATGCAAACTGCTATTGCTGTTGATGCATCAAACCATTCTAATTTTTGTGTAGAAATTATGTAATGAATGACCTTTCTGATTCACTATATAACAGGTTTAGTGAAAATAAAATGGATCGAGGCTTGTGGAAGTATATGTATAAGAAATATAAAACCGAAAATGTTGGGGCCAAGAATTTATCATTGGCCGATTCTTGGACTACAAAATGCTGGATTCCAAAACAGTGATCATTCAGGTTAAAGCAAAGTGATGTTGCATGATATTCAAGCGGAGGGCATGGCGTTGAACTTTTCAAGTGGTAGCCATTATTGAAAAACTGCCTCAAGATTGGAAACCTCCGGCTTGGTAATATTTCAACAATTATATGAAACATAAACGGAAGGTCAATCTTTCTCTGGCTAAAGCTCACATCTTCAAGCATAGATAGACCTCGAAAGTCAAGGAATTGACTGGATCGGATGGTATCAGTGCCAGGGACCCAAGAAAAATGCATTCAAGAAGAAATTTATAGAAAAATTCTTCAACTATGGTGGTTCGGTTCACAGGGCTTCTATATGCAAGAAACCAAATAAAAAAGGAGATAAATATGGTGGACGACATGTCTCAATATATTTCTCTTATGAATCTATATGTTGTTATTTCTGAAGTGAACTTCAGGGGTTCAAACCCACGTGAGTGGTGGATTGGTACTGGTGTCACTCACTACGTGTGCTCCGATAAGGAGATATTTGCTAATCTTGTGATGAATTCGAGAATGGTGAAAGGTGTACATGGGAAACTCTGCTACATCGGATATCAAGGATAAAGGAAATATGATATTGAAAGTGACTTCTAGGGAAGAACTGACTCTCAACAACATGTTGTATGTGCTGAAAATTCGAAATAATTTGGTGTCTGGTTCGCTTATGAATAAGCACGGCTTTTGCATTGTTTTTTATTCATACAAAGTTTTTCTATAAAAATGTGAATTTTTTTTGGAAAGGGTTATGTTAATGATGGCTTGTTTAAACTCAATGTCACATTCTATATTGATAAAAAAAAAAAAACGCACACACATCTGCAAAACTTGTGTTGAAGTAAAACTAACAAGATCATCTTCTCAAACTATTAAAAGAAATAGTGAGCCCCTTGATTTAATTCATTTGGATATTTGTGATTTCAAAAGAGTGCAAACACGTGGTAGAAATAAATATTTAATTACTTTTATTTATGATAACACAAAATTTTGTTATGTGTCTTCTTAAAAATACAGATGAAGCCATAGATAAGTTTGCAATTTGCAAATGTGAAGTTGAAAATCAACTTAACAAAAAAATTAATGTGCTGAAAAGTGATCATGGAGGTGAATATGAATCACCATTTGTTGAGTTTTGTGCTCATGGAATAATACATGAAAAAATTACACATTTTTCTACTCATCTAAAATGGCTTTACAGAAAGAAAAAATCGTTTTTTGAAAGAAATGATGAATGCATTGTTGTTGAGTTCTGGTTTACCACAAAATATGTGGGATGGAGCTGTTTTAACAACAAATTATCTTTTAAAATAAGGTGCCTCGAAATAAATAAGATAAAAGTTCATATGAGTTATGAAAAGGAAGAATACCTTCTTATCAATACTTGCGAGTGTGGGTGTGTCTTGCCAAAGTGACAGTACCTGCTCCGAAGAAGGTAAAAATAAGACTAAAAATTGTTGATTACATTTTCATTGGATATGCACATAGTAGTGGCCCTTACCATTTTCTTGTGCATGAATCTCAAACACCTGATATCTACAAGAATACGATAATGGAATCAAGAAATGTCTTTTTCTTTTAACATATGTTTTCATACAATTCTAAGAAATAATCAAGTTCTTCTAAAGATTATATGAGACAATGGAAAAAGAACAAGAGATTCATAATGAGGTTGAACCCCATAGCAAAAGAGTTAGGGTAAAAAAAATCATTGGTTCTGGATTTTATTACTTTCATGTTAGAAAATGAACCTCAAAACTTTAAAGAGACGGTGAATTTGCTGAGGGACCTCAATGGAAAGAAGCAATTATTTCCAAAATTGAATACATTTGTAAAACCATACATGAGAACTAGTGGATCTTCCTCCATGAAGCAAATCACTAGGCTACAAATGGATTTTAAACGAAAAATGTAATCAGATGGAACAATAGTTAAGTATAAAGCTGGATTGGTAATCAAGGGTCCTCGTCAACATGAAAGGCTTGACTACTTTGACATTTATTATCTGGTAATGAGAATAACATCAATTCGAGTGATACTTGCAATTGTCCCCTTGCAAAATATTGAAGTACACCAAATTGATGTAAAAAAATATTTTTAATGAACATTTAGAAGAAGAAATTTACATGGAACAATCTAAAAAATTTTCTGCACCTGGGACAGAAACAATGTTTGTAAATTGGTGAAATCTTTGTATGACTTAAAACAAGCATCAAAACAATAGCACGGAAATTTTGATAGAGTCGTGACAAAAATTGGATTTAAGGTCAATGAGTGTGATAAATGTGTACATGTTAAAGACACTAACTATGTTATTTTATATATTTACGTAGATGACATGCTTATCATTACGAGCAATGACAAAATGATTAAATCCACAAAGAAGTTGTTGAACTCAAGATTTGATAAGAATGACATGGGATTAGCTTATGTGATTCCTGATATTAAAATCCACATAATATCATGAGGGATTCTTCTAAGCTAGAATCATTATGTTGACAAATTTTTTGAGAAATTCAACAAAGATGATTCTGCATGGCTAGAACTCTAATAGATATGAGTCAATATCTATCGAAGAATCAAAGTGAGATTGTGTCTCAATTAGAATACTCTTGGATCATTGGAAGTCTAATGTACTTAATGAGTTGTACAAAACCAAACATCGCTTATGTAGTCATCAAATTGAGTAGATTCGCAAGTAATCTAAGAACTAAACTTTGGAAAGCAATCGTGAGATTGCTAAGGTACTTGAGGTATACTCATGATTATGGAATGCACTACACCATATATTCTGCTGTAATTGAAGGATACAATAATGCGAACTGGATATCTTATATGAAAGACTCAAAGTCTACTAGTGAATTTGTATTCACACTAGGAGGTACAACAATTGCATAAAAATATTCTAACCAGAATGTAATAGCTAGATTTACTATAGAATCTGAATTTATAGCCCTCGAAAAATGTGTTGAAGAGGTTGAATTGATACGAATATTCTTAGAAAATATTCCTAGTTGGGAAAAACTCATGTCAACTATATGTATTCATTGTGTTGGAATTATAATTTTGGAGTTTGACAAATTGAACGTGAAAAGATTGAAAAACTGATCAAGACAACTGAAGTTAACTGAACTGAAGATGTGTAACTGGTAGTTTCCTGAACTGAAGATTAATGCACAAATTATTAAAGACAACTGAACTGTTCACAGCTAACTGAAGTTGTGTAGTTACACAATCATATACGAAGTTAACAAGTTAGCAAGAACTCTACGTATATTCATTCTAAGTTAAAAGCTCTCAAAAGCTCACATTTATCATATATATTCATAGCTTTCAGGCTTTATTTTGAGCTTAAGCACAAACATTCATTGTTGTAATATTCGATATTTTAGAGATCAGTTGTGCTTAGAAATTACATAAGTCGAGTACTGATAAAATTGTATTGATACTAAGAGTTTCAGTTTTGGCAGTGTTAAGTCCAAACTGAAGTGGGTTTGTACAAAGTGTCGTATAGATCAAAGCTTTTTAGTGAATATATTATCTTCGATATAGAAGTGGTGACGTAAAAGCGTTTGAAGTCTCCGAACATCCACAAATCTTGCGTTCTTTATTCTTATTTTTATTCTATCTGTCATTCAGTTTATTTACGCACTTTCATTAGTTAACTGATTGACATTGACAACAATAAAGAGTTGTTGATTATGTAAGACGACTCTCAACTGGACTTATCGTTGTTGATTATGTAAAGTCAAATGATAATCTAGTGGATCAGCTAACTAATGGGTTAAATAAAGAGTTGGTTGTGAATTCATAAAAGGGAATGAGACTGAAGCCTATAGAACACATTTATGCGAAGGAAAACCCAACATATTCTGACTGGAGATTCTAAGAACTAGGTTCAATGGGACAATCTAATTGCATTGATTTGGTGAATCAATGGGGGAGTTATCTCTTGTCCATTCCTAAGGTGAAACAATGAATTTGGAGGATAAACATATGATTTTTAATGATTCTTATGTGTCAGTAATTGAGTGGAATAATATAGATTGTGCTTTATTTAGAATCAGCTACGTGGGAGAGAATTGGGACCGCTTCGAAGAAATTGTGAAGCTCAATTCTAGACCCTCTTGCAGAACCAGACATGTGTTAATGGTATAAAAAATACAATCACGAGAACTGAACTATATCAGGGAGAATCTTGTGTGAATTATTTCTTAATTTACATAAAATGCATAATAATTCAAGGACATCAACTCTACTGTCAGCTAGTAAATAAAAGTACTTTCACAAGGGAAGGTTCAAAGGGTCACTCATACCTATCATATTCTGTCACTACTATTTCTTCTATACCGTAAAAAGTTTAGATACTATTCAATTCGTATGTGTCAGATTTTGTGCCAAGTTGTTGCGAGTATCACTGTTGTATCCTGTAAAACAATCGTCCACAGTGAACCTCAAAGCACCGTGTGAAAGGACGAATACGTTTTAAAGAAGCTATAACATATTATAGGGATCGATTTGGTTTCGTTTTCTTTTAATTTTATCTATGTCAGATTGATACATATTAATTCAAATTTTATATGAAGTTTAATTATTTTATTATTAATAATATTGTAATTTACAATTGTATGGCAAATTCATCCATATCATTTCAAATATTCCCCATTTCCCCCAACAGTAGCTGCATGAGTAAACGCCAACTGCTTGTATGTGACACTTCTCTCTTCGTTTCTTCTTCGATTCTTAGTACCTTCCCCTTGTTGTCTATGCTTTAAACCAACCCTTTAGATATTTTTCCTCTTCGGTATCCACGACTATAGTATCTGCTACCTTGTCTTGTTCCTGGATTTTTTTCCTCAGGTATCACCACAAAAACTCCTGCTGCTTAAAATGGCCGCTTGTGATGTAATTAAAGATCGTGTTTTTTGGTTTCGTTTCCCCCAAGGACTGTGGTCGAATTTATTGTCTGCATTGGTTGACTACTTGTCTTGTACTAATTGCTTGCTGATATATGGGATTTGGAATTAAAGTTATTCAAATTATGATATTCTTGGTGGGTTTTCGCCCTTATTTTCTTCTTGTTTGTTTAGTTTAGATTGGATTGCGTGATTGGATCTTGTTTTCTTCCTGTGCTTTTTGCTAGTCCAAGAATGGTAGCAGGGCTATGGGGTTTACTTGTAGTTCTTGAAAATTGGATGATTTTGTTTTTTTTTTTTTTTTTTTTTTTTTTTTTTTTTTTTTTTTNTGTTGGCTTCATGAGTCTTTTAGCTGCACTTCATGGCTAATTTTAGCTTTTTGTGTCATTCTTCCACCGTTATGTCTTTATAATTTGGACAGTCAGCTACTATGATACTAACTGTGGTTTATTGTCTTCAAGGCTTTCTGTGTAGACAATGATCGCTAAAACGAAATTAAAGGTGTGTAAAATTTGAGAGCTGACACTGAATGATAGATGGCTCTGTGTCTTATTTTAGGCACGTTATTTTCCAAATTTACCTTCCTTTCTGTTATCACGTGTTACATGTAAAAAGGGTGAAATCTTTGTGGCGTGGTAGTTAAGCGGATCAAAATTTATTTATTTTTATTTCAAGCTGTGTGAGAATAAAAGTCTTGCTGTAAATTCCCTGAAGATGTCATAAATTGAAAATTGTTCTCTTCATTTCTCAAAGTATATTATACAGTTATGCTATGATGAACTTTGGAGAAACAATGAATGGGCATGTAAAATAAAATGAGGACAACTGTGTCGTACCACCATATGAGGCTGGCTGGCTGCATTTGTTTTTATTTCCTTCTTTTTAGCTCATTCCTTGTACTCATCGTATTTTTTACATTTCATGGGATATTTGCTGAATTATTGGCTTGTGTGTTAGGAGCACAGGCATTAAGATGGTGAGCATCCGGAGGCGCAAACTCTTAGGTCTATGCTCTGGTATTTAAAGTTAAGACAGTTGTTATTAGTGATGAAGTTTATTATGTGAATATTTGGTTGGCGATACATTATCATGCATCTACCTTCTTGAATTGTTCTGTATAATTCATTTAATTGTCCATTCCAGAACTTTATGTTAAAGTGCAATCTTTTTGGATACTTTGCATGATCGTTCAGGGAGAAGTTCTTTCTTGGCTCCACTGCCCCAAGTTGCCGAGCTTGGAAAAAAATTTGAAAACTCCGTGGAGAACACAAAGTCTGTCGGCAGTTATGGTCTGTCTACGAATGGCTGCTACATCCCAGGAGAAGTTAGCATCTCTGAGTTCTATCTGTGTGATTCTATATGTTATCTATCGTACGATTTGCCCGTATGCGGGAAATATGGAACCATAGTCCTTTAGAGTTTAAATTACTATCACAACAATGTTTGAATGTATATGATTTCTTTTGTCCACGGTAAACATTGACTGTCTTGCATCTACTATTAGAAGCTTCTCTCCTTTTAAATTGTGAAGTCTCTTTAGTAAGAGGAACTTTGAAGTACTAAGCATGTTCAGACACATGCAAGATTGATTTTTTACTTTGACCGCCCATCGGTGACCTTGAACAAGAATCCTGTCTTAATTCCCTACCATCTTTTGATGAGATGCTGTAACATTGTAGAATGCTTTGCTCCCGTGTGGTTGATGTTTTTGGAAGGAAGAGCATTTTTGTATGTGTGAGTTGGTTTAAAACTGACTAGCCCTGCTTGCTTATGAAGGTAAATGTGTAGAATCTTTTGGTATAAACTCTAACAGCTTATGTTGTCTCTCTCTCTCTCCCCGTTTGTTTGGTGGATAAAGAATCATCGCCGCATCACCAGTTTTAGTTATTCTTATCATGTTTACCTATAATATAGAGTCTTAATTACAAGGAAAATTTCATCTTCCTTTCTGGTAAACTTTACTGTCGAAAGATCATCCTCTCCTTTATCTGTGGATCATTTTTAATATGTGGCGTGTGCTATTTCATTCAAGATAAGCCTGACATAATTTTTTGACTAACGACTTCCATAGAGAAAAACATGTGTATACATCTCTTCCAGTTCCAATGTTATATTTCCTGCATTCTCAAATTCATGCTCTATAATTTTGTTTGCATGCTTTATGTAATAAATTAAAGATTTTCATTTTGAAAACTGCTAGGAAACCACCTTGGAAGATGGGCCTGGTAAATCAAATGTGTCTGCATCAAGTCCATTGCAAGACAACATCTTTCAATACTCCTCTGGTTCATTTCGTTCTTTTTTTCTCCTTTGTTGTTTATGTCTCCTCCTTGCAGTCTTGTTTCTACTAAGAACTTCTTGCCAGTAATAGTGTAAAGTGTGAACCCCATTGTTGAGTTGTTATAGGATAACTTAAGACATTTTTCGTTTAAAATCTTTGTTCGCATGCACATTGTCAGTTAAGAACTTATTGATTGTCTGTTCGAATTCCACTCTTTTTACGAATGAACAAATTGGTAACGCATCTTTTTTCTGAAGGGTGAGTGTGATTCAGTGTAGTCACTTAACATCTAAATGAAATTAACCAACAATTAAAAGCAGTAGAAAACCCTTATTCAGGTCTGGAAACTTTACGAGCATATGCCAGTTGCCTGATGGTTTCGGGATTAACTTCAACATTAGACAAATACAGTGGAGACTTTGGATCTCATTTGCGTCCCACCTTCAACAACTTTTGTACCTCTTTTCTGATAATCTTGTCTTTCTCGGGTTTTAAGACGTTTATCCAATCATAATACTCAGAATTAGCTGAAGTATATCCTTGTCTTTGTATGTTTTAGAGAAATTGACAGGTTTGATGGATTTTGTCTGTTCACATATTTAAACATTTTGACATGTTCTTACATTCACAATTCCTTCTTTTTTAGGTGCATAAGTTCAATATTTTAACGGGATTATGAGTAAATACAGATATATTAGATGTTCTCAGCATCTTATAATTGATTTGATCCATCAATTTTCAATATTCTAGAGGTTAAACGCAGAAAGCGTCATAAGAGAAAACAAGTTGAAAACCAAGAACCATGCATCATGCGAGGTGTCTATTTCAAGAATTCTAAATGGCAGGCTGCAATTAAAGTTGACAAGAAACAGATCCATTTGGGTACTGTTGGCTCTCAAGAAGAAGCTGCTCGGTTATACGACAGGTAACTTTACTGGTTTTCTAAATGTTTGAGAATTAATTAGAGTTTTATTTGACTTAAGTTTTTTCATTTGCCCATCAATATTTGGTCTCATTAACTTTCACTTGCTGCTCCTCTCTGTTTTACAAAACTGAGTATCTCAATTTGCTAATTAAGTCAAGTGGGATCACAGTTTGGTGCCAGAACCCGCTTTCCGATGAAAAAATTACATTTTAAGTTACTTTTTATCACCAACCCCCATAAAATTTGTCTTCTGACCTCCGCTAATAATATTCGATATCATGTTAATTCTTAACTCTTGCCTTTGTTCCAATGTATACGCTTGTGTTTGTAATAACTTCCAGTCTCTTAGTCAAAATGTGACAGTTTTTTCCAAAACTCACAGGGCTGCATTCATGTGTGGAAGGGAACCCAACTTCGAGCTATCAGAGGAGGAAAAGCAACAGCTTAGAAAATTTAAATGGGATGAGTTTCTAGCTTTTACTCGTTTAACAATAACCAACAAGAGTGAGGAGTCTTAATCTTAAAAATCATATGCACACGTTTATTATCTTTTATTTTTTGACATGTTTTTACTTTATCTACAGAAAGTCAGAGAACTACCCCTGGCTCTCAAAGAAAATTGCAAAACAACGAATTGGAGGGTGGTGAGCAAGGACACAGCAGTGTTTCTGCTTCGGATGATGATGCATCAGTCCCTTGAATTTTGCTTCATTTTTTTCGCAAGTCACACGGGGCGGATAATCCTTTTTATTCAATTTATAAGTTATAAATGTCCCCTATTTGGGCAGATAATGTTCGAAGGGACAACCAAAATGGTATGTCTCATTCGGTGTTATACTTAATTTGTTCGACCTTACCATACTCTTAAGATAATGCCACTTATACATTTGAATCAGTTGTTTTTCAGAAGTGCCTAGAATGAGTTTGTCTCAGCCCCAAATGGTCGCAACCTTTGTGTTGTTTCTTGAGACATTTGGCCTCAAAATACCAACTTGAATACAATTTTTAACTCTGTTCCGTTTATGACAAGTGCTTTGGGCACTCTCTTTCCACAAGAAAGCAGTTTTTCATATTAAATGATATTGGTCGATAAAGGTGAAACTGAATTCTGTCAGTCTCATGGGTTCCAGAAAAGGGAAGACTTAAAACTTGCAAATTTATGGTGGTATAATTGCAATGACACAAAAACCTGTAAACTTATCCAGGCATCTTATTCTTGAATAATAGGTGCCAGAAAGCACAACACCACCCCATGAAAAGTTGTTTGGTAAAACAAATTCATTCAACTACATAGATACACCGTAAATATAAATAAGCACCAAGGGCCTTCTGTAGTTCAGCAGTTTCTATAGGACATGACTGAAATACAGAACAAGAACATTGTAGGAATAACTTTTTATTGACTTGTTGCAGTTCCAAACTTGAGATTACATCATACCTTGAACCACTTTTAAAGTTTTCGGGTAAAAAGCTCCGAAAACAAAAATCCCAGAATTTCCCCTACTACGGAACTACAAATCAGCAGCAAAATACCACAAATCGGGAATGAATAAAAAATAAAATAAACCGTCGACCAAAATTCTGGTTTGATCGCTTATCAGGAGAGAATCTCCATGCACGGCATATATTGTTGGGAGTATGCTTCCCTTTATATTTTATATCGGATCTACAAATATATTGTTTACATCCATTCAAGCAAAAATAATGATTGATATACACCATTTTGTAAGCTCTTCTTCAAACTCCGTAGCAAAATCCTCTTTGTATGCCAAGATAATCCAAACCATCCGAAGAAGCTATAATTTCCACGCTCAAATACTCCCTTTGTTCCACGTGCATGAACCTTTGGAAACAGAGTTGAACTCCATTTGTTCATGCAACTTAATCAGAGAGTAATATGGCGACCAACAATACGACGACATCCTGTTGTTTCTTCCTCTTTGAATGCAGTCTTGCCTGTCAAACACTTCATAGGCCATCAGTTGATTAATGTCTGCATTATAACCAAAAGATCATTCCGAAATGTGACAGATGGAAATATCAAGATACATTAAACTTTGGTCACTACAATAGACACAACACTTAGACAATTACCTCTTATTGGTACACAAAAATCAGTAAATATAAACTCAAAAAATTACAAGATAACACATACTCGATACATACACAAGTGAGAGAACAATGGAATTATTTGACCGTACACGAATCCTGTTTTTTTTAACTTCAATTTTGTCACTGAAAAGAAGCTTGATACACTTTTCTCAGCCACAATAAACGAAGATAGATAGGGAATTTTTTTTATCAAGTGAAAGAGGCAGAACATAGCAGAATGGACTCAAAACAGAGGAATATTACTGTTAAGCTGCACTTACGAATGCACCTTTTATCCATCTAGGCCGACCCAGACTTTGACCACATACAATCAGCTTTGACACAACAATTGTTTTATCAACACCAACATAACCATTACCTTGAGGCATAGCATTTGTTGGGCAAATATATCAATAATGTAAGCTATCACTGAACTGTGTAATGGTCAATAAAAACTTTTGTGAAGGTGTGGTGTTAAAGATAACTGGAAGATTTCAGAAGCTGTAACCATGAATCATTATCAATAGTTATCAGATCCAGTCAAGAGAATAATCAGGAAGGAGCAACAGGGCCGAAGATAATCATGTTACAAGACTAAGAATCAGATTACAGACAATTCCCGTTCAGGCTGTGTTATAGAAGTGATTCTTACATATTAAAAGTACAAAAATTAAATAAATGTTCAAAAGAAATGGGGGAGACTATCCCCAATTTGATCAGCATCCTTAGTTAAAGTCCAATTAAACCCCTTCAAATAGAAGCCAAATTAAACCCTTTCAAATAGAAGAAATAGAAGACACAAGGAGGTGAAAATTGAAAGCGTACTTCAGATGTAATTAATGCTGTCAGTTTGGTCAATATTCTTTCCCAAATATTTTACAGAGGAAGAGGTGCGGAGGATAAAACTATCTCTGCTCTATGATGTACATGACCGTGAAAATGTAGAACAAATCCAAAATGAAGAAATGGCATACAGTAGGAATTCACAGTTTCATATCATCCATGAAACCGCAGATAATTGATTATGACTAAATTGACAGACTATGGACCTGGTTCCTAACTTGAGTTTAAACAAGGAATAGATTTGCAACCATAATGACATAAATATTTTGGTATGAAAATATTAGACTCCAGTTTTAACAGAGCAAAACGAAGCCCATAAAAAATGATCTTATTAATAATTTAAACCCCGCAAGAGTCAAGAAGGTGCACCTCTAAAATTAAACACAAGATGTAGGATGCAATTCACATGGCAAATTTATAGATGATCATAAAAATATCTTCTTAAACCGCGGTAACTACAGTCTTCTAATTAGTCATTAAATACGAAATGTACTATAGATGTCCAGACAAACTGGGTGGCATAATTTCAAAGCAGCTGAAAAACATCACATTGCGTAGAAGAGTGAGTTCGAAGTGTATGCAATGCACATGAAAAAGTACCAAATATGCGAACGTCACCTGTTTGAATGGAAAATAAAACAAATATGTCATTGCTATTGAATATTATATCATTTTTTATATAAGAAATTGTACTAACCATTATAATTTATAATTCTCATATGATTTTGCATTTTGTTATCTGCCTAGGCTCAGTTGGCACCTTCCTTGTTGCAAGTAAATGAATATAATTCAAAGTTCAAACTCCAGCATTTTAAAGAGAGAAAATTTTCCATTGCTGTGACTGTCACAACATACTTCTGAAAACATTAGTTGGTTGCGACCTTCTAACATGCTCCATATTGTCTACTGTGTCATGTAAGAACTATGATCAATTCGACTGTAAACAGAGTATATACATCTAATAAACCCTGAAATAAAAACCCCTACATTTGATAAATCCCAAAAGAAATAAAGTATTGCAAGAGGTCCAGAAAATTCAAATTGGGCTCGCACATACAGTCACCACCTTAGGCAAGACATACCATGCCATGAAACTTAGTAATCGCAGACATGCAAGCACGATAAATCAACATAATTGGCAGAGGGCGTGGATGTTTCAATCTCCTGAAATAAGATCCAAAGAAAACAATGCAATTTTTATACCTGGCCAACACCCACCTTCAAGCTTCTCTATTCTCGACTTCTACACAAGAATCCCAAATTCCAGTGGAGAGGTGTCTAAAACTGAGAATGGAGAATTCTATTTCCACTTTCCGATAGACTGTAATGAGGGTACTTAAAGTGGACTGACAGACCGCCTAATTGGAGATATAAACAACTCTGGTACTAAGCAGAACTCTTCAGGATTGAGAAGTACATGCATAACAGAATGTCCCACGTAATCAGAGTTAGCATTTACAGAATTTTTTCCAATCATGAAGCTTGCGAGGACATGTTACTCAACTCACAGGAATTCATAACAAGCTCGATTGTAGTGCAGCAGCAACATAGGACTCTTCTAATTCTTTCCATGCAGTAGTCGGTGTGACAAGTTATCATGGAGAAATAACATCAATGGTTGATTAATAACTCAACAACTTGGCTATCCGGACTTTCAACTTAAATTTTTGAACATCCCTCTTGGAGCCTGTAAGAGTAAGACCTTTAATAACAGCCCTTTTGTCTGATCTAAGTATTTGCAGACCAGCTTTAATGCAAGATAGCAAGAGTTCAGAAGCCAATCGGTACCTCCGAGCCTTGCAAAGATTGTGTACCAAGGAAGAGTAGGTAAAGGAATCCTTTACATCCATTGAGTGAAAAACTTGCAGTGCATAATCTATGTGGCCAAGTTTACAAAGAGTATCAATAAAACAATTAAAAGCTACCAAGCAATAGAATCCCATTGTTTTCAAATGGTTTAGATGCCTCTCAGCACCAGAAATATTTCCCGCCTTGCAAAGTCCATCTATCAAGATGGTATGGGTGTATATATCACATTCCAGACCACTCTCTTCTGCCGCATTCAATAAGTTGTAGGCATTTTCTAGTTTACCTGACTTACAATGCATATTAATTAAGGTGTTATATGATGCGATATCAAGCTGGTACCCGATCTTAATCATGAGAGCAACGTACTTACTGGCTTCCTGGGTCCTGCCCCACTTTAGCAAAGCTCCAACCACTGTACAGTACGAAAATAAATCATATGCATACCCTTTATTCTTCATTTCCGAAAAGATTTCAAGTCCTTCCCTGAGGTTCTTACGCTTAAAACAGCATTTCATCACTGTGGTATAGGTAATAGCATTAGGGGAACAACCTGATTGTCTAAGCTCCTCGAAAAGCTTCATCGTGTCTTTCCACTTTTCTGACTTGCATAGACCATTGATAAGAATATTGTATGTCATTATCTCAGGAACACATCCACCACGCTGCAAATTCCTAAATAAAATTAGTGCATTCTTTATATACCCATTCCTGCATAGTCCATTTATCATAATGTTGTACGTAGTTTGACATGGATATATATTATGGAGGAGAATATCATGGAAAACCCTGTATGCTTCATCTGGTTTTCCGTATTTGAAAAGGCAGTGGATCAATATGTTATAAGTCCATACATCAGGAATAATTCCCATTTCAAGCATCTCTTCAAACATATCAAAACATTTAGACACTGTGTGCCCCCTGGTGGCACCAGCCATCAATGAATTATATGTAACAACATTTGGAGACACCCCAGCTTCCTTCATTCTGTAAATAACAGAGTAACCAGCTTCAAACCCAACAATACGAGAATACCCCATGATCAGAGTATTGTAAGTCACAACATCTGGTACCACCCCCAATCTAATGCCATCGATTATAGCAGCTTCTGCTTTCTCTAGTTGCTTTGTTCTACAGAGGGAAGCTATCGAAATGTTCAACAGCTTAGTTGATAATCTAACAAACATTATCACGCCACATCACACCCAACATCAGAGACCCAAACCTGGCACCAGGAAAAAAAAAAGTGGTGTCATCTTTCTAAGCTCTATCACATAATCTCAAGCTTCAAGATCATAATTACCTAATACACCAAAATCGAAGACTTCCATTTTAGCAACAGAAAAATCAGACTATTACGAAATCATTCCGAAATCCCACCCATAAATTATACTCATTAGGCATTGCGAAAATCAAAAGTGATGAAATTTCCACAATTCTAAGTTCGTTTGAGTAAAACAAAAACAAAAATTAAATAAAATCAGAATTAAAAAAAAACTCGCCTTTCATCCCAAAATCCAATTCAATGCTGCCCCACATAGTGCTGCCAAACTGTAGAAATGCGAGGTGAAGTAGAACAGAAGTAATTGAAAGTCGCGTTGGAGAGCAAACTTACTGGACTTTCAATTACTTCTGTAAACACAGATTCATTGCAGCACTGGCTTAGGGTTTTCTTACAAATAACCCAAAATTTATGAAAGTAAAATAAATCATTAGGGCACCTAATTTTCAATTATTTTCTTAATTTAACCTTCGTTTATATATTCATAAAATAAATAAATATATACACTAACAATAATTTTTTTTTAAAATATGCGAGCAAATAATTTGATTAAAAAAACAGTGCTTTTAAATTACCTTATTTAAAAAATATATATATTTAGTGTCTACGTTTTTATAAGATAATATGATTAATTCTAAAAAAATATTTCTTTTAATTTATTTAAAAAAATAAGGAGATATCGGATAAAAAATTAAAAAAATAAAGCATAACTTGATTTAAAATAAAAATAAAAACGAAGTGGGACGTATTCAACTATGAGATTTAATGATTTTTTTAAATGATAGATTTTTATCGACTTTTATAGAATCTCACAGGTTTATAAACAGAATTTCATGAACTTTTGTAGACTTTTTGTAAGATTTTTATAGAGATTTGTAAATTTTTTTATTAATGGTACAAATTTTGTACTTTAATAAATAAATATTTTTTTAAATTTCTTTGAGCTAGTAATTATTTGATATAAATAACATCTCTACTTTAAAATAAATTTTATAATGTAAATAAATTTAATTATTTAAAAATTAAATCTATTTAATATATTTAAAAAATTACAATCAAATTTAACAAAATCAAAATTTCAATTCTCTGTGTATTCAATATACATAAATAATTAATCAATTCGCAAGGGAATGATGTAACAACCCAAAATTAAACTTAGGTCAAAATAAAGTACTTATTAATCCTTAAACCCAACTAAATTTCTTAAATCTGTGCAACGTCCCAAGCTCGCAAAGTCCTCCAAGAGCTTATAGATGGGCAAGTCTCTCGTTTGCAAGTAAGTTCTCATTTCAGCTTTCAAAAAGCTCATTATTCTAGCCAAGGGCGGATGCACTATAGGGCTGTACTGGACTGTAGTCCAACTCACTTTTTTTTTTAATATTTAGTTAAAATAGTCCAATCAAGCCCAACCCAACCCAATTTCGGCCCACCTCAATTTTACTCAATTCTACAAAATTTCGGCCCACCTCAATTCTACAAAATCTCTCTCCCAACTCCTTTAGCGAGAGAAAGAAGGCGCAATCGGACTCTAGCTGGTTTCCGGTAGTGTTGACTTGAACATCAGATGGTTTTTTTCGTGAACTCTTTGGCATTTTTAACGTTCTGTTTGGGACGTAGATGATGGTTCACCGCTCATAAATTTTCCTAATTCAAGAATGATTTTATTTGGTTATATCAATGACAGTCTATGTAGAAATCTTCTATAGTGTTGTTCGAGGCTTCCAATTTTATTACATGTTCAATTTCAAGGATAAATTGTAGATCTATGAAACTATCGGTGTTCTCCATTGTTTAAAGAAAAATGAGAATGAAAAACTTGAAGTCGTGACAATAAAATCAAATGGAATAAGCGAAGTCAATGAAGGATGGGATGATTGAGGGGTACTTCAGTATAATAAAAGCACTTCATATTTTAAGTATGGCTTTGTAACATTACACAAAAAATCATAAAATTAAAATGTGAGAATAATTTTTTGGAGTGTCAATAACAATTCCCTAAATATTATTAACTATATACGTTCAAAGTTCAAAATTCTTACCGATCAGAAATGTTACTTTTGCGGGGAAAAAAAAGTATCTTACTAATTTGATTCCCCTATAAAATTTATATTCCGATTAAATTACATACGTGTAAAGATTTATTAAGTGACAAATACTTGAATTAATCTTTTGTAAAGAAAACCAATTAGTTGAATACTTTTAGCTTGTGTAAACTGATCAAATGAATTAAGAGGAATCAGTTCTGGCTTGTATCAGTTCAGTTATGGTAATAACTGAACTGATCAAATCAGTTTAAAGCAAAGTTAAGCAGTTAATACACAAGATATGTTTATGGATGTTCGGAGACTTCAACTGTTTCTACGTCACCTTTTCTACCACCTCGGTTAGGTTCCACTAGAATACTTAGATTTATACAACACATCGTACAAATCCTATTCAGCTTAGGACTTACCCTACTGCTTAACTGAACTCCTAGTCTAGACTGAAGACAGCACCTTCTAGCCAAAACTTGTTTAACGTCTATGTGTCAAAGACTACATACACAAGTTTATTGTCTTTGTGCAAGACTGTATCTGAGTGGTGGTAACTTTGAATACAACGGGAAGGTGTTCTCCTACACTGAGGGAAAAAGGCTTCTATACTAAGCTGATAACACGTTGAAGTGTTCCCTCGATTGGGCTGACTGCTTCCTTGTAAGCTAATATGCAATATTCACGCCCTTTTTCTTTGTATCTTCACACACTCGATATATTGTTTATGGTCTTGATCTGGTATATATAGAGGCAGTGAGACCGTACACTAAGACTCATCAAATGTGATCGTGGGAGCTTGAATGCGTTGCTTGAAATTTGTGTCTCGTCTTTTCTGACATGCAATCAGGAACCTCTCGACTTTAATCTTTGCTGCAACGTCCATTATTGTACTATTGATAGTACAAATGCTTTACTTAATACGCACAGCAAAATTCCATAAGATAAGCTTGTCGCTTTATGCAAACTGATTGATTCCTAACTGATGTTCTGAACTGGTTAATTGAACTGGTCTTGAACTGATATGATGAAATCAGTGTGCTCATCAGCTGAACTGATTTCACAGATTCAGTTGAACTGGACAGTTGGACTTTTCATCAGTTGAGCTCTTCATCAGGTGGTCGGGCTTCTGAATGTCTTCTGCTGAACCACCTATCAAATGATCAATCAGTGGAACTGGTCTTTGATACTTCAGTTGGACTGGTTCAGTTTGGGCAATCAGTTGGCACTTTCAGTTAGCATTTTCGATAGCTTCGATTTTGGCTCGGTAACTGATCAGTTCAAAGCCTGATCAGTTTCAGCATCTGCGCACTTAGGTAAATACATTAAAAACAAAATAACTAATTTTGTTAACATCAAAATCGAGATTGCTGGAACATGAAATGTTCCAGCAATCTCCTCTTTTTTTACGATCACAAAACTTGAACTCATAAAGCAATTTTAAAATTTTAAAATTTAAAACTTAAAAATGATTCTCCCCCTTTGTGAGAATAAAAAATATTTAAAAAACATTTAAACGAATAAAAGAAAATTTTCAATTTGAGGGATAATACATTTAAACACGGTTAAAATCTACCCCTCAAGAACTGATTTAAAAACTGTTTTTTTTAAATAAACATTTTTCAGTTCGAGGGAAAAAGGAACTCCCCCTCAATAACTGAATTAATAACTCCTCATTAAAAAGATAATTGTATGCGCGTTTAATGAAGTTTTAGTGATAAGCAGTTTAGGCAACACACAAACTGGAAATAACAGTTCAGTTATATTCAAACTAACCAGATAAACATGATGTTTATTTAAATCAAATACGCGCCCATGTATTATACATTAAACACATCAACGTGTAAGAGAAATTGCTAATACAATAACATATTTTAAACAACATCAAATATCAGTGAGTTTACATATAATAGAACTGAATATACCCGCTACCCGTTGCCTTGAATGCTTTGAGTGCTACATCGATCTTGAGTCTCTTTTCCAGAAGAGCAGCTAATTTGACTTGAACTTGATCTCTTTACTGGCTAACTGGTCGTGCTGACTCAAAGTGGAGACAACTGATGCTGAACCGCATTGATTGATATGACAATTGAAAGATCGTGTTCTAGCACCTTCGAAGATGCTTCAAACACTATATTCTCCAATGAGTTGCAATAGCTCGTGTTCTAAGAATGTTAACACCGATGAATTAAATCGAGTTTGGTTTTAAAACCAAACGGAAAAAACTCGAAGTAATCCTTCGTGAAGAAAGCTGTTATATTAGAAAGCATTTTAACTTATATAAACTGAATAACTGAAAAGCAGGAGATCAGTTGTCACATATATCAGTTCAGTTATAGTGAAAACGGAACTGACGGAAGCTCTAACCGATCAAGTCAGTTTAAAAATAACAGTTTATCAGTTAAGTACACAAGATATGTTTATGGATATTTGGAGACTTCAACTGCTCTTACGTCACCCCTTCTACCACCTCGGGTAGGATCCACTAGAAGACTTTGCTTTATATAACTACTTGTACAAATCCATTCAGTTTAGGACTTACACCATTGCCTAATCTGAACTCCTAGCCTAGACTGAAGACAGCACCTTTCAGCCAACACTTCTTTAATGTCTTTGTGTCAAAGATTACATACACAAGTTTAATGTCTTTGTGCAAGACTGTATTTGAGAGGTGGTGTGTGTGTGCATGTGTGTGAGAACTGAACAAAGAATACACCGAGAAGGTGTTCTCACACACCGAGGGAAATGAGCTTCTAAACTAAGCTGATAATACTTGAGTATTCCATCCGGGCTGATTGCTTCTTGAAAGCTGATAAGCAAATAAGTGTGCCCTTTCTTTTCCACACTCTTTCGTATTTTTATTGCTGACGGTCTTGGTCTGTATTTATAGCAACAAGATGACCGTACAGCAAGACTCATCACATGTGATAGTTGCAGCTTTGAATATGTTCTTTGGACTTTGTGTCTCTACTTTTGCGACAGTTCTTCTGGAACATTTTGTCTTTAAGCTTTGCTGCAGCATCTATTATTGTCCTTTTACTGGACATTTGCTTTTATACCGTTGTGCACAGCTGGATTCCATTGAGTAATCTTGTCGTGTTCTGCAAACTGATTGATTCCTAACTGATACTCTGAACTGGTAAGTTGAACTGGTTTGGTGAAATCAGTTGGCTCGTTAGTTGAACTTGTTACATAGGTTCAGTTGAACTGGTCAGTTGGGCTTTCCATCAGTTGAGCTCTTCATCACCTGACCGGGCTTCTGGAGGTCTTCTGCTGAAATACCTAACAACTGATCAATCAATTGAACTGTTCTCCGATACATCAGTTGGACTGATTCATCTTGGGCAATCAGTCGGCACTATCAGTTGGCATTCTCGAAAGCTTCAGTTTACGTGAGATAGCTGATCAGTTCGGCTTCTGATCAGTTCCAGTATCCTGCGCACTACGATAAATCATTAGAAACAAAATAACAAGTTTTGTTAACATCAAAATCAAGATTGCGAACATGAAGTGTTCCAACAACAATGAAGCGGCAGTATAATTTTGATAATTAAGCTCCACTATAATCATCCAGCATCTCATCATAGATGGGCTATGTCTGTTAGTCAGCCAAACTGGTAGGCTTGGCAGCTGAAATCTTGTCCACTGAACAGTTTAGCTATTCTGCTATCAGTTTGGACTTAAAAAATCCTGCAAGCTGCTAAAACATTAAAGTTACAGAGTCGAGAGAAGTGGCTACAACGTTAGTTGCAGAGCCAAGAGTCTTCTCTCTTCCCTCTGTAAACTCATATAAAATTTTTAAGAGGATTTTTAAATCCAATTTAAATACCATTTTAAAACAGATTTTAAAATATCAGTTTTCAAATGTCCTTTTTAGAACAGCTAGCTCTGATACCAATTGAATGATCTTGTGCTCGGTACCTTTGAGGTGCTTCAAACACAATATTTTTCAATGAGCTGCAATACTCGTGTTTTAAGAATGTATACACCGATGAATTAAATCAAGTTTGGTTTTAAATCAAGCGGAAAATACTTGAAGTAATCATTCGTTAAGAAAACATATAAGTTGAAGACTTGTAGCTTGTGTAAACTGATAAACTGAAATAAGGGGAATCAGTTCTGGCTTGTATCAGTTCAGTTATGGTAAGAACTGAATTGATGTCAGCTGAACTGATCAAATCAGTTTAAAACAAAGTTAAGCAGTTAATACACAAGATATGTTTATGGATGTTCGGAGAGCTCCTACGTCAGTCACCCCTTCTGCCAACTCGGGTAGGTTCCACTAGAAGACTTAGTTTTATACAACACCTTGTACAAATCCTACTCATCTTAGAACTTACCCTACTGCCTAACTGAACTTTTAGTCTAGACTAAAGGCAACACCTTCATATTTCGTATCATTATCGTACATCATACAGAAAAATTCGGTATCGTTACCGTATTGTACTGAAATCTTCGATATACAAAAAATTAGTTAAATTTGGTACAGTAATCTCGGTATATCTAAAATTCGGTATTTTTTCTCATCCCTAGTTCTGACAAATCCAGGTTTATTTTTTCTCCAAATTTTTTTTTTCCAAAATAGTAAAAAATAAAAAATTAATATAGTTGCTGTCCATTGTTCTCCAATTAAACGTGAATGTGTTAGAACTAATTAGGTAATATATATTTAGGATTATTGATATTCTTTGAAGTAAAATATTAGTTAAAAGCATATATATTATTATATTCTTAAAGCTATTATCGGTAGAAATTCACGGCCCAAAAAATAATAATGAATAGATATAAACTATATTATTTTTTTTGCGTGTATGGAAGTACCAGTATCCATATTATTTCTATACTATAATGGTAAAACATGTATGTTCTCCGAGCCGTTGACTAAAATTGATCGATTTTATAATAAAATCTTAACATAAAATAATTTGTGAGTCATGGCAGACCTCATAGGACGATATTGTTGGAACATAATCTTGTGGGCTGGATGGCATATTTAATTAAATGTGTTCATTAATTGTTTGTTATTTTAAAAGTGAAACTCAATGGAGTGATCTGCTTGAGTTATATTTATCGGGTTTAATTCGAGCATCAAATTTAAATATAAATATAATATTATCTCGTGTAGAGACTTTATCTTCTTGTTTATTAATTTAATTATGAGGGGCTAATTTAGAAATTAGATAACTCTTCCAGTTATAAACATATATATAGGTCGATGTCCACATTTCATATACAACTATGAATTTATATATTGACACGATCTCATCATCATCAAAATTCTAAAAGAATGCATATTGATCTGGAAGATTTCAAAGCTTTCATCTTCATCAAACCTATATATTAAGTTAGAGTGGGTCTCATAATTTGTGAGACGGGTCAACCCTACCCATATTCACAACAAAAAGTAATACTATTAGCATAAAAAGTAATACTTTTTCATGGATGACCCAAATAAGAGATCCGTCTCACAAATACGACTCGTGAGACCGTCTCACACAAGTTTTTGCAATTAAGTTATATTGTTATTTATTGTCTTCATTTGACGTGTTTCATATTGATCAATTTGTTCAGATCTTAATTTGGTTATGTTTATGAATTTAGATTTATGAGTTTAATAAACCCTTGAATATTTTGATTAAAATATTTCAAGATTTGGTTTTAGGTTTATTGAATTTTTTTTTAGATCTAAATAAATAAAATTTAATTTGGTTTATTCGATCTCCGGTGAAAATATCATATTTTTGAATCTCCATATTTTTTAAAGAGGGGAAATTCGAATTTAGGGCTTAGGCTGCCAGAATTAATGCATAATCGCCCGAGCCACGATCGATTTCCAATGAAATCACTTCTATATTGGCCGAAAAAATCGCAAATTAGGGCTTTGCGCGATTTCACTAATTATTTTGGCGATTTGGTTATTTTCTGGACAAATTTGGCCGCTAGATCGATGTTAAACATCAACTGCGGAAAAGCATGTGTCTGGGATATGGAGAATGGTGAATGGAACGACCATATTTCGCCAGAATTCAGGCCGGAAAAGTGCGCCCGAGAAGGTTTGCGTGAGACAGAGAAACCGTGGGCAATTTTTGACCGATTTATGGACAATTGATGGTCGGTGAATGACTGATGGTGGTTGCCATTATGGTCTATCGATTTCTTGCGGTGATCTGATCGGAAATTCGATGGTGGCGAAGGATTGTGTGGGGTTAGTATTTATTCTAGTTTTTTTTTTTTTTCCAAAGAAAAAATTGTAAAATCGGAACCAAAATCTTCAGATTCTTCCAAAAATATTTTAACCCATGAAATTATATAACAATGTAAATATGAACGAAAACAAAATAAACAGTCTTAACAATATAAATTAACCAACTCTGAAAGAAAAAAGACAAGAAAAGAAATCGCATGATTGATTGTAAAGAAGTGGCCTTAAGTTCTACATATATACATCAATCTTCTTATGCTGCATAAAGTTCTTAGGCCACTCATCTTACGCTTCCTCTAATATGCACACCTTGCACGAAAATTTGAGGGATTAAGTAATATCAACTCACACAGAAACAAGAACTCAATACAAAAACTAAAATTTCTTTAATTAAATAACACATAAAATAAAAATCTTGGGTTGCCTCCCAAGTAGTACCTGATTTTTAGTCATCGACTTGACTCTCAGAACCACTTATCAAAGAGTGGTTGACGTCCAAAATAAGTGTCATATGACACCACATCTGGGTCTGTGTTCCATATGCCCTTAAATATGGCTTGATATAAACTCTGTAAGCTCGTCACCTCAACAAAACACGACTTTGAAAAATAGACACAGGATAAGAGAATAAGTGTTTTCACATATTTCTCAGATAATTATTTAAAAATATCTTCTAGCTGAGGCTCAACATCTATCACATATTCACACATCCTTAGATTTCTGGTGTGCTCCAAATTAATCTCACTACTTTGGTTGTTTGAGTCATCATCATCAAACCAAACTAGATTGATCTCTGTTGGAGTATCTCGCTTCACTTCACATACTCGGAGACTCGAAAATTGATGTTGTGAGATCTTATTCAAACGATACTTCTTCAACCACTTTTCGCGACTGAATCTGATACTCTATCAATTTCCAGTCAATTCTACGTATTTGTCCACTATAACCTCGAGTTGATCCATAATTAATTCTAATCTATCTTCATCCCTGTCTTGAAAATCGAACGGTTGGTTCATAAAGTCTGGGTAACTATATTTGAGAAGGAGTTGGTGGCTCCAACTCTGTAGTGAAGGATATCAATGCTGATGGTAGTCAAAGTCTGTCATATAATTTTATAAATGTACCATCTCATCATCATCTAAGCTAAATATGGGATTATCAGTTGCTAGCGCTCTATTGATCACCCCTCTTTGTGTTTCTACATCCAAACCGTTGAATGAAATTCAGTTCAAAAAATATTTAGAACAATCATGATACCTAGAAGTGTTTGTTAAACCATTGAATTTGTCTCATACTGAGTAGAATGGCTCTTCGTGTTGTTGGACAAAACTTGTGAATATTTTTTATGGAACATTTTGAATTATTGCACAAGAAAAATTTCTGCAAAGATACATATTAGAAAACGAGAATCACGTAGAAATGAAGTATAATAAACACTTAAATAAAATTAACTAAAAAAATAAGTAAAAGAAAATTTTGCCAATTTCAATCCCGACAACGGCGCCAAAAATTTGATCGAGCTTTTCTTGCACTATAAATCCTCAATAAAAATAAAATAAAAGTTTATGCTTGAATGAATCGCAAGTGCACGAGTCAAGTTATAATATAGCGTACAGAGTACGAGTATCGTTCCCACAGAGATTGATTAGAATTTTTTTACTTAAATACAATTCTTTACATGACTAAAACGAAAGTTGGATTAAATATTATATTAGCTTGAAGGTCAAATAAAATAATTTACTAACACGATATAAATAATATAAATCAAATTACTAAACAATCAATTTTTAGGATCTTGGTTCACCTACCCCTGAATCTTTTCTAATGATTTAATTTCAGTTATTAAGTTATGCTTTTGATGAAATTCTCTAGTTTATCAATATATTTTGTCAATCCACATTGACCTAATCAACAAACTGTAGTAACCAAGTGTCCTTGTATCATTAACAATTGCAATTGCAATAACGAACAGTGTAATCCTCTAGATTTCGACATATTGGACTATGACTATCAACATATATCCAACCTCATATGTCTATACAAGTTACAAATCCATGAATCGGTTTCAATTATAGCTCATAAAATCTTTTCGAAGTTGATCACTCTCCGAAGTTGCAAGAAAAATCAATAACACAATCAAGTACACTTAAACCAAATTCAATCTTCAAAAAGAATTCACCACATAAATGTTTGGAGATAGGATCCTCTTAATCCCAACGAAAGAAAAGAGAAAAGACGAAAAATGCTTATATGGTTCTTGTTCTTCGGTTGAGTTCTCTTGCTCCCCTCCGATCCCTAGCTTCCAACCCTTTCTGTGTGCCTCTTTTTTGATGAATTCCCCTCTAAAATTGCTGATCCCCCTTACAAAATACGTGTGATAGGGTGTCTATCTAGGTAATCTTCGGAAAACATGGAAGGAAATCGAGGGAAATTGTTTCCTTCTATATCATGCGGAGGCAGGTGAAATTTTCTGCCGCAGCGTGAGTTTTGTGCATAGAATTTCACCCATGCGCGTTAGGGCGGGGATTTTTTTGCCCCCCAGAATGCCTGCCTCACGTTCTTTTCCTCCGGGAGCGCTAGGGTAGGAAAAATCTTCCACCCTAGCGCGCCTGCCTCGTCTCCGGTGCATTTTTCTTCATGTGCGCGCTGGGGCGGACATTTTAACATGCCCTAGCGTGCATCTCTCGACTTTTGTCTTCCGTCCCTTTTTTCTTTCCTCACATATTCTACAAATCAGCCCATGCTCATTCAAAACACTTATAAGACATAAGAAATAAGAAAAACAACGAAATATAAATGAAATATCATGAAACACGCATCAATGTGACTCGAAATGGCACAATAGAAACATGCAAGAACGAAACCTATCATCACACTTGGTGAGTGGATTTTGATACTTCTACTCATATAAATGTGTCTTTGCAAAGTTGTATGAAATGCCAAAAATTGATGCTGAAAGATTCATCTATGCAGGCGATGACAAATCTATTGAAGTTGAGGTCATGTGATGTTTTAGATTACTTATAAAGACTTAATATTATTTTGATATGAAAGACAATTTTATTATGTCATCTTTTAGATGAGTTTGGTTTCTATTTCCATATTGGAAAATTTGATTATTATTGTTCATTTGGAAATTGTAAGTTTAGTCTTTCTCTATTCAAATATTATTAGTATTATTGATTCTTTATCATCTCTTGATAATCCATGTTTGATATGGTTGCCTAATTTAATGAAACCTTGCATGATGGTACTTATATTTTAAAATACAAATTAAATTATGAGAATTTTCCATCCTTATGACACAAGCAATTATGTTAATTAAAGTCTTGTATATGATGTCAGTTGACTTGATTTTACAAATCATTATTTTATAGATTGATTGTATTAAAGGAAAATGAACAAACTTAATAAAATGCTAAAACCTGCTGCTTGCATTCTAAGAGATACAGAGGGTATATGTTTTACTCCAGTTTTGATATGAAAATGCAACATTCTTTGAAAATGTTGAGTTAGAGGAGAGAGATAAGGATAAAGAATTTTTCTTGAAGAGGGATTGATTTAAATTCCTACAACTGTGTTTGATAATGTACCGTATAGGACATTGATTCATAAACAAGTTCAGAAATTCAAGGAAATAATAAGGAACTCTCTATATAGAATGACAAAATCATTCATACTTAACAAACGCAACATCCTCGAACTTACGAAGAAATGTCATTAAGTCTATGACATTTGTTTCACATTCTCAATGGCATAACAAATTCCATCAAATAATAACTTCGTTTAGTTTTGAGGTGAGTATGATGGATGATTGTGTATTTTATGAGTTTAATCGGTATCGAAGTTCACTATGAATCTTTAAGAAGGGAGCTTGACTGCAAGATCCACCCGTCAAATTCTTTCGAAGTCCAAAGAATATATTTCTTATTTTTTATGGAACTACCCTTATGGCTAAAAGAGACTTTTTTCTAGTCTCAAACAATGCCCTAAAAACAACCTTGATGCTAAATAAGTATATAAGATTCCATATGTTTATGCCATTAGTAGTTTAATACATGCTCATGTTTTGCGCACATTCGGAGATTGGATACATTACTTGGATATTAGGCGAATATCTGAGTAACCTTTGAGTATATTATTAGGTAGCAAACAAAGAGGGGTTATGTGGTATTTGTAAAGTAAAAAAAAATTATGCTTACATATAAAAAATAAGACCGATTGGAGATAGTTGGTAATTCGGATTTTATTTTGTGGGATGCCTAGACAGTCGTAGATCCACAATATGCTATGTATTATTAATTGTTGAAGACTATATTTTGGAAAAGTGCTAGGCATGCACTTATAGTCTCTCCTACATGGTAACAATATTCATAGGATATTATGAAGCATGCAACGATGGAATATGACTGCGAAATTTTGTCACAGGGCTATTGATAGGATCGGTTCTTGGCACCTGCAAGAGTGCTTCAAACACAATAGTCTCAATGAGCTGCAATAGCTCGTGTTCTAAGAATATAAGCACTGATGAATTAAATCGAGTTTGATTTTAAATCAAGTGAAAAATACTCGAAGTAATCATTCGTTAAGAAAGCTGATCAGTTTAAAGCTTTTAATTTGTGTAAACTGAATAACTGAAATATGGGATATCAGTTCTTGCTTGTATCAATTCAGTTATGGTAAGAACTGAATTGATATCAGCTCGAACTGATTAAATCAGTTTAAAACTATGGTTACACAGTTAAATATACAAGATATGTTTATGGATGTTCAGAGACTTTAACTGCTCCTACGTCACCCCTTCTACCACATTGGGTAGGATCCACTAGAAGACTTTGATTTATACAACACTTTGTACAAACCCACTCAGCTTAGGACTTATGCTACTGCCTAGCTGAACTCCTAGTTTAGACTGAAGGCAGCACCTTCCAGCCAACACTTGTTTAATGTCTATGTGTTAAATACTACATACACAAGTTTAATGTCTTTGTGCAAGACTCACTCGGCTATTCAATACGCTCGATTCTCTGTGTATATTTGAGTGATGGTGTATGTGTGTTTGTGAGAATTGATATATGAATACAACACGAAAGTGTTCTCACACACTGAGGAAATTTTGCTTCTAATCTAAGCTGATAACACGTTGAAGTGTTCCTTCAAATCTGGGCTGGTTGCTTCTTCTAAGCTGATATGAATTGAGCGTGCCCTATCTTCCTCTCCTTTCTATTCTTCACACACACTCTACTGTTGATGGTATTGATCTTGTATTTATAGAAGCAATGTGACTGTGCAACAAGACTCATCAAATATGTTCGTTGCAGTTTGAATCCGTTCCTCGAAATTTGTGTCTTGTACTTTCTGACAGCCATTCTGGAACGAAGCTATGCAGCAACGTTATTATTGTACTCTTAATAGTACAATTGCTTTCCCCAATGCACACAGCTGGATTCCACTTAGATAAGCTTGTCTTGTTCTGCAAACTGGTCGGCTCCTAACTAATGCTCTGAACTGGTCAGCTCCTAACTAATGCTCTGAACTGGTCAGCTAAAGTGGTCTTGAACTTGTGTGGTAAAATCAGTTTGCTCGTCAGCTGAATTGATTTCACTGATTCAGTTGAACTGATCAGCTGGGCTCTTCATCAGTTGAACTCTTCATCAGCTGGCCGGGTTTCTGAAGGTCTTCTACTGAACCACCTATCAACTGAACAATCAGTGGAACTGGTTTTTGATATTTCAGTTGGATTGGTTCAGTTTGGGCAATCAGTTGGCATTTTCAGTTTGCGTCTCGATAACTTCAGTTTTGGCTCAGTAACTGATCAGTTCGAAGCCTGATCAGTTTCAACTTTTTGCGCACTTAGGTAAATTCGTTAAAAATAAAATAATAAGTTTTGTTAACATCAAAAGCAAGATTGTGAACATGAAAAATTTCAACAGCTATGGTTTACGGATAGTGTTGAAAGACCATAAGAATATTTTGTGATAATAAATTGCATTCATGTTCTCCACAACGATAGAAATTTGTCAAAATTGAAGAGCTTTGCCAATAAATTCTTGTTGTTAAAGAAGTATACACGGTGACTAGTTGTTATGGAGTATTTTGGAACAAAATCAATGATTATAGATCATGTCACTAAGGTACGACACCCACGGCCTTTCTCGAGCATGTTGCTTGCTTGGATGTTGTGTTTCTTCAAGATGTTCAGTTTCAGTGGGAGTTTGTACATTACAATACTCATGTGTTAAAGGTATACCTTCATTGTTTGGTTTGAAACTTTGGTTAGGTAAAGCTTTGGTTTATTTACACTATATTATGGTATTTTGATATCACTAAGGTTTAAGGGATGACTAATTGGAAATAGACATGTTAGATCATATTATATGTAATTTCCATGTTACTCATCCATATTCGATCTGTCTCATTCAATCATATAAATATATGTGACCATTAAAGGGTTTAGTTTTTCTTTAATGCAAAGAAGGCCACTTTGATCCAACACTGGTATGATTGGATGGACGAGATTGTACATGATGCTCTGGTTCAATATTGCAAAATATTGAGCACTCTTTGGAATAAGTACATTTCTGTATATGATATGTAGCCCAATGGGAGATTGTTGAAACATAATTGTGCGTGCTATAATATTTAATTAAATGTGTCTATTAATTGTTATTTTAAAGGTGAAACCCAATCAAGTTATCTCCTTTAGTTATACTTATTAGCATAAAATTTAAATACGGATATAATCTCGTGTATATATAAACTTTATCTTCTTATTTACTAATTTGTGAGAGGCTAAATTAGAGATAAATTAAGTTTATAATTCTTTCAATTATAAATATGAGTTGAAGTCTCCAATTCATAGACAACACTGAATTTATTGACATCCCATTATCATAAAATTCTAAAAGAATGCAAAAAAAAAAAAAAAAAAAAAAAAAAAAAAAAAAAAAAAAAAAAAAAAAAAAAGAAGAGAGAAATGGAAGCCATTCTCTAATAAACTAGCCTGCTAGCAAGAAGGGCAGTTAAGTTATATTGTTATCTATTGAATTGATTTGATCGGAAGATTCAGGATTTAGATTTGTGTTCAAATCCCAATTATATTAAGCAGATACATGTAATATAGACATAATTATAAAAATATACATAAAAATTATATGACATTTATCGTATCATATAAAAAAGTTATACGATTCCAATTTTGTATCAACTAAATCACCAATAACATTGGCGCTTAAATCCAAGTTTTGCAAGATTTAAATTCTTGGAATTTGATTTTTAAGTTTAACGCTTAGAATTCGAAATTGGAAAGTACCGTAGTCGTTGTATTTTAGGAAACAAATTGCCAACAATCATGAGCACCGGGGTGGGACAATATCATTTTAAGGGATGAAAATTAATTTTGTTCGTTGTGTAGCTCGTTCGAATTATTTTATCGATTCTAAATGAGTATAAAACTCATTTTTCTAACATTACTCAGTGTGTACTGAAAAGTAGCTGTTGCGGGTTCTATCATCATAACAACAAGTTCATATAATTTTATAAAAAATTTAACTCACATTCTTAATATTTAATCGAGAAATATAACGCCACTAAATTTATATGTAAATTATAAGGGACGTGAATACAAAAAAACTTGTATTTAAATACAATAATAAAGAGTTTTCACCTTTTTCATTTTCTTAAGAAAAAATAAAATAAAATTCTAAAAAAAAAAAAAATTCCTTTTTAAGTTTTAAATTTTTATCTTTTTAATTTTAATAGATGGATCTCCGATCCGACCCATGAAAAATATTATTTTTCAATATAAGTATGGACCAGATCAGGTTGTCTCACGTATATGTGTGAGATCGTATCATATGAGACATACTTGATATATGTCATTTTTTAAACTTGATATATGTCATTTTTGAAGAAGTAATATCTTTTTAAGCTGATATTTTATCAAATGATCTCATATATTTTTTTATTTGAGTTGATTTTTGATATAAAAAAATATTATTTTTTATGAGTAGCATAACATTCATGAAAAATTTACGGGTGATTGATCATAAAAAAAGCTTATCCTGAATTTGATTCCACCAATAATGATTGTCGCATAATGCAAGAAAGTGTAAACGAAGAGTTGTTCAACAACTCCTCCTCCCAGAAAGTCAATAAATCCTATCGAATCTCATCAATCAATAAACTAATGGATGTGCCAACCATGTGTTCTAGTTTTCAATTCAACTCAATATTTTTTGCTGTTGAAATATCATCGAATGAAAAAGATGGCTGCTGCTCTATTCACCCTTTTCACCAATATTTCTGTAGCCGACCAAGTCAACCCCCGGTTTCGTGCGTTTACTTATTCTATCTTTCCATTTTCAAGAAACCATTTATGATATGCTACAGATAAAACCTGCAGCCAACTCCCTTCAACTGTAAGTTTTTTAATCAAGAATTGGATTTTATTTGTGGAGTTGTGTAGGTATGTGTCCGTATTTTCTGCATTTGATTGACAATTCTTTTTGTACTTTCTTGTTTGTTTTGCACTTGACCAAATTTGTTTGATTGGAAGTAATGTAGTCTTTTGTTTCTTGTCTTATTGGTTTACTTTATTTGGATTTGTTTCAAATTGGTTTCTAGTCTCAATTGACAAATTTGTAATTTAGTTCCTGGCCGAGGGAAGGTTTTTGAGCTGTTAAGTTTGATGTCTGTCTAAATGTTATCTTAGGTTGGCTCAAAGTGTGTGAAATGATCGACAATCTTGGAAAAGAGTGCGTTCGTGGGATGCCCAAAGCTTGTAAAAATCAGGTGATCGTGCTTTTTTTCTGCTGGACTTTGTTGGTAATTGGTGCAGATAGTCAAAAAACTCATCCAACTGAAGGTAATTGTTTGATCTGCTATCTCATTTATTAACTATGTCGATTTTTTTTGAAGTTGTAATTTGTCATCGTTCAGGTCATTAAGTCTTTTTCTTCCTTACCTTTTCTTTACTTTAGTCCATTTGGATGTCCCTGTATAAGGTTTTTTGAATTAGTTTTTGGTTTACATTGGCCCATTGGGATGTACCTGTATAAGATTTTCTAATGGATTCTTTATTAATCTTAAATGCATTGTGCTTTAGCTAACGTTTCCAAAAAAATTATTTTTCTTGAGTCAGCTGGTTTAAACTGAATTAGAAATTGATGGAGGGGGAATTCGATATGTAGATTATAAATGTCAGCATTTCATTACTGAAAAAGTTCTGGTCTCGACCTGAGAAGGTATCCTTTTCTGGCTATTGCTCTTGTGATTTGAATTAGTCCAGATGCACTTGAAAGGCTTACTTTGTTGAACTTCCCGAAATTTCCTGCTTCATGTTTCTTTCAGTTAGTAAATCTTTAAAGCCTCGGGAATTTGAAGTGATAGCTGGTTTGTTGTTTCCATTATCATTATAGTCTAGCTTAGAAATGTTAATGTAGACTCGTTTTAAATGTGCCTTGTGTTCTTGAAACTGGCTGAAAACAAGTCAATGTTCTTGAAATCAGTGCGTGACTATTATCCTGTGTGTTGTGTTAGATCAGACTAATTAGTTTAGGAGAGAACATTTGTAAACATTAGCTTTTTTCTTATTTTTAGCTTTTAAAAGGATTGTGGAACTCTATGGAATGTTTTGACAAACAAAAGTTTTTCAAGATAGGATTTCTTTGCATGTTGACCTATTTAGGTTAACAAGTTCAGTATACTGTTACTGTATCGGTACAAAAATGGCCTCATGATGCACAAGAGGATCTTATGTGTGTAGAAATTTGTTTCAGAGATGGTGTTTAATTTGAATAGATATTGATACTCTGGCTAAAACACAATGAGGACATCCAAGTCGAAGAGTAGAGAATCTGTTTGTCTTTAAGTATTGGCCACAGATTTATTTTTCTTGTCTTAAATATCGGTTGCACATTTGATTTTTATATATTCTCATGTTCTTTTGAATTTTTTATCCACGAGTTTGTTTTGATGCATGTTTAAATAAATTTGAACCACGCCTAACTGTCCTGGTAGTGTCCTTTTTTATATATCAGTTTTGAATTTATTTGTCTAAGGGATCTTATACTGATTTTATTCAATTTAGCTAGTACAAATACAATGAAAAGGAAATACAAAATGCTATATTGCTTGAATTAATTTGAAATCATAACAACTTTCAATCTTTCGTGCAGTCAACGCATTATTATCCATCAAGAAAAGTCTGAACAATCACCCCAAAAAACTTCACAGCTGGAACAGAGGGGATCCTTGTGCATCAAATTGGACTGGGATTATCTGCTATAACGATACAGCACTGGGTGATGGTTACTTTCATGTCAGAGAATTGTAAGAATTCAGCTCTGGGTGATTTTTTCTTCCTTGTATCATAAAATTACACACTCAGATTTTCTGCCATTATCTTTATTCTTGCCTTCCTTTCATTTTATGTTCCATTACATTATCGGAAGTATGCTCCCATACATGACTTGTGATATTTATGTCACTTACTTTGATTGGTTTAAGTTGGACCAATTTGTCGAGATGGCAAAATTGAGATTTGAGTGTGCTATGATTTTTTTACGCAGAAATGGCGTCTCCGTTTTTATGAAATGAACATGAAGGATAAACACGTGCTGTAAAAGATATTTGATGGAGAGAGAAAACCATACCTATGAATTTTTATGAGCTATTCATCTTCTGTAATAGATGTTTTTGTATAGGATTCTTCTATACCCTGGTACGAGGTGCCGTATTTTTGTGGACATCTTGGATGCTTCCACCAATATGTTGACTGTGTGTTAAATACATTTTTGCCTGGTTCTTGCAGTCCGGATGATGCCTTATCTGTTTTAACTTTTCCAACCAGGTCATTTTTTAATATGAATCTTTCAGGAAGTTTAGCACCAGAAGTTGGCCTTCTATCTTATCTGAAAGTACTGTAAGTATCATACTTCATATTCTACTTTATTATCATTATTTTTTGTTTGACACATATTCCACTTTATTATTTGATATTTAATAACTAAGCTTATAATGTTTTGATAGGGATATCATGTGGAACAACATCGGAGGAACTATCCCGAAGGAGATAGGAAACCTCACATCATTAGAGCTATTGTCAGTTGAAGGATCACTTTGTTCAATTTTCTTTCTTTCATTTTTACTCTTGCGTAACTTTTTTGTGTGCGATTTTATATAGAAGACCAAAACCCTAAATTACTTGGGAATATATTCGTGCTGGTTTTTTTTAACCAAGCGTGAAATTTGAATTTCTAAATTTGCCATTTCTAAGAAGAACCATTTTCTCTCTAAAAGGTGTGGTTGATTTTGCATTCCTTACCATGAATTCCTTTCTCTGGTTGCAGGCTTCTGAATGGCAATCAATTAACAGGTTCACTGCCTGATGAGCTTGGTAATCTTTACAATTTGAACAGGATACAAATCGACCAGAACCAAATATCTGGACCAATACCCAAGTCATTCGCTAATTTGATCAACGGAAAACATTTGTAAGTGGACTTCTTAATTACTAGATTAAATAAGCCTAATTCAGCTCAGAAGTAATTTTTTTCTTTTTATGATTTTGTCTAATCAGATATTTAGATTGATTGGTTGTTTGCCTAATCCTTCATTCATCTGATTCCTTCTTTGTATTGTGAGCAGTCACATGAATAATAATTCACTCAGTGGGCAAATACCCCGAGAGCTGTCCCAAATTCCGTTTCTTGTTCATTTGTAAGTCAGGGATCCTTTAGTTCTTATTTCCATTTCATGTTTAATGTCTGATGGTTAGTAACTTGGTGTTTTTCCAGGTTGCTTGATAACAACAATTTATCCGGACCCCTTCCACCAGAACTGTCTGAAATGTCAAACTTACTGATACTGTATGCTATCATTGCCTTTTTATCGTTTTGCAAATTGAATATGTGGTCATACATTACTTATCACCTGCTTCCAGAATGTATTTCCCAGCCTTAACTTATTCCTGCCCTTTTTTCTCAAATTACTTTCATAGCTTCTTTATGAATGTGTTGCTTTGTCCTACATACATGTTTGATCCTGGTATTAGGTCTTTTAGTGCATGCCTGAATTAAAAAAAATAATTCTGTTGCGTGTTTCATTTACATCAGACAATAATTATAATATATTATTATTAATTTGGCTGAAGTAAAAAAAGGCTGAGCATGTTTGGCTGGAAATTTGATGCACATGCAACCAAGATGTTTCTTTTTCTAATTTCACATTTCCGTTTTCCAGTCAACTTGATAACAACAATTTGGAGGGGACAGCAATCCCTCCCTCATATGGCAACATGTCTCGTCTTTTAAAACTGTAAGTCTATAATTGCATGTCTTATGATATTTTTGTGATATATAGCATAAATCTGTTTTCGGGGTTTGTGTCCATCTTCTGTTAGAGTACATTTAGGGATCTTTTCTTGGCTTTGCACTAACTTGGTCTTCCAAGCTCTGAAGTTTCACAAGAAAAATTATTCAGTATTTTTCCAGTACTGTTGTTTTTAATATGTTCTATTGGCGACATCAGGAGTCTAAGGAACTGTAGTTTGAAGGGGCCAATTCCTAATTGGAGCAACATGACTGATATTGCTTACATGTAAGTATATGTATATTCTGTTGGATCAAGTGGATATTTGGACATTTGATTTTCTATGTTATTGACCTTTTGTCCACCAGGCGACGTGCGTATTTGGTATACAACATACACACACACGCACACACACACATATGTGTGTGTGTGTGTGTGTCGTTTTGTATCACTTACTCTTACCTGTTAGCATTTTCAATTTCAGAGATTTGAGCCAGAACCAGCTTGACGGATCTATACCAACTGATGAACTTTCTCTGAACATCACTACAATGTGGGCAATCATTTAGAATGTTATTAGTTTTTTATTACTCTGGGATGTTTTTTGTCGAGAATCACGTTGGCAAACATTCAGTAACTCTATTTTGCAGGGATCTTTCAAACAACAATCTAAATGGAACGATTCCTGACACTTTTACAAGGCTTCCCCATTTACAGAAATTGTAAGCTTTCAACTTCCTCCCATTTTTTCGGTTATTATTTCGGTTTTTGTTATGTAATGGTGCTGAGAATTAGTTCTCTTGCTTGTTAATTCATGATTTAGTAGCTCACCAATTGTTCCTGGTTTAGCTTACATGAATATTTCTTTCAAAGATGTGAGATGTATTAAGTAAATCTAAATCTGTGCATTCCCTTTGCAGGTCCCTAGCAAACAATTTGTTAAGTGGTTCTGTTTCATCCGTCCTTTGGCAAAATAGGAAGTTAAATGCATCTGAGGGACTTGTTCTGTAAGTCTGATTAAGGAAAAAAGTTTCTGCTTATTATAAAGCATATGATCAAGCTGAATAAAAAACAAGGACATTAATTATAGCTTAAAATTAGACTCTAATAAATGTTGTCTAATAAGAATGGAATTTAAGTATGTCCAATTATTTTGATATGCATGTGTGTACTTTTTGATATTGCAGAGATTTTGAGTACAATACGTTTTCAGATATAACGGGCAGTCTTTCCATCCAACCCAATGCCACCATCAGGTTTGCCATTTGATAATTTTCTTAACATTGGCAATAGCTTCCCTTTTTGATTTAGATATTTTTGTGGTTATTTATGATTTTCTCTCTCGTTCTTTGAATATCTACCTGAACAATTCAGGCTTAGAGGGAATCCGGTATGCTCAACTAGTAACTTGACTCAGTTCTGTGGGTCTCATGAGGGAGAATTCAGTTATAGGTTAAATTTTACAAGGGTCCATGGTTGTGATCCTAAATGCCGACCTCCTTATCAGTCCGTCCTGGCAACTTCTGTTGCACGTTGCTTCTGTGCTGCACCTCTGTATATTGGATATCGCTTAAAGAGTCCTGGGTTCTCGTATTTTCTTCCTTATGAAGATCAATTCAAAGAGTACCTAAGTTCTGGACTCAAATTGGAGAAGTATCAGCTTGACATTGATTCCGCTGCTTGGCAAAAGGGACCACGTCTGAGAATGCACCTGAGGGTATTCCCAAAGTACAACAATGATACAAAAATTTCATTATTTAACAGTAGTGAAGTTTTTTGGATTCATGAGATGTTCAGTGTATGGGGAGTTCATGAAACCCAAGTTTTTGGACCTTACGAGTTTCTCAATTTCACATATCCTTCCGATGGTATGTCTTCTTTTATCATAACACACATTTCACCTGACATTTACGTCTATAGAAAGCAGTCAATGAATTCAAAATGTTTAAAGTTCCAGAATTATGTTTGGGTCATCCATCTCCTACATTGTGATGTCAAAATGTCATTTTATGTTATTACTTTATGGCTAGGACTTTAATGTACTTTGCCTATAGGGCTGCAATAATAATTTTAGAATTTAATTCCAAAAATTTGGTAATCTTAGTTTTTAGGTAAACTGAAGGCTTTCTCCCCTCTAACACGCTCTGATCTTTAAAAATTTAATTGCAAGAGCCCTCGTTCTCATTGCACTCTTGGAATATTCTTTCAATTCTTAGCTTCTATTTACAGGGTCACGTCCTGGTATGAGCAAGGGAGCTTTGGCAGGGATTTTACTTGGTACAATAGCTGGATCAGTTGCTCTAACTGCATTTGTGTCCATTCTCATAATGAAACGGCACATTCAAAAGCGGTACAAGTCTTCAAAGAAACGCCATTGTGAGTGTCCAGTGTTCTTTTATTTTTTCTTTGTCAGTAGATCTTTTCTTTTTTTTTTTTGCATTAGTGTTACATCTGATGTCGGGAATAAAATTTCACCCTTTTTAGGCACCAGCCCATGTTGACACATGTGGACATAACCATGAGTGTGTGTGCCTCAGTTGATTGAATCCTTAGGAACTTTATTATATTTTTGGTATTTGGATCATTACCCATTTATCAATTAGAAACCCACGAGTGATAGCAAAGAGAAAAATGTGTGTTCAAAGTACGGAATAACCAACTCTCTCCTTTTTATTCACGTGTAAAATCTCACCCTCTCTCACCTTCTTAGATTTTCCTAGTATGAACTTTTAATATAGTAGTATTTGTACTGTTTGGGCCATTTTGTATCTCATTGTCTTGGCCCAACCCGCTAGAACCCCCTAAGCCAAAGTCTGTAATAGATTACTATTCTTGAATTAGCATTTCTATGAGCTATGTGTCATTAGGCATTTACGTCGAATTCAATATCTTTTTTTGAAGCAGTGGATTAGAATTGGACGATTTTACGTTATTTGAGAATTGAGATGTATCGTTACGTGATACTGCAGCATCTAGGATCAACATCAGAATTGATGGTGTGAAAGATTTTTCATATGATGAAATGGCTCTGGCAACAAATAATTTTGACTGCACGAGTGTGGTTGGGCAAGGCGGCTACGGAAAAGTTTATAGAGGTACTCTGAATGATGGAACAGTTGTCGCTATAAAGCGTGCACTGGAGGGATCACTGCAAGGTGAAAAGGAGTTTCTCACAGAAATCGAACTCTTGTCTCGATTGCATCATAGGAACCTGGTTTCATTGATTGGATACTGTGATGAAGACGATGAGCAGGTAGCCTTCTTGTCCATGTGTGCAAACTTACATTTAGCTGGTAAATAAAAAAGTAATGGGTCATGCGGAGCATAATTGCTATCCAAAGTGTAGCAGTACAGTGAATTGAAAATATGCATTTGTGATTCTTTGATGATTTTTTTTGTTAAGAGGTTACGTTGAATTATAACATTTCTTCCCAAGAAGTTGGATGCCCATGTTTATTATGCATTTCATGGTGCAGATGTTGATTTATGAATTCATGTCAAATGGCACCTTGAGAGATCATCTATCCGGTAATATTCAGAAGCGTTCCACTCAAATGAGTTTCTCAAATTTTATTTGTATTTCTGTATAATATTTTCCTAGTAATACAAGTGTGATACTACCTGCCAATGCAATTTGGGTGACAAATCTTATTGTTTGAGGTGTTGATACAACCATTTAGGTTTGGGTCCTTGGGCAATCATTTATTCTTTCATGATAATACAGGTAAGTCTAAAGTGCCTCTGCGTTTTGCAATGAGGGTGAAAACTGCATTGGGTGCAGCCAAAGGTGTTCTTTACCTTCATACAGAAGCCAATCCTCCAATATTTCATCGGGATATCAAAGCAAGCAACATATTGTTGGACTCTAAGTTTAATTCCAAAGTTGCTGATTTTGGGTTATCACGTCTAGCTCCAGTGCCAGAGCTTGAAGGGGATGTACCTTCTCATATATCTACTGTTGTCAAGGGCACCCCGGTGAGAATGATTAAAATATTAACTCACTATGTAATAGTTTTGCTGTGTTTTAAGGCCTGGCTTATTTCCTAGACCCAAATATCTGGCTTCATTTTGTGAAACTGAGTTAAGTTTCATTGTTTGTGTATCACTGAAAAATTGCTGACATCTTATTTTTGCAGGGATACCTTGATCCAGAGTACTTCCTTACGCATAAGCTTACAGACAAAAGTGATGTTTATAGTCTTGGAGTCGTATTTATGGAGTTGCTAACTGGAATGCACCCTATTTCTCATGGCAAAAACATTGTTCGTGAGGTAACACGCTATTACATAGATAGTGAAAGTAACCGCTTCCTAGTCTCTGAACAATGATCTTTTATGCATTTTCCCAACCCCCTCCCCTCCAAAAAATTAATTTTTAAAGGGGGAAAAAGCAATGACAAGGAGAATCAGAAGGAAAAATCACTTTTTTTTGCTGCATTTGTATTTATGTATAGGTCAACGTCGCATATCATTCTGGTACGATATTCTCTGTTATTGATGAGCGCATGGGATCTTATCCTTCTGAATGTGTCGAGAAGTTAATAAATCTAGCTCTTAAATGTTGCCAAGAGGTGAGAAATAACCGGCCCTGTATGAAAGAAGTGGTAAGCGAACTCGAAAGCATATGGCTTATGATGCCCGAGTCTGACCCCAAGACAACAGAATCTGTAGTCACTGATGATTCTGTAACTACTGTGACTCCATCTTCATCGTCCACGTTGCGAAACCCATGCGTTTCGCAGGACATCTCTGGTAGTGATCTTGTCAGTAATGTCATTCCCACCATTGCACCGAGGTGACGGTCTTGTTTTCCCTTTCTTGAATTTTCCATTGGTGGATTTTGACTTGGTTGTGAACTGTATATAATGTCTTCTATTGTAGATCATGGATAGTTTTTTTTGTTTTCTGTAGTTTAACCACAAATACAGAAATGCCATTGCTTTACACATTGAGAGGTCTTTATGTAGCATAGGTAACCTCAAATTATTCCGTCTGTAGTTCTTATTTTCAGCTCTCAATACAATTGTTGTCTGAATGGACTGCTTTTTTCCTTGATCACGGGATCCTACCTCAACTAGCCTCTATAATTTTTATTGATTTTTTCCCATTGTACTATTATATATGTTGGGATGGAGTTCGAAGTCTCGAGTCCCTCTCAGAAAAGCGACCGAAAGGAAATTCAGTTGTACTCCACGATAAATTTAGTCCATCGGAGTACAACAATTTCTACTAGCATATTGGAACCAGGCTATGGACTAGAATCTGTTAGCACTGGGTTGAGGCTAGATGGTAACTGTGGCACCCTAAGCTTAATTTAGATGCATGTAGCATTTTAGTTATATAACATATGCCGAACAAATAATCAATATTTTAAAGGTGACATAAATTAATAACACATGAATAGTTGAGATGTGTATTTTAATTAATAATTTCGGAAGCATTTCCCTGGACTTAGCCCACATCACAAGTAAGATGCAAACACCAATATTCACTCTCATATGAAATATTAAAGCTGCAGGTGGTAATTTCCATAAAAACTGTAGACTTATATCCAAACATCTGCTATTAGAAATTAACACGACTGTAATCATATGTGATACTCTCATAATAGCTCGGGTCATCCAGCCCAAATCAGAATTAATGTGTAGAATTATTTTTTCAGTAACCGGGCAGATTAGTGCTCGGGACATCTTCTTCCCGGGCTACCGTACGCCCGGGCTCTCATGCAAGCTCCCGGGAACTTCTACTCGGGCTACCTCGAGAAGCGTACCACACTCGAGTGCATATATATGGGCAATCTCATACCTGATTCACCCGATTTTCATAAACACTGAACTATCATCATTATCCGGTGGATTGTCCACGTATCTCATATCCGATTCATCCGGATATCATCAATATGCAAAAGAGCTTTTTGCCATGGAGACTCCATCGTTCCCATACTATGAAATTATATTTCAAAACTATATTCATGAGCACATTTATAAAGACTAATATCATGTCACTTTTATTCATTTCCTATCACTGCAACTTGGCATATGATCTTCCATTGTTTCATGAAACCTGTTTCGTACTAACCTTTCTTATGTGCACCACATGAAACTAACTGAATGAGTTTTGTACTAACAAAATGCATCTACAATAGCAATAGTAAATGATAACCTTCTCTTAAAATTATTTAAACCATCAAGACATGAAAGAACATAATATCAACTATGATATTGATATGATCCGCTGAAGTATTTAAAAAAAAAGGTTGAATAAACACTTTCTAAAATTTATTTGTTCAAAAATAATTCAGTCTGATTAGAAACTGAACTTGGTATTCTCGATTGTCAATGTCAGTTGGCTAACAAAATATGTGCAAAGAAGCCAAACTGACATATTAGAACAATTCAAATAATGATTTGATTATGTAAACTGAATGGTAGACAGAAAGTAAAATGTAAGCAAGTTTTTTTCCGGAAGTTCGTAGACTTAGATCTGGTGTTGGGCTGCTCATCTCTACTGGAAACTCATAGTGATTACTTTACAAATCTGGCTGTTTAAGAACTCTTGATTCACCAGACAACTAAATCATTAATCTACGGTTAGCTTGTAACAATTTGAGTTGGTAAAATATCACAAAATGATCCTTAGAAGTTCTGATGTAATATGATAAGTGTGTGTTGTTTGAGAAAACTTGAAGTATTTCTTGTAGGAGTGATGAGAGATTTTTGATAACGCAGATTTGAAAGATGTGCGAGAGTTATATGTTATTCTTCCTTGAAACTGAATTTGTATCTATATATACTTCAAAGGCTTCAACTGTCGGATAAAGCCTTTCAACGATCACTTGTACAACTTCCCGATAAAATGGACTTCTCGCTTTCAGGCGAGGTACATTTCATTAAATGCCATGTTATGTTTCTTTTCTTTTGTAACTTATAACTCCTAGTTTTCTGAAAATTTGCTATAACTTTGTACATTTTAAGAAAATTTATGTCATATCGATAGTTTATAGGATACTGTTTCTTACACTATAACTGACAGTTTCAAAACGGCCGGAAGTAGAGTATCCACTTTTCTTTGCAAATTTTTGACCCGCGATTAGATAGTTATGATATTTATTTAATGCAGGGAGGTCATAGATTAGATGATATGTAGCTGATGAAGAATAAAACACTGGAGTGGCTGAAATTTGCATCAGTGATCGGAAAACTAAAATACAAAACAATATAGCGGTTGGTTTCATGTAACTGCTCGATGCTGTTATTTTGTCAATCACCAAAACTTAGGGTAAAAGAAATATTCTAACAATATTGAACAACTCGAGTCCAAGCTATCTATCATGAGCTGCTTATAAATAGCCGGTTGGAGAGCGGTTAGGGTTTGAACCATTTGACTAAGAACAGTTCATCGATAAAGCGGTCTGGTTAGAAGTAGATCTAAGTGATGATCTTCTGATGATGTATGCAACTTGAACTTTTAATAATACGATGATCGGCTTAACTTGTCTAGCTGCTAAAAACCTGTAAATACATAATAACGACAGCTAGACCCTGAAACAACTTGATGTTTTTTCATTACCAAAACTTGGGCTATTTCAAACTTCAACATTTCGTAATTTTCGATTTGGTTCGGATCGACTGGTTTGGATGATTAATTTTAATTATTGTCATATTTTTTTGACTATTTTTAAACATAATTTAAAGTTTTAAAACTAGTTTTAATAAATAGATAAATATCAAGATTCATATAGATACAAAATAATTTAACATTATTATATATGATAATAACATTACGAATTTCGTATCAAAATACATAAATTCTCAAAATCAAAGTACTTCATCTTAAAAAAAACTTTACCATCATCCACTTTCACACTTTAAAAAAAGAGTTATAGTATCTTCTATGTTATTTCAACTTCACTTTAATTAATGGAAAAACCTTATAAAATCTATAAAAATAACACTTATCATCAAATTTTCATAATATTAATGATATAATATGAACTAAAAATAAAATAATATATGAGTAGGTTAATTGCAAGACAAATTTACCATTGAATCTACTTTTTTTACTTATAAAATCTTGATTCATCTAAAAAAATCTAAATACATAACTTATCAACAACTAAAACTTTTATTTACAAAAAAAATAAAAAATTTATTATTTTACAATTTTGCCATATTTTTTATTATATACAAATAAAATATAAAATATTAAAAAATTTATCCAAAGCTTTAGTAGAGATATAACTTTTAGTTAACTTTTTTTTTTCCAAAATATATAAAAGTATTGAGTCTATCAGCTCAGCCCTCCAAAGAGTGAAATGTTTTTGGCTCTTTGGTATGACAGTTTCCTTAGGCATAATAGATCGCATTTATAGTCTCTGTCGATCATTTGTCTGGAACTCTAATCATCCTCCAGTTTCTTGGGCTACTATGTGTTATTCTAAAGAGGATGGATGTATTGGTCTATGGGACTCAAGGAGTTGGAACTTATGGGATTTTCAATTTGATAGACAATCACTTTGGATTCGATATCTATGGACATGGACAACTAAACTTTCCGACACTCCATTCATCAAGCGTGTTCTTCATATTAGAGGTGCGTGACACCCCTTTGCACTCAGCCGCTAAACTGGATTCTTGGTTTGGACAAAGCACTTTGCGTGGGAGCAGAGCTTATCATTTGTTCCAAACTTGAAGACAGGCGCCGTCCCTGGGCCACAGTTGTTTGGAGATCTTATCTATTACCAAAGCATGCATTTACGCTTTGGTTAGGAGCTCATCAGCTCACGGGCGTCTCTCCACCTGGGATCGACTGCCTCTTGTCCTGGACAAGGGATGTTCTCTATGTAGCTTGAGCTTGGATTTCTTGGATCACTCACTCTTTGAATGTCGGTTCAGACATTTGCTATGGATAAAAGTTCAGATTGGATTTGGATGAGAATGTAACATTCTATGAAGACTTTTCGAAGTGCTCTCAAGTTGTTCAAGAAAACTTTTCGTGGGACTTAGATGGTCACAAAAGTTAGGATGCCGGCTTTCTCGACTACCATATATCACGTTTAGTCTGCCAAGAATATGAAGATGTTTGATAGTTCATATGCGGAAATTGATAGGAACTTTTTCAAAATTTAATTGCATGTTTACCGATGTATTTACAATTTGTATCTCCAAGACTCTTACGATAGCGATATGATTGTAGAATAATTGATGTAATTTCTATTTGACTTTGATCGTAACTCATCTGCAAATAGATATGATATTTCTACTTATTTGGTTGAGTCATATATTTTATTTATTTATTTATTTATTTATTATTATTATTATTATTATTATTAAAAAGAAAGTGACACCACTACTGTTGTTAAAATGATTCGATAATAAATATCGTCCAAAGAACCGGAAAAAATATGAATCTATAATTTTGAAGAATTTCCAACAGATATTCAAACAGATTCGATTCGAGAGGTCAAAAAACAAACTAGAGAAAACACAATGTCTCAAATTTAACATAGTTCAACAATGAAAATACTGGATACACATCATAGTAAACCATCCCAAAATGGGAATATCCCAAGAAACTGATCATATCCAAAACTGCTTGATGTAACCCTATTGATTTCTTTACTTCTAGGCTGCCGGACCCTCCGACAAAAAGGCTCTTCCTGGTTGACGTTTGGCCAATGGTCCATGACATCCCAGGAACTGAAATTCAAATCAGTTAGTACTAGTTCCTCGCGCCAATGAAAATGAATAGCACACTAATAAGAAACTCAACACATCGAGTATGAGTAGAAAATATATTGCAAACTGTACTTAAGCAATCGACAAACCTTAGCATTGACACCGTCAGCTGCAATCCTGTTCTCAGATTTCCATTTCACGTAATCAGTACGGTTGAATTTAGTAAAACCCCTGAAATAAAGATGGAGAAAACACGTGACAAATTTGTGTAAAGTGTTTAAAGGAAACCAACGTAAAATCAAGTAAAAATCACATTTTATAGTCTGCAAGCGTATTTAGCAATCCCATCAAAACGAATATATCAAAGAAAATATTAGCAAACTGGCATACCACTTTCTGCTGACAATGATCTTTTGACGACCAGGGAACTTGAACTTCGCACGACGCAGAGCCTCCTGAGCATGGGGGCTGTTACCATCTTTGCAACGGACAGAAAGAAGAACCTGGCCAATGGCAACACGGGCACAAACGCCCTGAGGCTTGCCAAAAGCACCTCTCATTCCAGTTTGGAGCCTATCAGCCCCGGCACATGACAACATCTTGTTAATACGCAAGACATGGAAGGGATGTACCCTGACCCTCAAATGGAAAGCATCCTTTCCTGCAAACTTGGTCATGTACTTGTTGCATGCAATACGAGCAGCTTCAAGCGCCTCGCTGGATACGTTCTCCTTCTCCCAACTGACCAAATGAACACAGAATGGAAATTCATCCACTCCTTTCTTCTTCATTCCCACGTCATAGATCCTGATCTTGGGATCTGGCACACCGCGGCAGTACCGAGACTTAGGGTATGGCTTATTCTTGATTTGGCGATAACACCTCGCAGGTCCTACGGTAAAGATTCAGCTTGTTAAAAAATCACTATTTATTCAATGTTGTAAAACCACACATGCATTTTGTCCCAAGGTTGTTATATTTTAAGCCTTGTTAACATACTACATACGAAAATATAGGTACTCCCTAAAATAGAAACATCAAATTTGACTCCTTAAAGATTAAATTTGGTATGTTGAAGGGTTAAAAAACTGGAAATTTTGGGTGGATGACCTCCACAGAAGTTCCATCTTGAATTTCGTTAAAAACTTGTAAAAGATATCAAAAAGACTATTATATCCATAAAGTCACCCACTTAGGAAGACACTTCTGCCCACCCAAAACAAACGCCTGATTTGATTTGAAAAACCTAAAGTGCTAAATACCTCTTTTTCCTCCTCTTACTTTTCTCTCATAATTTCGCCAATATATATATATATATATTGACATTTTTTTCCTATTCAGACAAATCATAATAAAAGAATAAAAAATGAGTGTTGAGAAAATTCAGGTACAATTAGTTTTTATGCCAAACATGCCATGTATCTTGGCAATCAAAATATGTTCCCCATGGACCAAACTCCGTGGAAGAATCAATTGCAGCAATCAGAAATCAACAAAACCATACTTGATCCAAATAATAAATAAATAAACTAATACTAACTTCATCAACAAAAAAAGAACAAGTATCCCACTAAATCATCATAACCTAAACTACCCTAGCAATTTCTTTGTAGGTAAACACAAATAAGTTATTCAAATTAACCAACATAATGTTCAGAACACTTGAATGAAATACTCATGAACTAAAAATAACAAAAACACCATCACACGAAGTCCAAGTGAACACCTTTATAAAAACTAAATCAATCTCACCCCAAGCAATTGAACAACTTATGCAGGAGGAAGCTGACCACAAATCAAAGCTCTTACAGTAAACAAGCGTATAATCCTCTAAGAAATAGAAACTTGTATATGACCAATTCACGAATAAACTACAATCCGATCGTAAATATAAAAACTGGAAAAAAAAATCATACATAAGAGCAAACAAAACGTTCTCAAAGATCACCATCAATTGATATGGGACTGCTCCATCGTAGCTCAAATTCATAACTCGATATAAAATTGCAATAAACCAGTATTCAATCATTGATTAAATCGACAAATTGTGCATCAATTTCGAAGAGAAGACTTACTTCTCCCCATTGTTGGTCTACGGCCAGCAGCCCGAAATGAACATAGAAACCCTAGATCATTTGATAGCTCTTATATATAGCCGATTCTTTTTTTTGGGCTTACGTATGGGCTTCCATCACAGGCAAGAAGTTAGACCCAAAAATTGGACTAAGTCCACATTAACAACTTAGGCCTCGTTGTGATCCAGTTTCTCGGGCTTTGGAGGATTTTTAGGATTAAAAAAAAAAAGAAGAAAAGAGGTAATTTTCAAATTTTATTTATATTATAATTTTTTTTAATTACATATGCACAAATGCATGTACGGCGTAAAATTATTTGATACCACTGAGTTATTTTACCTCATGGTTAACCATATAAGGAGTACTTGGAGAAGCTAAAAGAAAGGGACGACAAGACATGGAGACACAATGGTTGAACAATGAGGTGCAACTTGTCATTAGGGAAAAGAAATTAAGGTTCAAGAACCGACAAAAAAGTTAGAGAACAAAGATCATATGAGATATATAAACAAGCCAATAGACTCAATAATAAAGCAGTAAGAGATGCCAAGAAAAGAGCTTATGATGATTTTTATGATATGTTATGTTCAAAAAGAGATTAAGATATTTTGAAGATAAGGAAAGCTAGGGATTGAAAAACTAAGTACTTGAGTCATTTCAGTTGTATCAAGCATGAAGAACATAGAGTTTTAATGTAAGATTAAGTTATCTTATATAGATGTAGAGATTACTTTAAGAACTTACTCAATGAGACAAGTACGGAGGAGTTAAGTGTGGGTAGACATGAGATGCAAGAACTAAGACATCTAGCGTTTCATCGTAGAGCTAGTGCTAAATAAGTAACAGAGGCACTGAAAAGGATGAAATCGGGGAAGGAAATTGGACTGAATGAGATAACAATTAAGATATGGAAGTGTCTATATAACGTCAGAAAAATCAAACATACGTAAACCACATACATGCAAATTATTTGAATTGTGTAATTGTTTTTATCTAATTGATTTTAAATGCTTGCATTTTGAATTTATTCGGGAATTAAACGCCTCACGAATAATTAAATAGGAATTAAATTGAAAAGCCTCGAATTTAAGATGAATAAAATTATGGAAATTTAGATTGAAGCTTAAATAATTATTTGGGATAATCCCATGTCATTAAAAGTAAGAAAAAGTCAAAATCGAGAAATTTTACGTTTGGGGGCAAAACAGTCATTTCACACTTGGATAATACGTAAAAGCTTGACAACGTCTCGAAGGATCATAATGCATGTTAAATGATTTAAAATGATGATTTTCATGAAAATATGTTATTTTATGATTTATGGTAAAACTGTGCAATTTTTACTGTTAAAATGCTATTTTTGGAAAGCTATGATATTTTATGTTTTAAAAGAAAAGAAAAAATACTTTAAGGGATGTGAATTGACTATGACAAATTATATATGATATGTGGGGGATCTGTTTTAAGAAGAAACGGTGAACTTACAATTTTGTGGAGATGTCGTGAGTGAAAAGGCCCAAAGAGAGCCCGTTTACGGGAAAAGGTCATAGAAGGAGCCCGACGATCATATTTTCATGGCGAAGCCTAGTGCCCGCCCCCATGGACCATGTGGAGCTGAAGACTAATCAGTCGACTAGAGGATAAAAGTTAGTCACTTTCGATGATCAAAATTCACCCCAAAATGATAAAGGATTGAATGCTTTATGATTAAAATGATTTTACGATTTATTTATGCTTAAAAGCTATTTTAAAATAAAAGTATGATTTTTATGCATGTGATTGTATATGTATTATTTGCTACTCATGTTTAGAACGTGCTGAGTTATTAGACTCACTAGGTTTGAACGATGCAGGATTTGATGATTTGAGGAGGCGCTGACGCTTGAGTAGATCGAGTGCGGCAATACACTCCTGAGGGACTTTTATTTTTCGCATTAGCTTGTTAGATAAATGATTTAAAGATTTACGTTAACGATTTTATTAAGGAGTTTTATGCTTTATTTTTATTGTTAGTTGATCTTTTTAAGGTCAATGTAGGATTTTTGGATAGTTGACGATTTGGATATTTTTGTGCACTCGAGATTTCAAATGTTGAATTATTATGATTTATGGTATGTTAAGTTATTATATTTAGTATTTTCGAGTTTATGAAAAAAAAATAGTGGATGTTTCAGTCTAGGAGAAGTTGAGATCCAATGGCTGACTAGGCTCATTAATAAGATTCTAGATACTAGGAAAATTTCAGAATCTTTGAGACATATTATTGTAGTATCATTTTATAAGAATAAAGAAATATACATGACTGTTCAAATTATAGAGAGATTAAGCTTACGAGCCATACAATGATTCTATGAGAGCGAGTGATGTAGCGAAGACCAAGGAGTATCACTACTGTATCAGAGAACCAATTTGGTTTTATGCTAGGTAGGTCTACAATGTAAGTTATTTTATTGATTAGAACAATGATAGAGAAATATAGAAAATAACAAAAGATCATGCATGTGATATTTATTATCTTAGAGAAAGTCTATGATTGAATGCCTAGAGAATTAATTTGGTGGGTATTTAGAAAGAAGCATGTGCAGTGATGCTAAATTGAGATCATTAAAAATATGTATGAGGGTGTCGTAACTAGTGTTAGATCTGTTGGAGGGATGTCATGTGAATTTCTTATGGCAGTAATACTTCATCAAGGATCGACTTTAAGCCCTTATCTCTTTGCTCTGGTTATGGATGAGTTGACCTGATATATTTAGAATGAGATACCTTGGTGTATGTTGTTTGCAGATGATATTGTCCCAATAGACGAAACTAAAGAAGGTGTAAATAAAAAATTAGACAAATGACATGAAGCTCTTGAAAGTAAATGTTTTAAATTTAGTCGCTAAAAAACAGAATATATAGCTTGTAACTTTGTTCCTGAACCTAGACGAATTGGTAGACCAATTGATATTGAAGGTCGAGAAGCCCCATTTCGCTATTTAGGATCTATTATCCGACTGAGAACATTAGATATGATATAGACATAGGATTAAGAAGGGTGGATGAAATGGATGATGATATCAGAAGTCTTATGTGATAGAAGATGCATGCGAGATTGAAAGAAAATTTTTATAAGACTAATGTTCGACCAGCTATGGTTTATGGCTAGGAGTGTTGGGTCACTATAGGACTACATATTTATAAGATGACGGTAACAGATATGATTATGTTAAGATGGATGTGTGACAAAATGTGCAAGGATGTAATTATGAATGAAATGATTATGAGCTATTTAGGTATAGCCCCCATAGAGGACAATATTAGGAAGAGACGTCTAACATGGTTTGGTCAAGTAAAAAAGAGACCAAACACGACCCCAATCCGACATATCTTATATTGGTAGGTTAATGGAAGAACTAAAAAGAGGGTAGACCATTGAAAAATTGGTTAAATTAGCTTAAAGAGATATCTTAGATTTTGGTTTAAGAGATAACATGTAACAAAATCACTTAGTTTGGAGCGAGAATGTGTTGAGATGATGATGATGTATAAATGTGTATTAAAAATATTTTGGTATACAGACTATTGATAAATTGGTATATAAACTATTATTATAAATTACTTAATTGATATATGATTCAGGTAAAAAGTCAATTTTATCATTAACCTAAATTGTTTTAAGTCCAATTATTGTTAGAAGAATCTATAAACCAAAAACACTATCAACATGTACATAAGTTTCATGTGGGCTGCAAAAGTCCGATGTTTCAGGATGCAAAATTCATAGAATTCCCAATCAATATGCATAATTTTTAAACTTAATCACCATTTATACCTATCTCTGCACCTACTTCATCTAACCATGAAAATTATGAACAATATACATACATAGGTACCAATAACTGTGTAGGGGAAGAATCCTCCTTCAATTTGTGTAAAGCCCTGAGCCTATCCTCATACCCTACAATCACAGTTCTTGGCACTCAGCTCAGCTTACTTTACTCATCGGACTCCTCCACGCCAGGAAAGTGGAGTTTGTGCCTTCCCAGGATTCCACCCCTCAACCTCCTGGCATATAGGTATATTGGCTACAATCCTGGTAGCCACTTGAGCTTACTGTTCACGAGCTGCGGCGCTTGAATAGTGGCGCCTAGGCGCTGACAGTTCGGGAATTTGGCGCTGAGGCGCTAGAAAATGGCGCTGCGGCGCTACAGACGTGAAAAATCAATATTTAGGTCAACTTTCACCTCCTCCAATCATTTCTCCTCCTTATCCTCCACCGAAACCCTCTTTCATTCCATTTTCTGCATTTCTTTCTTAAATCTATGGGAGATTTGTTTAAGAAAATTATGAAATGAAGTTAGATTTGTGATCCTCTCGTCACGGACTTCACGAGAATGTAAGTATTTCTCATTTTTATTCAAGTTTGGAAATGGGTTGAAGTTTAGAATTGATATTTGAGTTGATACTTGAGATATTAAGATGTTGAAGATGTTATAATTGAGTTGGTTTTAATTTAAAATGGATATGAGCATGGTTTCTTGTTTTTGTGCAAGATCAGTTTTTATGCCTACTGTATTTCGGGTATATGGGACGTTTCTAGTTGGATTTTGCTGTTATGGTCTTCATCAAACTTGTAGAGCATCGAGTTACTTCGATTTGGTTCTTGAATCACTCAATTCCATGAAGAAATGAGAGAGATATGTAATTTTTACTAAAACTGGTCTGGAATTCCGAGTTAGTGCAGATTTGTGTACATGCCTTATGTTTATTCAAATTCTGGTATTAATCAGTTGGGATTCTGAATTTGATGTTCAAATGAAAGTTATAGAGCTTGTCTTATCTTCGAAATGATATCAAATTGGCTTGATTCCATTGGATATTGAGGAAGTTATGCTTAAAATAATAAAGTGTGCCAGAAATGTGTTGACGCAGAATTCGTGAGAATGATGTTGTATGTTTCAGATTATGAACAAATGGGTAAACGACTTTGTTTGACAAGATACAGGGCTTTACAATTTGAAAAGAAAATGTATGAGTTGTTGGCAATTTATGGAGACAAAGATGAAACCTAGGTTCCTTATCGTTTTTTTGGGTTGAAAGAACTTTGGGAATTAAGAAATGATGTCAAATTCGAACCCTTCAGATATAAATGCCTAAAATCATGTTTGGAGTAACAAATCTATCAGATGGGGACGGGGCACCTGCACCTCGATTTGGTGTAGGCTGAGAGGCGTTGAGGCGCTAGGCTCTACTTCCTAGGCACTAGGCATGCTTAATGGACCGGTTCGTATCGGAACCGACCGGGAACCGGTCCGTTGAGCCCGGAACTGGATATGGTAAGGACGAATCAGACTCAAAACCGTGTACAATTCATTGTTTCGTAGTTTGATATTTATAAAGAATATAAAGTAACACTAAAATCGCATCTTTCAAATATTTCTCGCAGAGTTAGTTTGACAACTGATATTTGAACTAATTTAAAATATGAATCTTATCTTGTTGTTACATGTCATTGGATTGACGAAACTTGGACTATGTAAAAAAGAATTTTAGCGCTAGATTATTTAGAATCATCATACAACGCATACACTATAGCTAGATATGTATTAAATGTTGTTAAGATTTATGGCATACAAAATAAAATAATGTCGATCACGTTAGAAAATGCGAGTGCCAATACTTTTGCAATTAAATATCTTAAAGATTCACTAAAACCAATTTTAGATGGTAATTTGCTTCATGTTAGATGTGCATGTCATATTATCAATTTATGTGTTAAATGTGCATGTGATGAGCATATGTCCACTGTAATAGAAAAATTCAAATTATGTGAGAAATTATTACGTGAAAGAAGATATAGATGTGACTGAAAAACACTAGTCGAATCAAACGGAATTAAATTTAAAAAATTTCCTCTTCCTGTTGAAACTAAATGGAATTCTTTATATCACTTGCATAATACTTTATTACGTTATAAGATTTAGTTACTCTATATTACAATAATATTGCGGTAGAATCTTTAATGCTAACTGACGATGATTGAACTATTTTGAGTAAATGTGTATCATTGTTAGAAATTTTTAAAGAAGCAACCGAAAAATTTTCTAGCGTTAACAATCCTACTTCAACCATGTTTCTACCTTTGCTTTTCAATATGTTTTATAAATTTATTGAATATCGTGATGATTCTGTTATGCGTGATTTTGTTTTAAATATGGAAAACAAAATTTTAAAATATTGGAAAACTATCCCAATTGTACATGGTTTAGCAACATTACTTGATCCTACTCAAAATCAAGGATGATTAGACGTGCTTTTTGAATATTATGCTAAATTTCTGCGGAAGAATGTTGACGATCAAAAGAAGTCAATCATGCATTCTCTCCAAGAATTGATTGATTTGTATGCTAGTGAACAATGTGATGAACCGAGTGCGCAGCCGGAGGAGATGTCGACATATAAAAGCAAAAGTGGAGCACTGAACTTCTTTCAAAGTTTGAAAAGACAAAATTTCAAAGGAAAATCGATGACAACAACCAATTACAATGAGATCCAAATTTATCTAAGCTAATATATTGAGACTACAGATAATTTCGATATTCTTGATTGGTGGAAAGTAAATTCTAAACTTTATCCAGTGTTAGCTGCAATTGCAAGAGACGTCCTACCCATTCAAAGTTCAAGTGTTGCTTCCGAATTAACATTTTCAGTATGTGGAAGGATCATTGGTGAACAAAGAACTAATTTAAAGCCAGAAACACTTTCCATGCTAACATGCCTACAAGATTGGTTTGCAGCAGAAAAAAAGAATAGGACCGATGGAGCGATCGACGAATTTCAAAGCTCAAGCTCCGACGAAGATCCATAGTATTCAAAATATATTTTAATAAATCGTGATGAATTTTAGATGTTCAATTGTAAAAATAAATGTTTAAGTTATTTTGTTATTTTTTTTTATGTAATCACAATTATTTACAATCAAAATACTAAATAAAAAATTGTCCATTAATATTATTAATTTTAATTATATAGTAAAATATAATGAATTAGAGTTCGGAACCAGTTCGACCCGAACCGGAACCGATTTATTATCAGTCGAACCGGTTCGGAGCCGGTTCCTAACCGGTTCATACTGGTTCCGAACTCATCGGATCCAGAACCGATCCGAAACCGGTTGGATGGAACCGATAAACATGCCTACTAGATAGATAGGTGCCAGTTGCTCGACCGCGGCACCCTGAAAATTTATTTTTCCGATGTTGAGGCACCACGTTTCATGCGCTTAGGCTTCTCATGTTCGAATTTTGACAAAAAACTTGTTCCTTAACCATTTTATACTCAACATCATTTCTCCTTTCTATTTTATACCATACATATATCCATTCCTTTACATTTTCATTCTATATTTATCTCAATATACACCATCAACTTTTCCAATCCATAATCAGCCCAGCCCATAAACATTTCCATTTTCTAGATCATTCTCCTCCCAACATCAATATTGTCATATCAACGCATACATGTTTGCATTTCTTAGAACTCAATATTCTTGAACTCATGTAACATATACAACATATATTCACCATTCATATTCCTATATTTCGTGAACACGGTCAAAATAATTAAAACATAAACCATAATTTGAAATAAATTCGATTCATGTAAATAACATATATAACGTCATAATTGTAAACGATAATTGTTGGAAATGTCGTATATCATATATGGCATAGGGATGACGGGGCATTATGTCTTTATTCTCTTCTGAGAGTGGGTGAGTGATATGATCATCACTCAGTAAGTGAGAGAAATAATCCTTCCTGTCTTTAAAATCAGTTTTTTCACATAAATCTCAAATATACAGTAATATTCTGAATTCTCAGAAATAAACAGGTGTCAAACTTATGCACTGATCATAAATGAATTTCATGGTTAACTGATATCATTTCCTTATATTTTAATCCTCTAAATGATGAAGTAGAAATCAACGTAACACAACTGGTTCGTGTCATCGACTAATCGTTATGCAATGTAAGTTGATGATATTAAGATGCTAGCTTGTAGTTGGGAAATTTATCATTAAAGCTACGCATGAATCAATGGATTTAAATACTCTGATCGTCTAAGATTCACAAATATGCAAAATTGGATTAATAATATCTATGTTAGAGGTTTTAAAACTCGAGGGAACCCGAATGATTCTTATTTAGAGAAGTAATTTATAGAATCACTCAACTTTGGAATTGTGTTTGAGTGTGTGACAGATAGTGATTCTTGAATTATTAAAATTGACTTCATCGATTGTATAACACATGATACTTTATTAATATAATTTGAGAAGCGTACTATGTCACTATGTAGAAACTAAGGATTGATTTTTATAATTTAATATGGGTGTTGAAGGTATCAAAGGTAAGTATAAATAAAAATAATTAGTAATGAATAAAACAAAAAAAAATTACAACACTTTTAGTAGGGATGTCAATGGATCCGGGTTTTACCCAGACCCACAATGGACCCACCCCATCTGGGACGGGTTTGGGCATACTAAATAGGTCATGGGGCGGGTCTCGGATCTAATTTTTCAGACCCACCTGGGTATGGGGCGGGTCATGGGTCCTATAATACCCGCCCCATACACTCCCCATATATGTGGATATAAATTGATATGCTCGCGAAGATGGTTGTGGGGTGAGGTGGAAGGTAAATAAATCACAGTTTTATTTTGTTATTGTACTTTCATTTTAATTTTGTTACTATACTTTATCTCTTTAAATTACATTTTTTACAGTTTTAAATTACAATTTTATTTTTTCAATGTATTTTCTCTATTTAATTTTGTAGGTAATTCTTCAAGTAATTTACCAACTTGTCCTACCATTCTTGATGAAGAAGAAGATGATCATGAAGAATGTGTCTAAAGTATTGCTTATCGCTGATTTAACATTGATCTGTTTAAATTCTGATGAGTTATTTTTGGGGATGACAAGACTTTTTTTGGAGAGCTAGTAACTTTTTTTTTAATGTAATTCATTACGTCGTGAAAATACTTTGTTTGTTATTATTAAGTGTGGTCGAAGAAATGAATTAGTTTTCTATTGTGTTTTATTTAGAGACTTGTTTGTTTCATGATTCAGTCATGTGATAAGAAGATTACAGTTTTCATTTAAAAAAAATTCGGATCTAACGGGTCTCGCAGGTCTACCCGACCCCATTTCGTATTTGAAGTGGGGTGGGTCCGAAGAATATTTAACGGGGGTGGAGCGAGTAATGGGTCAAAGTTTTCTTCATGGGGCGGGTCTTGAGTTTAGCCATACCCGCCCCCATTTACATCTCTAACTTTTAGATTTATGTAATCTTTATTTTCTGCTTTACTTCAAATATCATTTTGCTATACCTTCGTCATCGTCACTTGCATTTATATCAAACTTATTTTGCCAAAATCAGCTTAAAGGGTTCTTCCGTTCTGTTATCACCGTTATCCTTTCCCCGTTTGGATTGAAACCGATTCCCAAATTGCCATTCATATTCTTCATTCTCATATCTCGGAGGTGCCGATGACATCTAGATCACCTGATAACTCGGACATATCTCTTTCTAAGGGGTTGGCCGATGCATTTTTCTCACATTTACCTTTAGGTAAATGTGGTGGCAGATGCGCTGCAGCGCTGGCGCATTATGGGCATGATCACAGGCGTTTTACGGTAGAGTTTGGGCTTATTTACGTAGGAATATTTTAGGTTTGGCCGTTCCAATTGTTTTGGGCATCCTTCTCTCTGCTTTGGGTTGGTCTAGAAAAAAATATAAATTATATATATCTATCTATGTGTGTGTGTGTGTATTTCTTGCAGTCAATGATCTCCATTCTCTCTATCTCTGCTCTTTTCGACTTTTGCTAGAGTCCTGGAGATTTTTTTATTGTCGTTTCATGATTGTGCTCATCAGGAGCGTGGGTCGGGTCAAAGACTCACGTTCCTTCTCTATCTTTTGGCTACTGTTTTTCTATGCTATTATAGTGTTGGAGTGTGGGTAGGTTCAAGCGCCCACCTCCCTCAGCTTCCATTATGCTGATACCCATCTTCTTCTTATAATCTTGAGGTGCAGGTGGATTCAGACACTTACACTTCTGGTGATGTTTCTTGGTGGCGCGTCTGATATCAGACAGTTACACACTGCCTCTCCCACCATCATTCTTCACAGGCATTTCCTGCTGCAGTTTGGGAGTATAGGTTGGTGCAGACGCCCACACACGTTCACCTGGGGATTTTTCCCGTCTTTCACCCCTTCCCAGTCTTTGGATTATGGATGGGACCAGCATCCATTTACTTCGAGCCTCTTTTTCTTGAGTTAATTTTTATATATGTTGGGTGATCTTCGCCACATATTTTTACAGTTCTTCATAGACTCATTCAAATCAGGCATTGACACACAGTGCCTCCAATGCTTCTGCTTGCTCTGAGATTTTGCTGATCATATCTGGCTTCTGCATGAAGACTGGTGGATTTACTCATCTTTAGTGCTGACGTAGAGATTTCAGTATTAATTTCGGATTTAAGTAATTTTGGTTAGCGTGTTTGTTCCGATTTAAACGGATTTTTTTTTTTAAAAAAAAAACTTAAAACGATCAGAATAAATAGCAATACAATTTGTGAAATAGTCAAACGACTTAAATCTAATTACTAATAATTGTATTATTACAAAATATTATAAATATTTAGTTATGTGTTGTAAATAAAAGTAAGAGTTAAATTTAATTTATATAAATCATGTTATCTTTATATACGGCAGTATTTTAAAATTTATATATTTCTGAATAAAGTTTCACATGATTTGGTTTCCGGTTTCTATATTATACAATTATATAAAGACATTAGTATATAAATAAAATTGCGCCGAAATCAAAATTTCAAATTTAAATCATTTCGGTTTCTTTTGATTTCGACTCAATTTTATTTATATACTTATGTCTTTATATAATTGTATAGTCCATACATAAAATTAATTTGCCATGTCAAGAAAAATTGTATATGGGGATTTAAAAAAATCACTGGTTTGTTTCTGTATTTCAGAAAAAAATTGTATCTTGGGATTGAAAAAATTTAGTTTCTCTCTTTTAGACACAACTTTGATGTATAATATATAAGGTAAAATAAAATAAGATATCGTGGTGTCTATATGTATATATATTGATTTGATTGAAGGAAAAAAGCCATGCAACTTGTACACTTCACCGACCCCCACGCAGATTCACTCACCCTCACTTCACTCGCTCCCTTGCAATATCAGAGTCCATTTGTACGCCTTGAAGAATTCTAGACCGGACATTATTCTCTTCTTCTTTTTGTCTTTCTTTCTTTGCAGCAATTTTTCACTTTGGTGGTGCATAAGAACAATAGGGAATGTTGGCTCCTTGTTAATGGCAAGGTATCATAATCCTCGCTCGAATTTTATACCCTTTTGCATTTCCTGTCGTGGGTCGATTCTATTTTCAGCTTGTGATTTCTGGATATCTAAAAGATTCAATCTTGATCTGTTCTTTTCGGGTGTTTTTCCAATTATTTTGTTCGGTTCTTGATATATCGTTGTTGCTGTGTTATTGGTTCATCTGAATTTGATGTGCATACATTTTAATTAATAATTGGGGATTGAGCGTGAGTGAAGCTGTAGTTTGTCAAATGTCTGTGATCCTTATGTCAAATTACAATTTTGTTTGCGAGATCTCAATGCTGATATAAAATTTTACCAACATTCCAATACTGCTTTGGTTTCGAGTAAACTAGAGATTCAAGGGGTGAGTCTGCATTATTTATGAAATGTGATGGATTTCTCTTTGTATGTTATGAAACAATGATTTAAGTTTTTCCGCAATTCATATTCCTGTCTCCGCCGATGCAATTTTGTATATACGTTACAGGGAAGGAAATAGCAAACATCTGAACTTGGTTCTGATTCTTAAAATCGGTAAAAATGTTCCGCCTATCTTGAATTTTTGATGTCAATATTGATATGTTTCACCAACATCCCATTTCTGTACTGGTTTGGTTGCCACTAAACAAGAGATTCAGGGGGTGAGTATGCATTTTTCCTGAACTGCAATATCTTACTGCTGTTCACATTCCTACATCCGCGAATGCAATTCGTTCTACTCATTACAGGAAAGAAACTAGCGAACACTTGAACTTGGTATTTTGATTATTTAAGTTCCATAAAATGGACTACTTTGTCTGTAATTATTGCTTCTTCAGGTTATGATTTTGTATGATCTGCATGCATTTTATTGAGACGGGGGATGGAAGATTTTTCACCGAAAAATTATGAGGTTGTGGTGCTTAGCTTTGTAGAAAAAACTCTCTCTAGCAATTGATATTGCATTCTGCTTTTTGATTGTACCTTATATATGGTTGAATAATCATGGATGAGTGTAAGTGATGAAGATTCACCCTGATAAGATATATGGCACCATGTCGATAGACACAATCCTCAACTTTGAAAGCTCAATTTTTTTAGTAAGAATTATGTATGCCTGAATAATTGTTATGGGCAGTTTTATATTGACAATTTGACATAGGTGTTGACCTCAACATGATTCTTACTTAATTTTGTTGGCCTTTTGTGAGCTGTTACCTCAACAAACGTGAAGTTTAATTTGACATTTGGCAGTTAACCTCAACCAAATGCTCTTGGTTACCTTTTTACCCTTATGTTACATATATTATTTCCTAATTAAGCTAAGGATCCTCATTGCCAGTCGGTGGTTTTGATTTATGAATGAGCCTAATTTATAATTCGCCTTCAGATCTAGCCTTCAACTATTATTCCGGTAAATGGAATCAAGAGGCAGAGGCAGCCGGAGTAATTCAGCCGGCATGACACTAAACACAATGCTCAGTGACAAACGAGGGCCAATTCGACCAGGCGAAGAACAATTTCCTCGGGCTCATTCGAATCGGACCCTCTCAGACATAATCCGTGATGAATCCGGTGGTACAGCTCACTATTACACTGGCAAGAAGAGCTGGAGGCATTTCAAGGACAAGCTCCGCCGGCGCCGTGGCGCAGCCTGGACATCCACCTTCTCCACACCAGCTTCAGATATCCCCATCAACAATCGCTCGATGAACCGCCGGCCATCTGGCGGATTCCCATCCGACATGGCTCATCAAGTTGATATCTCAGCTGTCCCCGATGTGGACCCAGAATTGATGTCGAACCCAATGAACAGGCCAAGTCTCCAGAGAAACGCAAGTCGTGCCCTGGAGCGAGGAAGTGATAGACTGGGGCACGCGCACACACACGCACCGGGAATGAGGAGGTTGCAGAGGGAAGATAATAGTAGCGAAGATGACAAGGATGATGACGATGACGAGGAGGAGGAATGCGAAAGCGAGGAGGAGAGTGTCTGCGAGGATGAGGAGGCGGCCAGTGCAGGAGGGCAACAACCGGTGAGGATGTCGCTAATGTCGTTGTTGGCAGAGACAGACCGAGAAATGGGGTTGGATGGATCGTCGTACATGTTAGATGAGGATGACGAAGACGAGGATGAGGACGAGGATGGTGACGGGGACGGAGGAGAGTATAACAATTGTTGTGTATGCATGGTGAGGCATAAAGGAGCAGCCTTTGTTCCTTGTGGGCATTCCTTTTGTAGGCTTTGTTCAAGAGAGCTATGGGCTCAAAGAGGGAACTGTCCACTCTGCAACAATTACATCTTAGAGATTCTTGATATCTTCTAAACTCACAATACCTCTATATTCATTTGTTTCTTTATGCTTTTTATTTTTGGTTTTTATTTTTAAAATTTATCCACACATTGATTTAGATATTGGAGGAAATCAACTTTACTAAATTTTAATTTGATTGTTGTGATTTCAAATTTATGAATAAAATTTTGAATTCTCTTATATTTCTTTCAATAATTTTAGATTTGGTTTGGTTGATTAATCATATGTAGACGGGGCTGTTTGAATGAAATCATCGGCTATATTTTGTATTATACTTCTTGTTAAACAAATATAAGGTATCAATGTTCTGAATTTTCATTGATTATCAAATAAATTTTTAATAATTAAAATTGTCGGACCATATATATTTGTGTAGCAGAAAATATAGCATGTGATATAACAGAAGATTTTATTTCATCTAAAAATGGTGTGTTCCAAAAAATTTAGATGTGATAAAAAAAATAATTTCCAAAAATACGTTCTTTAAGAAAATATGAATTTATTTGATTAACCAAAATATAGTTATTTTTTTTGAATCTATTTAAATTAATCAATATTGATAAAATTGCATCTTTAGAAAAAGATACAACAATAACTGGGTTTTTTTTAATATTAAATATCCTAAATTTTAAAAATATTTACCAACCTATAACAAAATATGAGGATTTACATTACTATAATAAACCGAGTAATCATTCCTCGGAATGGTTCCTCGAATCTCATACGATTCAATCAATTTTTCACTTTTTTTAAGAAAAAAAAACATAAATAAATATGTTGAAATCCAAGTAATTTTTGCCCCGGATTAAATTTTTTTTAAAAAATAAGATCCGTAATAGTTGCTCGGATTAAAGATATTCATTAGCACTCATCGATGAACTCACTTTCAGTCAATCTTTCATGATTCTTAACCGGGGACACTATAACTGACGGTTGAACGGATGCTCACTTCATTTGATTTAGAAGTTAGATTTCAATTTTCTTTCATTGACTTTTGCATGTCACGTGACTGGCACGCCCACAACACCCACTCGACAATTTTTGTGCGCAAACATAATTTTGGCACGCCCAATAAGACTCATATCGCCAAAGAACCGAGGGAACACTGACAAAGGTGATGGTAAATTGCTGTCACAAGATGACAGATATGGTGACCCTATTCCTCAGGGTGATGCTACTGATGGAATAGTCTAGAAAATGGTGGATAACATCTAAAAGAACAAGCAATCTTCTGGAGGGAAAGGATTTGGCAGTATCATAGAGATTCTGGTAGTTCCTCCCGAACACCACGACTATGTGATCTCAAAGAAATTTGAAGAAATGGATATGATGGTGGCTAACACTATGGGATGCATGATGGAGGCACACCGACTGATGATCATTGTCGTGGGTTACATGAGAGGTTAGATGAGCAGAATTAAGTTAGTTGGAGGATCTGGGCCAAAGATCACAGAAAAGACACATGAACAGACTGTTGATGTGAACCGAAACATGGAGGAGAGTCACAAATCAAATGAAGGTGGTATATCCAACGGGAACTCCCCGACAGGTGATAACCACCGCTTGGGAAACTCTGAATTTGCTTCTCAGGATGAACGTTATACTCCTCACAGAAGGGAAGATGAACCTTGGGAGAAGTTGTACCAAATAAGAGAGCAAGTGGTAAGGCTTCTGTCATTCAAATCTTTGTTGTTACAAACCCGAGTGCACACACTGGATTGTATGAGGAACCATATCCACGTCTGTATCCTATGATGAATATTCGGGGCACATCCAATTATTATCACCCGTTGACAGGTTCACATGGGGTAGATCAGGAAATGATACGCTAACTGGTACAAGATCTTTATGGACCAGGAATTAGGCCAATGACTAGGCCTGAGTTGTGCAAGCCTTATCCAGAGATCATCGACATCAATAATAATTATCCAAAAGGCTTCAAGGTACATGATTTTCCACTCTTTCAGAGGATGATGGCCAATCAACCCCCGATCACATAGCACGGTTCACTATACGATGTGGAGAACTGGCCCAACTATGATAAATTTCCATTCTTCAAGATGAGGTTGTTCCCCAATACTCTGACTAGTCATGGTATGTTCAATTGCCGATATAATCTATTTGCAAATGGCGGGAACAAGAAAAGTAGTTTCACACTCAATTTTATCGAACTGCGCCTGAGGTGTGCATTCTCGATCTCTCAAGGTTAATCCAAAAGTGGAAAACATTTGGTTTGTTAATTGAGATATTCAAGAAATTGCAGAGTTAGTGTATGGTGTTTCTTCCGGAAAATTATTTTGTTAAGTTGGCATAGAGGTCTTGATTTTGAGTTGAGAAAGAAGTTCCAGGGAACTGAGTTTCGTGATTTCTATGAAATGGCAGCAAAAATGGCTGAGTATGATGAACTATTGAAAGAAGTACTGTTGGTTCCTACTATCAAGATGTTAAGAATGTGGCGTTAGCAGAGGTTGGTAAATCTAGTTCCTTTGTTTGTTAGTCGTTGAAGCTCAAGGCTGCTGATGCTGTTAAAGTGAGTTCATCGATGACTCAAAGCCAAAACCACGATTAGTTCACCTTAAATGTCTCCAAGATAGAGGAAATTTTTGATTTTCTTGTCAAGGAGAAGTTTGTCACATTTCCTGCAGATCATTAAGTGCCTATGAAGGAGGAACTGAATGGAAATGAATATTGTAAGTACCATAATTCATATAACTAATGCTACAAATTCATGTTGGGCATTTAAGAATATTATCTAGGATAGAATCAACAATGGTGTGTCAAAGTTCCCTGAGAAAAAGGAAACCATGATGGTCGACCATGATCCATTTCCCTCGATCACAACGGTCAATGTCAACATCACAGATTTGAGGAGTATCATTACCAGGAACTTGAAACGTCGATATGACAAAATCATGGGTCCCAGGAGAATGGTGAAGATTGGGTCCCAGAGAAGATGATCTACAAGGCAACGATGACAAATACCATGGAAGGTTTACCCAATCTACATGGAGAAACAAAAACAATACCCATGGAATTGTAGAGGAACCATGGCCCAAGGGCCAAGGAATTCCTTCAATAGTGAAAAATGAGCCATGGAAAAATTGGTCACCTCTCCGAAGAATGACATAAAATCACAAAGGTGTGAGCAACAAGTAGAGAATGATCCCTGACATTAGAGAACTAGAACTGTGAGAAAGAACAGTCAACCGTGTAACCGAAAGGTGCTCGATAGACCAAATTTTTTAGTCCCCCCTAATGGCAACCTGAAGGACACAAGCACGTGGTGCAGAGAAACAAGCATCCTTTGCCTCTTTCACACACTCAAAAAGAGGAGATGTTTGAAGGAGAAAACAAAATTGAAGAGAGCAGACATTGAGGCTCAAATCCAAAGAAAAATCAAGTTTGGGAGAATGGCAATCAAGGAAAAAAAGTTTAGTGATGATGGCTTATTATCAAAAGACGAGTAAGATGTCAAGCGGGCGATTAACTTCCAAGTAGGCAAGTTCACTATCTGCGTTGACTGTGCCACTGGATGTGTGATTTTCCCTGATGAGTTCAAGGCCAAGGAAGAAAGTGAATGTTGTTAAAGGAAATTATCATGAGCCATGTGCTGGTGTTAGTATACATGGTGAAGAACCACAAAACCAAAGAAAGTGGTGATAGAGAAGTCTGCTATCGAGATGACCAAATGTATCAGGACATTGTACATAAAGATACATGTGAATAGTCAGTCAATTCAAGGGTACTGATTGAAAATGTTTCCGTGGTGAACATCCTGCCTCTCAGAGTGTTCAGGAACTTGGCTAAAGAGGAAGGAGACATCATTCCCACTTAGATATTTGTCACTACTTTCAACAGGTGAAGCTACCAAAACTATTGGAGTGTTCTCCACAGAGATGTTGGTGGGAATTAAGTCTTCTATGTCAGCGTTTTTTGTCGTTAATTCCTTTGCCAATTTCTAGGTCTTGCTCGGCCAGGATTGTATACATGCGAACCACTGCATACCATCATCGATGCATCAGTTCCTGTTGTTTTGGAAAGGGGATGATGTAGAAATTGTACAAACACACTCTCAACCTTTTCAAACTAATTCGAGTGTCGTTGAAGCTAGGTATTGCAATGGAGATTTTGGTTCGATCAAGTTCTACGTAAAGAAGAAAGATGAGCAACCCAATCTGTGTGTATGAAAACATTGGGAACTGGTGTAATATTCGGCAGAATCCTCAATTCAGTGATCATTGCACCTCTTAGGTCGATGATCCAACTGCTCATTGAGAATGTTGAAAATTAAATTCCAGAGGAACGAGATGGAGGCAGCTTCAGCCGCCATCAAGAAAGCACAAGTGCAATAGATTGTAGAGTTGGTTTGAGGGAACTTGTTGTGGGAAATAGATGGGTTTGAATTCATCTTCAAGAAAGAACCCGAGTCTTCAGAGGAATTCCAAATAAAAAATCTAGCACTAGCGCCATCACAAATGGAGGATCACCAATCCCAAGTGCAGGATCCATGGGAAGAAGTTAACTTGGGGACATGGATAATCCACAACCTATGTATATTAGTTCCTTGCTGGAGGATGAATTAAAGGCCAAGTTCAAGGATCTGTCAAAAGAATTTAAGGATTGGTTTTCTTGGAGTTATCACTACAACAAAAACGCAAAATGACAACGGATAATAGAAAACCGATGTAACTGACAGTGTTGTTGAAAGTGCGTTCAACGACAACGGTTTTAAACCATTGTATTTTAGTACCAACGACAACAATTTCGCAATGGGATTAAATCGTTGTCTTTTAGCGATGGAAGGTTTTTACCGTCACAAAAATTAGCGATGGGTTTTGACTAAGCCGTCGCTCATTAGCGACAGTTTTTTACTAAGCCGTCGCTAATTTTTTTAGTAAAATAAAAAAAATTACTTTTATAATTTAATAAATCTACCAAAAAAACTTACAATTTGACTAAGCTAACAATATTCATGATTTTAACTAACACTTAAAAATTTACCAAGAATTGAAGCGAAAAATCTTACCTTAAATCGAAACTAAAATCGTCTTAGAGAGAAAAATTTATCGTAGATGTGAAGCGGTGTGGAGGAAAATGGACCAAAAACACAGATATTTATAGACAATTTACGACGGTTTTTGGTAAAATCGTCACTAATTTTTGGTAAAACCGTCGCTATTAGCGACGGTTGTTTATTAAACCAATTAAGCAAAAAGCGTTGCAATTAGAGACAATTTTTGTTTAAACTGTCGCTATTTAAAAAAATGCGACGGTTTTAATAAAACCGTCACTAAATATAGCGAACATTTAAGCAAAACCATCGCTAATTCTAAAAACATCGCTAATTAACAATGGTTCACTAAAAACATTGTCGTTTCTAAAAAAACACGCTAATCAACAACGGTTAGCTAAAACCGTTGTTGTTTTCTACTAATCAACAACGGTTTGCTGACACCATTGTTGTTTTCCAAAAAAACACGTTAATCAGCAACGGTTAGCTAAAACCGTTGTTGTTTGTCCAAAAAGCATGATAATTCACAACGGTTTTCTAAAACTGTTGTCGTTTGTCCAAAAAACATGCTAATTCACAACGGTTTTTGTTAAAATCATTGTTAAAATATACATTACTACAGTTTTTCAATAAAACTGTTGTTGTTTGACAGTTGTTGAATAACAAATTTGTTGTAGTGTATGAAGACATGTCAGAGTTGGATCGAAAGTTGGTGGATCATCATCTTCCTATCAAAGAAGATTTTAAGCCATACTAACATCCTTCAAGGAGAATGTCCAAGGACGTAGAGACAAAAGTGAAAGAAGAGATCGAGAAGTTGGTGAAAGCAGGGTTCATTAGAAAAATTAGATACGCCAAGTGGCTCTCTAATGTGGTTTCCGTGGTGAAGAAAAATGAACTAAAAGTTTGTATTGTTTTTAGGAACCTCAATCGAGCCACTCCAAAGAATGTGTATGTAATGTCCATGGATGATATGCTTGTCGATTTAGTCGTTGACAAGAACTACTGTCATGTATGGACGGGTTCTCAGTACAACCAAATCAAAATTGCAGAGGGAGACACAACAAAAACCGCATTTAGATGCCCAGGAGCAATTGGTACTTTTGAATGGCTTGTGATGCCATTTGGGATGAAAAATTCCGATGCAACATATCAACGTAAAATTAATATCATCTTCCACGATATGATTAATCACTTCGTTGAATTATACATTGACTACATCGTGGTGAAGTCCAAAATGGCAGCAGATCATGTAGAACATTTGAGGAGAATTTTTGAGTGGATGAGTGTGGGGCCCTTAAATCCTAATCGTTATACAATACAATTTGATTATAGTTAGTTAATTACAGTGAAAAATAGTAAAAAAATTTCTTTACGACGAGTCCAAAATGTGCAAACTGTGATTATAATACTAAAAATAGCGTTTAATAAAGTATCGTCTAAACACATCACAACATAAGATAAGCTCACACATTGCTGAAATCAACTATATACAAATAACTCATATCCTTAGGACATGTCCTGGTATATAGATATATATATATATATATATACTGAGATAAACTACTCAACCTCAACTCAGATGTGACTCCCTTAAGAAGTACCCTACCTGGTCTCCTGATAACATGTAGTACCTATAATTGTCCACACACAAAAACAACAACAATGTACACGACACACTTGGGGTGATTTTGCCCCTATTTCCAAATGGATTTGGACAAAACTCAAAACATAAAAGTTTTAGTGCTACGTATTATCTTTCTAATGAAATTAGTCTCAATTTTAAAACATAAATCAATTACTAATATAATCCTTCATTATCACAACGTATTTTCTCACTTTCATTGTCAATTATATACTTCATACACTCAATAATATGACAAATATCATAAATTATCAAGAATCAAAATAAGATTTACGATAATACGATGCGATGCCCTTAAATGAGGAACTATGCACTCAAATTAAATCTGTTGAAATGCGCGTTAAGGTAAAGGCAGGAACTTCTTAGGTTTCATGGTACACCTAATAGGCGTAGAAGTGGACCAGAATAAATCGAAGGCATTACTTGAGGATAAACCACGAATGAAGAAAAAAGAGCTGCAATGGTTCCTGGGCCAGGTAAATTACTTGAGAATGTTCATTTCTAAACTGGCAAGAAAAACTTGAGAATTCTCACAACTTCTAAAACTCAAAGTTGTCGGAATATTGTTTCTTGGAGTACTCTAATTTCTGGGTATGCACAAAACGGGCTTTTAAGGAATGCTCTTGAATTGGTAACGAAGATGCAAATTTGCAGTTTTGAGCCAAACTTGGTTCACTCAGTGGTGCACTTCTTGAATTTATCAAATCGGGTTCCTAATATTTGGTAAGGCGATACATGGATATATTGTTAGAATACTTGATGTAAATCAAATTCTTGTTACATCTGTAGTCGATATGAATGCAAAATGTGGATCTCATTTCTTTTGCTCATGTTTTGTTTGACAGGATGGTTTCGAGGGATGTTATATTATGGAATACCATCATTACAAGTTATGGTTATCATGGATATGTGAAGAGGCTCTCTCACTTTTCCATCAAATGATAAAGACAAATACAAAACCAGATGATGCGACATTTACTTCTCTTCTCTCAACATTGAGTCACACAGGACTAGTTGACAGAGAAAAAATAGTTTGATATCATTATCAAAGAATTCAAATTTCAACCAACTGAAAAGAATCTTGTTGTTTAATTGATCTTTTGGCTCGAGCCGCAAAAGTTGAGGTTGCTTGGAAATTGATCGACTCCATGGCCTGTGAGCCAGGGATTGTTATTTGGGTGGCATTCCTTTCTAGTTTCCTCAATCGTGAGAAGTTTTTCATTGTAAATTTGGTGGCCAAGAAGTTTCTTGAGCTAAATCCAGACAGTCTCAGAATATATTCTCTTCTCTCAAATTTTTTTTTCTTTAGCAAGAAAATGGGATGAAGTAGTCAAGAGATCATGAAAATTAAAGGATTGAATAAATAACCTGGTTACAATGTAGTTCTTCATCTTGAGCAGCTAGATGAGCTTGAATTCTAATCTCCCAGTAATTGAAATCTTCATTTGAAAACATTGGTATCTTGCTGAAAGAATCCTTATTGTATTTTGTGTTTAGAGAAAAGGATAAGCACGCTTTGATATCACTTTTTAGGATCAAGATATTAATTAAGGGTGTGTAAAAGCAATCTACCCAAAATCTATGAAATTCTGTTGGTTAGGCAAATCTTGAACGTTATCCCAATCATTTTAGCTCAACAAGCCAGCAATAAGAGTAACTGCACGGAATGAGGCTCGCTGAACTATTTTGAACAGTAATACAGTGGGGCTAGGATTCAGCTTGACTAAGTAACTGATAAAAAGTAAAATGCACAAACAAATTTTTTATGGAAGTTAGAAGGTGGCTTAATCATTGTATGTCTCCCCTCTTTCATTTCAGAAAGGATATCACTAGAAGACTTTGGTAGTTAAAAGCAATTTCCAAACAACCACTTCAGCAGAGTTTATCTTTGGCCTACTGAAACTTCTAACTAACATTCAACTTAAAAATCTAACCATAAAGACTCTTTCTGTTAGTTTACAAGTAGTTTTGAAATAGAAAATTCTAGCACAAATTCATCCTCATAATGATCGAATAAAACTTGAAGTGTGTGCTTAAGAAGTTCTTCATCAGCTAGTCTTTCATAGACGTTGTAATTCAATAACTTGCTCGAAGTAAGTATGTAGAATCTAATAAGTTCAAAAACTTTCCCTTTTATAAAAAATTTTCAATGTTCAAATCTGAACGGTTCTTTGTGAATCAAACTTATCTATTACTAAAAAAGGCATCTAATAGCCATGTGTCATCGTCTTTTCTATAAATAGTACCGACAAGTAGTGCGCATGGATTTTGGTACTTAACGACTCCAAAACTCGTTATGTACGGAGAATATTCATCTGATTTAATCAGCCTGACTAAATAATGTAACTCTGATATTTTCAATAATAATTTTGAATTACTCAGAGTCTGATAGTTATACATTCACTGAGTTTGAAATGACTAACTGATTTAGTCTTTAGATAACCATCAGCCGTCTTTGAGAAATCAGTTTTCTTCGTGAATTCAATTCTGCACGATCCTTTTTAAATAGCCACTTAACCTTAGTTCGGTCAGCCTTAGATTATTTTTTACATCACTAAAACTTCAGTTGTCCAACAGAGAGATTTTTATTAATAAATAAGTTGGGTAAAAATTGTTTTAACCAAAAAAATTTGGATGACTTAAACGATTATGTCATAACATAATTTCACTAACATTAGAAGTATAATAAGAATTGAGACACATTCTGATTCTATCTTCCAAGGGAAAGTGAGCATCGAGTAGATAAAGAACATTGTCTTGCCTAGCATTGCCAATCATCTTCCCCAAAAATAAATCCTGAAATTCATAATAATAAGGCAACAAAATGACATGATAGTCTAGATCAAGGCTTATCTTGCTTACATATATGAGATTGCAGGATAGGAAAAGAGCATATAAAACATTACGAAGTTCTAGAAAAAAAAAGAAACAAAAATTGCTCATTTTCCAGCAATAGAATCAAAAGAACCATTGGCAATTTCAAGTTTCTTTTTCCCTGAACAAGGTACATAAGAGGAAAAATATTGTGACGATCATGTCATATGGTTCGGTGCGCTTTTATCTAAAATCAAAGAGCTGTTTGAAATAGAATTTTTGACATTGGTGCACTAAATATAAATTTTAAATTTTTTAAAGTTTTTACTTCATCAAAACTAATCTATCGAAGTAAAATGTTAAAAAAAATTAGAAGTGAAGCCCGTGTTTTTTAAATTGTGAAGTAAAAAATATTTTTTTACTTCGCCGATGTTATTACCGAAGTTGATTGATATATACTACTTCATTATTAACAATCGCCGAAGTAACTAGTGGCGAAGTAAAAACCCAAAATTCTACTAGTGGTGGACGAGGAAATACATGTCTAGGCTAAAGAACATGAAGAATTAGCTTTCCCCAAGAGAATGTCAAACAGTTTGTCTAGGTGCTCCAGCTGATCCTTTGTGAAAGGAAGAGTTTTTGAGGTTGGCATTGTTGTCCAGATCCATCCGCACTTACTTTAAAGGCATGGACACCAGTACCATTCTTGTAATTTTTGCCTGACTTCTTATTGAGATGTGCTGGTTTGCCATGATATTTATAGCACATGTCAATGGTATGCCAAGTTTTTTTTACACTTTTCACACCACGATTCTTTATTTTTTCACCACGTCTATCAAAATCTAAACCATTATCCATGCTACAAAGCATTGATCTTTTAGTTTTAAGAGATATTTCATCACGTGTAACAACACATGGTGACAATGCACTCAAATCTTTTGGTATCATATTAACGCCACATGGTGATGGTACATATCTATATCTACCATTAATTATATTTAAAATCCTAAAGCAACTAAATTTTGTTATGTCAGTCAAAATTTTGTAAGATCGAGCTCTTAAGGCTTTATTAGAAGTTATAGCTGATGGTAACAATGCAATTTCAATATTTTAAATCATATAAAAATCCAAGCATCACGAGGTATATATGGTAAAAAGGTCTAGCAGGGACTTAGCCAGGAATTTTTTACTTGATAGAAAAAATTTATTTCAAGTATATGTATAATTAATATGCAAATCATGATCTTAACATAATGTGTGGGAAAAAAGCACCAACAGTATACAATAAAATATATTAAAATCCTATTTGAGTTTTAATATGTGATTCTTTAGAATATAAAATTATCAATTATGAACTATGTATCAACACCAAGAGCAATTTCTCTCTCAATAAAATAACCAAGACATTGGTTAGAAATTTATTTTCCATTTTATTGTGAACTGGTGTCTACGAATTCATCCCAAAGAAAGCTCGTTCTGTGGTTGCTGTAGAAACTGGAAGAGCCAACACCAACCTAATCAACCTATCAACTCGTGGATATATGTTTGCATTTTTTGTTGCAAACAATGCTTGACACAATTTATGAACAGAAATCAATTTTATGAAATTGTGAATCACGAACCACATCAAAATTATAATGATCCAATTATCTCTCAAGATCCTCTCTTTCTTTTTTGGTAAAATCTTGATGACAGAACTTATCGAGCAAAGAAGAAATAACATCAAGTGAAATTGATTTGAATTCATCAACATGTGTAAAGTCCTAAAATTATCCGATAATTAGAATGATTATTGACTTGATTAATTAAAATAATTATTCATGTCAAATAAATTCAGGGAGTGTGTTAAAACTATTTATTTTAGAATATTGAAGAATTTAAATGATATAAAATTCTTCCACAGTTCAAATGACACATGAGAGCAAAATAAATACAAAATCGAGATAAATTAACACATATTATTATTATTATTAAATAAATATAATACACACATATACAAACACTCATTTATCATTTCAAAATAGAAGAAAGAAGAAAACCCATCCCTAGCCCCTTATCCCCTCACCACTGTAACAGCCACCGAAGAATCGCCATAACTTTTCCGTCCGATATGGAAACTCAAAAATTATTGTATAGTTTTGTTCCCCACATCTGTAGCTTCAATTTGAACCACGAGTCACTATTTTTTATATTCGTTTCTGTCCACACGGAGCTCTATTCGTGAGCTGGTTTTCTGAGTGATTTCCAACCTCTTTTCTTAGGTGATTTGCTTCGATTTCTTGGTTTATTCGTGGTATTTTGGTAAGTATTTGAATCTTAATATGTTAGTTGGGTTTTCCCTATTTTCCAACTCATTTCTCAACATTTTCCGGCAATGATCCAACTGCTTCATACCACGAGGAGTCTAGCTTCGATTCATTTTGGTTCGAGGTTGGAATTTGTTGTATAATGTGTCAGTTTTCGGGTTGCTGCAATTTATGCAATGCAAATTTGTAGTTATGATCTAAATAGAACTTGCACTGCTCTGTGTTGGGTTTATTTGGTCACTGGAATAATCGAAATTCAATCATTTATGGATTTGATACGAATTTTCTACAAATATGTTCTAAAGTGTATTTTGTATTTGAGTTGAGATGAAAACCTATTGTATTTTGGATTTTTGAGCTGTGTAAAGTAGGAGTCTGGAATTTCGTTTAAAAAGAAAATTGTAGATCTATGCGTCATCTTGAAATTAAATCAAAATTGTTCAATTCCACTAAGAATCGATATAGCTACACCTGTTTTCTTGGAATTGCACTGTTACATAATTATGTCCACGAATTAGTTTGATGCAGTGTGTTCTAATAAATTTTGGGCACAAAAGATTAAGAATTTGAATACGTTTTTAACTATACGAACTTAGATATTTGAATTTTTTTTCATTTTCAATTGGCGGATATTGATTTGAGTCAATAGTGAGTGAGATATGAATTTTATGCTATCAAGTGATATATCTGGATTTTGTTTCAGGATTTTCTTCATAGAGTCGTTGTTTAGTGAGTATTAGCCTATCGAAATTATTGAATCTCATTTTGATGTTTCTAGATGAAATGTGGGAAATTGAGTTAATATTTCAACCGTGTATTGTAATTATATTTTGGATAAGTATGTGATGAATTATGACTTAAAACCGAGCCTAGGTACAAGCTAAAAATGGTGAAATATAAACTTTTGACGAAAAGTTGATTATACAGGAATTCTTAGACTTTAAATATGATTATTTAGTTAAAAAATAATCGTAAGTGGAAATTTGAAGATTTTGGATACTAATACATTGAATTTAGATTTTTTTGGAAGATAACTCAACTATAAGGACTTTTGAAATAATAGTTGAATTATTGGAATTATTGATGAATTGGAAATTTACGACTTGTTATATTAGCCGAAGTGATAAGTTTGGAAGTTGAATTTTATCATTTTTAACTTTATGGAAGGTATAGGTATGTTATAGGTCGATAACATACGAAGGTAAGATGTAAATGATGTTTTAGATGTATTTATGTGTTGTTATAGTTGTTAATGTGATTATGTTGAATTATATGAGTTGTTAAATGCCTTGTTGATTTTATGTTCAATTATTTGACATATTTATGATATTTAGTTTAGGTCATGATATTATGACATTCATGTTGAGCCCTATCATTCTTGTGATTTGTCCCTCTTGTTATATTGTATTCTTGACATATGTGGTTATTTCAGAATCAGCGGGCGACTTTAGAGTCGAGTTATCTTGGATACCAAAATTTTGATTGTCTATTTTTGATGCATTTTCGGTGTGATATGCACTTGAAATATTGACATCACACATTGTTCGTTATTGTGCCTTCATGTTTTATCGTTATCAGTTGTATGAAGGCCGAGTCATGGGTGTATATTAGACACAACACGAAATACCTCGCATACTGGCAGAGTGGTTTAGCTGCATGAGGATGTAGCTCCCCTGTGTGTTATTTCTCGAGCATTACTCCTGTTTTTATCATATTGTTCATTGCCTCCATTATCATATCGTTATTGAGCCTTGTTCATGCATTGCATATTCATTGTATTAATTTTTTATGCATGATTGATGATTATCGTTATTGTTGTTTAACTTTTTCATACTATAATCCTAACCACAATACTTTACACTGAGGGCTACTGTGGCTACTGATGGGCATCATGGTAGGTCACCCGAATAGTTTTACAGCATTAGGAGGAGATTATGTCCTTGAAGCCCGTGATTGAGATAGGATTACTTGGTTGTCATAGTTGAAGTCTCCTGGTTAGTTCATTTTTATTATATTGGAGTTTGGTCAATTTTATATCAGAGTCTATTTACCGTGAAGATGCCCAGTGTATTTGTATGGTGATTTGTAGTTGTTATGGTACATTTGGATTTATTTTATGTTGTTGTGAGCCTTGCCGGCTATATTTAAAATGATGCTTGTGAACTGTTGATTTGTGCCTGGTTGGCACTTGTGTGTATTTTTTATGAATACCGCAGTGTCATCCTTGAGTCATTTTTCTTTTATAGGTATTTTAAAGTTTTTTATATGTCCTATTTACGGGGAGGTTATGTCAAAATTTTTCCAAACCCTGAGGTCCATTTTTAAATATTTTAATTCAATTTTCCACTGCGAATTTAAATTGTATCAATATAATTTTATAATTAATTATAATTATAATAATTGGGCCTCACATCATGGTATCAGAGCGTAAACTAGGATGCGCTCGAACTAGAGTTTAGGATATTCGAGTCTTGGCACTAAAATGTTCGTTGCGCTTTTTGTATGCTATTTGCCAGCATGCAAATGTTTTTATGTGCTTTGTTTACTTACATTCTAATTAGTACATGTTTTATTTTATTGAATGAAATAAGGTTGTGAAACCTCTGCTGGTGGAGTCGTGGTTGAGGTCATGGAGGTAGACCTTGTACTCATGTTGATGATGATAACATTACCCAAGATGTTGGTCAGTTAGAGAAACTTAGGATAAATGAGTTAGTTGTTTGTTTCCATACCATGCATTCAACTCATCACAGTACGTGGTACTGAAGGAGCTGAAAAAAGTTGAGTTGTGGATTTATGAAATTGAGGATATCTTTGATTTGATTGAGTATCTACCTGTGCGTCGTCTGAAGTTAGAACTTCATCACTTGAGGGGCCGTGCTAAGATGTGGTGGTCTATCACTTTTATAACTCTAAAAGCTCATAGCATTGTTCCATCTTGGGATATCTTTAAGTTGAAGTTTCGGGAGATTTATTGTCCTTTTTCCTTCTATAGTTCTAAGGATTCCGAATTCCATAATATGAAACAGAGATATAAGTCAGTTGAGGAATATGTTGATATTTTCTATGCTATGTTGAGGTATGTTCCTCATGCTGCTACTAGTCAGGTAGCTGTTGTGGAAACTTTTGTTGAAGGATTGAATGATCATTTGCATCTTTTTGTCTCCACTGGGAAACCAATGAATTATACTGAAGCAGTAGAATTACCTAAGAGAGCCGAGGCTAGTCTGAGAAAAATGGTAACCGAAGTCTTATTCAACAGCATTGGTCTAGGAGGCAACATTTCAATCCATCTGGTTCTGCATCACTTCACCAGAAAAGAAGTCAATTTAAGAAATCTGGTTCTAGCTCTTCGAGTTCTGGGAATTGTAGTGGATAGCGTTATACTAGACCTTATTATGATCATTGCGGAGGTAAAAATTTCAGTAATCAGTGTGTTGGAGTATAAGAAGTTTGCAATAATTGTGGCAAACCTTGTCACTTTGCAAGAGTTTGTCCCAGTTAGACAGGTAAAATAGTTCAAGCAGTTGATGGAACACCGGGTAACAGAATTGCAGCACCATCTTACTCTTCTCAGCAGTCAAACTGACCTTTGTATTAGTATAGAGGTCGTGGTGGTCATTAGCAGAATCATCCACCTGTTCGTGTGTTTGCATTGATTGAGGATGGGGCTCAGGCAGCTACAAGTACTGTTATTACTAGTAACTGTTTTACAACATGAGTATTGTTTGATACTGAATCATCTCATTCTTTTGTTTCTCATGCATTTGTTGTTTCACATGATCTATGCACAACTAGTATGAAATCCAATCTATTTTTTCATGCTCCGATTGGCAAATGATTATTACTGATAATGTGTTGTTTATTGCATTGTTGTTTCATGATGATAAGGTATTGTATCTAAATCTCATAGTCATATTCATGCATGATTTCGATTGTATTGTTGGTAGGGACGTTTTGACCGATAGTAGAGCTACTGTTGATTGTTATCTAGCAATAGTTCATTTTAGACCTAAGAGTCTTTCTCCCACAATGACTCTACATGTATCATTATATTAAAACTCTCATATTATTAATATATAATGTATTTATTAATTTTTAATAATACATGATATAATAATACCTTATATACATATTTTATATCACCATATAAAATATATACATGTATATCTACATTAAATTAACTAATAATTATTTAATTTATAAATTAACTCATTGGTTAATTTAATTCTAGACTCCTCTAGAACTTTTATGGGAATTTGTACATGTTAGTAGTCACACTACTAGCACCAACATTTAATTAGTAAATTCCAAATTCACTAAATAAATTATTCCAAACTCATTATAACCCAGATCGACGATTCGAGAGCGACGATGTACCGATGATACAAGTCTTGTTCATATAATGAAATTCGAAAATTTCAAAGGTCAAAATTTTCACTTACCATATTGGGCAGCTGTCAGTTTTAGTGAACTCCTTCACCAAACAGGCAGTTCCACTCTCCTTTCTTATTTAGAAATCATGCTAACTTCCATTTCTTCCATCCTATGGAATCAGCTCATAAACTCCTTTATAAGCTTCATGTTTGATCTCCATCAAACTATATTCATCAAATTCCAACTCCTTGAAACTTGGCTATCTCAACGGGAACATAGTATCCGATACTTGTGTGACCCTCAATGGTTCAGGGATACAGCTAGCCATGGGTTCACATCTCTATGTGATTCAGAATAACATTTATTCTTATTCGGGTTTACCCTAGTTAAACCCTTTCTTTTCATCAACTCCTTGATCAAGAATGTCATAACTCATTTCTGATTCCAACAATCGGATCATGATAAGAGCGTATAGTAGCATCGTCCCATGATTCCTTAGGTATCACTGATAATGCATGCAAGAACCTTTAGTCATGGTTAGCGTACAGTACGGTCCCTTCAACACATATATCTCGATCGAATCTGCAACCATTGGTATATCGAGAGTTGCATATGAATTCGAAAACGATGCGATTTATCTTTGAGTACTAATAGTGTCATGGTATATGCAACTAGGAAAACACCTTTCTCTAAAGCACATTTCTTGCTCTGGCCAGAGACTTCTTGCACTATTAACTCATCAGATCACATATGATATGTTCACCCGTAGGCGAACGGTGAATCCCCGACTACAATGCATTTTCTCCTACGTATTTCAAAACTACACCAAACTCGTCACCTGATAACCCTCGATGGAGTCGGTAAACAGATAAAAGTGCATGCTAGTACGTATAGTCCTTACATTGTCCTGAGTCAAAGGAATAATGGTGTACGACCATAAATGCGGACTATTCCACTCGATAAGTGGGAACCACTTGAATAGTCTGATGGAGGTTTGTTCAATACATCATCATATGATCACCCATTTGTGTGAATGGACATCTACATGCCGTTGCCAATGAAACATGGCGTTTACATCACATATACTAGTCTCAAGTTCGAGCGATCTTTATCCTTGTTTTTAGGCGGCTGATTCGACTAAGAACGTGTTTACAATATACGGTACACTTCTTAATGAGTTCCATGATCTTACGTTGCGACGCAGACCTCATGGTACCTATTTTATATTCAAAGACTTTATCTATACAGCTTGCACGGGTATACAAATAAATTATAATGCCACAATCCAATAAAATCATAAAATATTATTAAAATAAAGATTTTTTTACATTAATGTCAATAAAATCCGAGCCACAAGTTGGCTTGTCTGGCACCTACTCTAACATCAAATACCGGCAATTGAATAAGTCTACTGTCATAAATAAATATCCACTTCCTAGGTTTGATTACTTATTTGATCAATTACAAGGTATTTCTGTGTATTCTAAGATTGATCTTCGTTACGAATGCTACAAGTGCGAGTGCAACAAGAATGTGTTCTAAAAACGATTTTTCGCACAAGATACGGACACTTTGAATTTCTTGTTATGCCTTTTGGTTTGACCAATGTTCCTGTGGTGTTCATGGATTTGATGAGACTTGTGTTTAGAACATTTCTCTATCGATTTATGATAGTTTTGATCGAAGATATTCTTATTTATTCTATGTACGATGTAGAGCACGCTAAGCACCAGAGAATAATTCTTTGAATTCTTCAGAAGAAGCAATTGTATGCCAATATATCCAAGTGTAAATTCTGGTTAGACAAAGTTGTCTTTTTAGGCCATGTTATCTCTCAACATGGTGTTTCTGTTGACCCAAGTAAAGTGGAAGCAGTTTTGAACTAGGCAAGACCGACTAATGTGCCAGAGATCCGAAGTTTCATAGGTTTAGCTGGTTATTATCATAGATTTATTGAAAATTTCTCGAAGATTGCTAAACATATAACTCACTGACTAAGAAAAATCAGAGATTCATTTGGTCTGATGAATATGAGTCAAGTTTTGTTGAGTTGAAAAAGTGATTAATTTCTGCACCAGTTCTCACCATTCCAAGAGGTTCAAGAGGATTTTTTGTTTGCACTCATTCATCAAATTGAGATTAAGTTGTGTTCTGATGCAACATGGTCGAATATGTCAAACACCTTTATGTTAGGATGAGTTCGGTGAAACACAATTTATTGGACCCGAGATTGTTCAAGAAATACACGACAAATTTCAGTTAATTCGTCAGAGAATGAATGTCGTTCAGCATCGTTAGGCAAGTTATGCAAATAAACGTCATCGATATTTGGAATTTCAAGGTGAAGGTTTTGTGTTTCTAAAAATCATACCGTTTAGGGGTATTGTTCGTGTTGGTATGAGGTAAGTTGTCACTTAGATACGTTGGCACTTATGAGATTGTTGAGCGTATTGGGACTTGTGCTTATTGGTTAGAGTTGTCACAGTCATTGTCTGGCATAAACGACGTGTTTCATGTGTCTATGTTGCGCAAGTATGAGCATGATCCGCCTCATGCAATTCATCTTGAAGAGGTTGAACTTGATCCATCTCTACCATATAATGAGTATCTGGTTTGAAATTTAGACTGCAAAGATAAGGTTCTTCGTAATAAAGTTATATCACTTGTTCGAGTTCAGTGGTCAAGGCATGAGGTAGAAGAATCAACCTGGGAGACAGAGGAGAAAGTGAAAGAATCTTATTCTTATTATTTCATTTCTTGGTATTAGATTGTTTTATTCATATTGTATGTAAGATGTATGTGTATCAACAGAAATTTCAAGGATGAAATTTGTTTTAAGAGGTGTAGAAATATAAGGCTCTATAATAATTATCTGGTAATTTGGCATAATCAGAATAATTATTGAGTTAATTAATTAAAATAATTATTTATGCCAAATAAATTTAGGGACTCTATTAAAAATATGTATTTTAGATATCGGAGAATTTAAATCATATAAAATACATCCGGAGTTCAAATAACACACGAGAGCAAAATAAATACAAAACTGAAATAAATTAACATAGATTACTATTATTAGTAAATAAACATAATACACAAATATACAAACATTCATTTCTCATTCCAAAAAAAAAGAAAGAAAGAAGAAAACACATCCCCAACCCCTTCTCCCGTTATCACTGTAGCAGCCACCGAAGAATCGCCATAACTTCTCCATCCAATGTCGAAACTCAAAATATCTTGAAGGTTTTTGTTCCCCACATCTGTAGCTTTGATTTGAGCCATGAATCTTTGTTTTCGATTTTTGTTTCTGTCCGCACATATCTCTATTCGTGAGATATGTTTCTTAGAGATTTCCAGCCTCTTTCCTTAGGTTATTTGCTTCGATTTCTTGGTTGATTTGTAGTATTTTGGTAAGGATTTGAAGCTTAATATATTAGTTGGGTTTTCCTCTGATCCAACTACTGCACACCGCAAAGAGTCTAGCTGCTCATTAGCTTCGATTCATTTTGGTTCGAGGTAGGAATTTGTTGGGGTGAAAATTATTCACTGTAAATTTGTAGTTATGATCTAAATAAAACTTGTAGTACTCTGTGTTGTTTTTCTTTGGTCAATAGAATAATAGAATTTCAATCAAGTATGGATTTGATATGAATTTTTCTACCAAAATGTATCTAAAATATATTATGTGTTTGAGTTGGGGTGAAAACCTATTTTATTTCGGGAATATGAGCAGTGTGCACTAGGATTCTGGACTTTTGGTTCAAACGAAAATTGTAGATCTATTAGTATCTTTGAAATGAAACCATAATTGTTTAATTCCATCATGAATCGAGATAGTTACACCGAACTGCTCTGTTACAGAATTATGTCCATGAATTGGGTTGATTCAGTGTGTTTTAATAAATTTTGGGCATAAAATATTGAGAATTTTAATACGTGTTTAACTAAGAAAATTAGATATTTGATTTTTCTTTCATTTTCAATTGACGGATATTGATTTGAGTCAATAATGAGTAAGATATGAATTTTATGCTATCATGTGATGAATCTGGATTATGTTTCGGGATTTACTACATAGAGTTGTTGTTTAGCGAGTATTAGCCAATCAAAATTATTGAATCTAATTTTGATGTTTATAGATGAATTTTGGGAAATTAAGTTAGGATTCCAACCATATATTGAAAGTATATTTTAGATAAGTATGTGATGAATTATGACCTTAAAATCGAGCCTACATACAAGCTGAAAATGGTGAAATATAAACTTTTGATGAAAAGTTGATTATACAGAAATTCTTAGACTTTAAATACGATCATTTAGTTTAAAAAAATAATCATAAGTGGAAAATTGAAGATTTTGGATAATAATGTGTCTGAGTTTGGATTTTTTTTGGAAAATAACTCAACTATAAGGATTTTTGAAATAATACTTGATTTATTGTTGATGAATTGGAAATTTACTCGATTTGTTATATTATTCAATTTGTAGGCCGAAATAATAAATTTGGAATTTAAAGTTGATTATTTCTATCTTCGTGCAAGGTATAGGTATGTTACTGTTCGGTAACATACAACGATAATGTATAAATTAAATTTTAGACATTTTTATGTGTTGTTATAGTTGTTAATGTGATTCTGTGGAATTAGATGAGTTGTTAAATGCCTTCTTGATTTTTGTTCAATTATTTTACATATTTATGGAATTTAGTTTAGGGCTTGATATTACGGCATTCATGTTGAGCCTGATCAATGTTCTGATTAGTTGCTCTTGTTATATTGTACTCCTGGAACATGTGGTTATTTCGGAATCAGCGGGTGACTTTTGAGTCGAGTTATCCTTGATACCGAAAATTTGATTGTCTATTTCTTAATGCATTTTTTGTGTGATATGCACTTGAAACATTAACATCATGCCATCCTGTTGTATCGCTATAAGTTGTATGGAGGCCTATTCGTGGGAATTTATTAGACAGAGAACGAAATACGTTGCATGCTTGGTAGAGCGGTTTAGATGCATGACGATGTAGCTCTCATGTGTGTTATTGTTCGAGCATTTCATGTTGTTATCGTATCGTTCATTGGCTACTGTTATCCTATCGATGTTGAGCCTTGTTCATGCATTGCATATTCATTGTATTTAATGTTCATGATTAATTTATTATTATCGTTATTGTGGTTTAACTGTTTCATACCATAATTCTAATCTCAGTACTTTACACTGGGGGAGAGGCTACTGCGGCTGCTGTTGGGCACCATGGTAGGTTACCCGAGTAGTTTTACAGCACTCGACGGAGATTCTACCCGTGAAGCTCATGATTGAGATATGGTTACTTGGTTGTTAGAGTTGAAGTCTCCTAGTCAGTTCATTTTTATGATATTGGAGTCTGGTCAGTTTTATGTAGAGTTTATTTACCAGGGAGATGCCTCATGTATTTGTATGGTTATTTGTAGTTGTTATGGTGCATTTGGATTTATTTTATGTTGTTGTGAGCCATGTCGACTATATTTGAACTGTTGCTTGTATACTCTTGATTTGTTACTGGTCGGCACTTGTGTGTGATTGTTTATGAATACCGCAACGTCGTCCTTGAATCATTTTTTTATAGGTATTTTAAAAAATTTGGTATGTCCTATTTATGGGGAGGTTATGCCGAAACTTTTCTAGGCAATGAGGACCATTTTAAATATTTTAAACCATTTTCTGTTGCAGATTTAAATTAAATCAATATTGTTTTATAGTTAATTGTAATTATGATAAATGGACCTCACAACAAGACTCAAAGCATCACTAAGAGTAAGAAGTTCCGTTACAATATCTGAAAATATGACATTCTACTCCATCAACTTAAGATATATTACTGCATTAAATACATCAAAATGATAATGATCACAAAATGTTAGTATTATTCCTCTGCTGACAAAGACGTTTCGTGCCTTCCAGATAAGAACCATCTAACTCTGGCGCATTCAACACCATTACTTTCACAAAACTCCATAACAGTCCAAAGAAAACTCTCCCATCTATCATCTCCCATCTCTTGAAGAGCCAACTTGGTAGTAAAAAAGTGGTTTTATACAATGAACGAGTTCAAGATTACAATAACCACCCTCCCGAAGAATTTTCACACTCCATTTTCAGTTATTTCCAGTTGCAAAACATATTAGCCTAACTATTCCATATTTGGTACTAAACCCTTAGAGGAATGACAAATCAGAATGAAAATCTGCCATTACGACAATAGTAAGGACGCAGTAAGTAATACTTGAGTGTAAATTTTTTTCATCTCAAGAAATTAGCGGGGTAGTAAATTTTCGTCATCTCCAGATTTGCAAATTTTTTGTGGGATAGTATCGATCAACATGCTGCCATTCTTGTCGATAAGAACTAAGCGAAGTTCCATTGTATGTCATCTCCAAATATTCTCCACTTTCCCAACTTCAAGATGTTGTACAATGGAGCGACATTATCACCATTCACTTCAATCTAATATAGGTATTCAAAGTTTAGTAACAAGAATGACACAAAATATTGTCAGAAACTAAGGAATATATGTGTTGGAAACTTAATTTTGGCTGTTTGACAAACCATTTATCTATTGGACTAACTGATCAAGTATTCGTATTATACAACTTGCTTAACTAAAGTATCACGTGAGTTATCAAAGGCAACCGAATCTAGCTGAGCTGAACCTTCGGAGTTAACTGACTGATCAGTTGGAAACTAATCAGTTGATTCACTCAGCACAAGCTTATCAGCTACAATTTATCAGCTGATCGCTCAGCCATACACGTCATCAAATGAAAAGGACGTTCAACCGACATTAGTACAAGCAGACTGCAACTTGTAGTGGAACGCCGCATTTCAGAGTCTACAATGTACGATTGTCAGGAGAATATCGACGTGGCAATCAACAGATATAAAATTCAAATATTATATCAAGTTACCGTTGGAAGAGAAGCCTATAAATAGGCGAAGAGAGCAGCTGAAGAACAAGGATTCAAGAACAACTATTTTATTCAAGCTGTTACTCTGCTGAAATCAAAAGCTCACTCTTACTAAGTTTTATCTGTAGCATTTAAGGCTACCTTCTTTGAGCTTGTTAGTACACTGTAATCTTTGTTATATTGTTAAGTTGTGCTAAGATCAGTCACGAACTGAAATAGCCTGTTGTAACTAAGAGTTTCAATTTTGGCACTGATAAGACTAAACTGAAGTGGGTCAGTACAAACATTGTATTTGATCAAAGTCTTTTAGTAGAAATCCTATCTTCGTGATAGAAGGGGTGACATAGGAGTTATTTCATTCTCCGAACATCCAGAAACAAATCGCGTGCTTTTCATTTCAGTTACCTTTTATTTTAGTTATTCTATCTTTCATTCAGTTGACTTCCGCAACTGTTTTCTCAGTTAAACTGATTGTCATCGACTGACGAGATACTGAGTATCAGTTTGTCATTAAACTGAACTCAACTTACGAAAAACGAACATAATCTGTGAGTTTTTATTCAACCCCCCTTCTAAACACTTTTCACTTCTTAACCGACCCTGTCAATATGTCAAGATTAATTAGTTTCAGCTGGTATAGCTATGGCGCAACTTCTTTGACCAGTCAAAATTTAGATGCTCATTTTATGTTCGTAAATAAGTTTCGATTTAACTTATCAAAGATGGGAAGTTAAACTTGAATCGAGTGTAGACGAACTCCAGAATTTGATCATTGCTTATAGGCTCTTGCTCACCGAATTGATTGCATGTAAAAGCTTGAATTTCCAAACCTATTCATGACAACAACCAAACTTAAATTTTCCATTGCAAAATAAAAAGGAGAAAAAAAAACACCTACACTATCTTCTCCCAAATATACAACCACAAACGGCCTAATAGGGTGAGGGAAATAGTTGTCATGTAAATGCAATGAAACACTCTACTCGGAAACAACAATTTGCGAGTTAATTTGCGATCTACTTGCTTCTTCCACTTGATGTGCTTCAACTTAGGGTTTAAGATTTGGGTGAAATGGGAAGAAGATGAAGGGTGTCTAAAGATTAAGAGGGATGAGATTTTTTTTTTCTGCTAGATACACCACCATGACGGGAGGGACGAATTTGGGAAATATTACAAAACATTAGAGACCAATTTGACGACCTGAAAAGAAGAGAGACCAAGTTTTGAAAAAAAAACGACAAAAAAGAGAGATCAAAATGATTGTTATCCTATTATATATATATATGGCCACTGAACGCGTGTGCATCAAGGATAGTTTATAATATATTTTTTTTATATTTTTGTAACAAGAGAACCCACAACCGCTACTCATAATGCGCAATGGATACACTCATAAGCTGAAACTAATAGCCTGAAAACCACGTGAACCAGGTAAACCACACTAAGCAAGCCTTGTATGACAGACTCGTCCAAGAAAGTATTAGTAAGAATATAACATATGATCAATTGGTCACAAGTACACTTATTCCACCGAATTGGAAATCGCCTCAAAGGCTGCTAGTCTATAATATTGATAAAGTAAGAAACCCTTGTCATAATAATTGCGAATTTTTTTTTGGTATTTCCAATATTTTTCACTCTAACGTTTTTATGAAAAGTTGATAAAGATAAAAATCAACTCAAAAATCACCTCCCAAAATTACTCAAAAAATGTTTATGCATATTACTTTCTACAATTAATAAAACTAAATTTAATACATATAAGGTCCAAAATACGATGACGTAATCTAACAGCATGCAAATCTAAAAAAAATATAAATGATTAATTAAATGATTTTAATGGCATGAATAAATTGTGATATGCATGATTACATGTTTAAAAATAAGGTTTACTATTAGAATGCATAAACTATGTTTTAAAACTTATTCGAGACGCGATCGAAGAACGGAGACCGAGGGCTTAAAAAGGGAAAATATTTTTATTAAATATTAAATTTTAATTATTTAAAATATGGTATATGTCATATGGTATTCTCGAAAATGAGGTTTTGAGGTGATTTTATACACCGAGACGTATTTTTAAACAGTATTCGATATTCGACGAAAATATGAACTATTTGAGAACTCGGTTAATATTTTCACAACTTTTTCTAAATAAAATATTTTAAATATTACTTAATGGGCTTAATGGGCCTATTATATAATGTTAGTTGGCCTAAGCTTATACCACTTGTTTTAATTAAAATAAAAAAGCCCCAAACCCTTCCCATGCCTCACAATACACGCCCTCTTCCCCTCAAAACATACTAGGACTCCTTCTTGATCAAACAACACACATACCTCATGTAAATTGAAGAGGAAAGTCACAGCTTTGAGGAAAAATTCAGCCTAGGGTTGCTACGTCGCCGTTCTTCGCATCACCAACTCGTTTTCGTGCGTAATAAACGCAAAGACACGTCTTAATCTCTTTTTTACTCATCTATCACACCATATTACATGTTTGAATTATGTTTGCATGAAAAATATGTTTGCCTTACAATTATTTTTGTTTTTATGCTATGTCATGTCAAGAACTTATGGTTTCATGATCCAAAACCTATGATATTATGGCATGAAGGGGCTGTCGTGGTAGGACACTTAGGAGGGACGTTTTTACATTGAGTTAAGGGTACATAGATGCCAAGACCATGGCTGCACAAGCATGGGAGAAAGCTGGAACGAAAACTTCATGTTTATGTACTAGGGTTTCAGCTAGGAAGAAGCAGCGCATGTGGCTCGACCAGGGCTTGACCAAGGCTCGGGCTGGACGTGGTTAGGTGTGAGGAAGAATCCTATCATGGCTAGGATATGCTAGGACTCATGCACAGCGGCTAGGGAAGAGTCCATGCGAGATAGTACTCTTCCCATGCCAACCGAGGGCATCAACTGTGCGACAGATGTCACGGCTTGGCCAGGGGGTCCAGTCTAGGTCTGAGTGTGGTCCAGTGAGGGTCATGAGGGTTCGGGCTTGAGTGGTGGCTCGGGTGAGGAGTCCTCATCTAGTTGGAGTCTTAATTGCATGTCTCGGCCGCGGCTCATGCGCAGAAAGCTGTGGCGTGGGCTAGGGGTTGGTTCAATGGGTCAGGGCTGGTCCGTAGGGTCCCTAGGTGGTCTGGTCAGGGGTTGGATTGAGGTGGCTCGGGTGTGGCTTGAGGAAAACGTGAGATGGATCGAGGGGAACTAGCTAGGGTTCGTGTTCTTGGAGTCGAAGGGTTAAGGGGTCGAACCTTGGTCCACGGGGGTCGGTTCATGGTTCACGAGAGTAGTTTAGGTATGAAAAGTTCATGATAAAATTTTGGGATTAAAATATTAAAGTTTGAATTAATTCGAGAATTAAACGCTTTACGAATTAATAAATATGAAATTAAATCTAAAGCCTCGAATTTAGGCTAAATAAAAATATTAGAAATTAAATTTAAGCTTAAATAATTATTTGAGATGGTCTATAGTCAATGAAAGTAAGGAAACGTCAAAATCGAGAAATTATAAGTCCAAGGGTAAAACAGTCATTTTACGTTTGGAAAATTTTAGACATCCTCACAGTGCACTGAATGATGTAAATAATGTTAATTTTTTTATTTTAAATGCTTATGAAATTATATGATGAAACATTAATGTTAAAAGATATGTTGCATGCTTGGTTTAAAAGAAAAAATGATTTATATATGCTTTAATTTTTGTAAGTGATGAAAATATGAAAAAGTTGAAGGAGGTGAAGTGATTGTGACTAATTCGATGATACGATGATTATGATGATATGTAAGGCCAAGGCTCAGTTGACGGGTGAGAGTGTCGCTGATGTCTCCGTCGCCCAGTACTGTGGTTACACGTAGATGGATCAATCGAGCTTCAGCTGATACGAAAGTTACAATTAACGATCCGAATTCAATAAAAAAAAAAAAAGAACACATATACGTATATGATGAAAAGAGAAATGTATATGATGAAAAGGAAAAATGTTTAAGTTATGCATGTTCACGAAAAGTTATTTTAAGTAAAAGAATTTTCGCTGTTCCATGAGATTGTATATTTATTACTTGTTATCATGGTTAAAATTTGCTGGGTTTATAGACTCATTAGGTGTGATCTATGCAGGTGAGCATGATGTTGATGTTAATGAGGGACTTGATGGTTGATCTTGTTGGACTGAAGGTGCACACAACCCAACAACCAGTGCTAGTTTTCCGCATTTAAATTAAGTTTATGATTTAAGTTTACGTTAAAGATTTTTATGATTTATGATGCTTTTGAGAGGTTTTGAAAGGATGTTAGACTTAGGTTTATTTTGAAATAATGCTAAGTTTAGGTTTGGTAAACGATTTTATGTTTTGAATTACTTTTCTTTGGATTTTCAGATAATAGTTGGTTGTTTTATTTTTAAAATGGTGCAAAGTTATTTTAAAAATACATATCTCTATGTATGGTATTATTTCGACCGAATGCACGATGGGAAAAAAAATTCTAGTACCTTTTAAAGAAAAACAAGTAGTGGACGTTTCAATACAAATCATTAAAATATTTTATAACAAAAAAATGCAGGGACAATATCGATTTTGGTCCCTCTTGTTTTGTTGTTTTTTCCCGAAATCATCATTCTTCTTTTCGAGCCTCAAAATTAATCTGTAAATTTACATAATTTTACCCGTTTTGATCTTTCCCATCATCTCACCGTTAAATATCCAACCCATATGCTCTGAAATCATCTGATAGACAGTTTGTTTCCCCAATTTTTCTTAAATTGAAGAGGTCGAACCACACCAAATCACAGCACATAAATCGTAGGATTGGGTCGTTAGTTGGTAATTTGGTTGCTGTCATCTCAATTTTCGTTTTCAAGCTTCTGTTCATGATTTTCAATCGTTATCTAGATTATATTTTCTTTAGTAAAATTAAAATAATAGTTTTAATTTAATATGAATCGCGAAGTTGAAAGAACGATCAAACTAAAACAAATGCAGACACTGTGAAGCTGAAATCGAAGGCTATAATCAACCTTTTAGCTTTTTCAGATTCCAACTGAGTTGCTTTCATCGCTAACCTGTAACAATTTCTGCAACGATATCTTATTTTTTTAATGATCTAATTCAATGCATCCGTTAGTTTATCCTTATTTGTGAATTCTTTTTCCATTACGTGATGATCGAATTTCTGCGATGTTAATTTTTATTTTAATGATCGAATTTCTGTGAATCGTTTTTTATGTTGTTTCAAATTATATTCTGATGTAAAGGAAAACATATGTTTTTTTCGTTCGGGGAAATGAGGAGGTAATGTATCACACGATTTAAGAGGAGTTGGACTAGATCTCTATTAAATTTTTACAAAAAGAGATGATGGGAGAGATCCAAATGAATAACATTATGAAAAATTAAGGATTAATTCGATGACCTAGTACAATGGTAGATACCAAACCTACCCAAATAAATATCAAATTCCCATTTTTTTAAAAATAAAATAAAAATAAAATTAAATTCAACTTTAACACTAATAAAGCCTATTCCCTTTTAGCCCACTATACGATCCCCTAGCGGATTCACCCACCCTAACTTAACTCTCATCTATATAAATCTTCACTTTACGATCCCCAAGCGGATTCACCAATCCTCACTTTACTGTCCATCTAAACAAATCTTAAAGCCCTTTGCTGGTCTTGAAGAATTCTATATTTTTCATTCTTTTTTGCTCGATCAGCTGACCTGAAATGGGTAAACTTTTCACTTTGGCTGAGATTTCTGAGCACAACAACAAGAAAGATTGTTGGCTCCTCATCAATGGCAAGGTATCGGAATTTTCTTGATTTGATCTCGAATTTTATATCCTTTTGGTGTTTTTTGTTGTGGGTGGTTCTGTTTTGAGGGTGTGACGTTCTGGATCTCTGGAAGGTCTAATCTTGATTGGTTCTTCTGGGATGTTTTGTAACTGATTTATCTTTGTTTTGATGCGTCGTGCTCCGTGTCTCTGTTGTTGCTTTCAGTTGATTTTCAATTTGAATAATTTTGATTATTAGGGATTGATCATGTGTGAATCTGGTTATATTATCATTAGAGCTCGATGACTGTGATGCTTATGCATAAAGATTAAGATTTTCTTAGAATGCAATTTTCATGAGAAAGGTTCAGTATGATTTTGCAATTAGCCGTAGAATTAATATTTCGTTTTGATTCTTAAGTTCCTTAAAACAGGACAATGTATCTTGACTTCTGGCGATTTTCTACTGTCTATCCCTTACGCAAAGAAATGGGAGACAGTTTAATGCCATAACTGTTTTGTAATATTTAAAAAAAAAATTGTCCGACCATGCTTGTGGCATTCTTTTGTTTGTCTGTACTTTGTATAAAGTTGGATGTTCATAGAGGAAGCTATGTAACGGTGATGAAGATTCACCATGATATGGCATGAGCATCACATGGATTGACGCAAACCTCATTGAATGCTTAATTATTTAAGTGATACCGTAATTGACTTGAAATTGTTATTGTTGTGGCCAAAATCAAATGATTTTAATAACATCTGATACATAATCGTCTCATTCATTTTTTACTCATGTCTATACGTGTATTTTTTACGCTTTTTTATGAGCTGTTTCCTCAAATATGTGGAGTTAAGTTACATTCAATTTCTTCTCTCCTATTTTTCAATCTTATCGGAAAATTACAATCCAGGTTTTGAGTTTACATTTGGCTATTAACCTTCCATCACTGTTCTTGGTTAATTTTTTCCTTCTGTCACATTATTTTTGCTGATAAGTCTAAGCAGGTAGTAACCACATCACAAGTTCGCATCTTTCTTTTCTTTTCACAACATTGTCTTTGATATGAAATACCGTTTTCTCGCACCAAGACGCAGCGGAAGTTTAAAAAATTTTGGCTGCGGCCAGTTTTGTGAACTCCTTCACCAAAACAGGCAGTTCCACTCTCCTCACTTAAATTAGTAGTTAAGTTAATTTCCACAACTTCGAATAAATGGAATCCACTTTAAACTCTTTTATAAGCAATTCGTTTGATCTCCATCAAACTATAGTCGCCGAATTCAACTCCTTGAACTTGAGTATCTCGACGGTAACAATGAATCAGATACTTGTGTGACCCTCAATGGTTCAGGGATGCAACTAACCTTGAGTTCACAACCTCATTGTGATTCTAAATAAAATTTATTCTTATTTGGCTTTCCATTATTAGCCCCATTCTTTTCATCAACCCTTTGATCAAGAATGTCCGAACTCAAGTCTGATTGCTCCCATTGGATCATGGTAAGAGTGTCTAGCAACAGCACCCCATTATCCGCTATGTATCACTGATGGTGTCCGCAAAAACTAAAGTTATGGTTAGCGTAAACAGTACGGTCCCTTCAACTCATATATTCCGATCGAATCTGCAACCATTGGTACATCGAGAGTTGCAAAGGAATTCGATAACGACGTGGTGTATCTTTGAGTAATAACAGTAACATTGTATGTGTGACTAGGAAAACACATTTCCCTAAATCACATGTCTTGCTTTGGCCATAACACATTTCCCTAAATCACATGTCTTGCTTTGGCCATAAACTCTTTGCACTATTAACTTTTTAGATCACATATGATATCTTTACCCATAGGCAAACGATGAATCCCCGAATACAATGCATTGACTCGTACGTATTTCGAAACTACACTCAACCTTGCCACACGATGACCTTCAATGGAGTCGGTAATTTCGAAATTACATGTCTTCGATCTTCCAAGCTCTTGAGGATCTGGGCCCATCATCTTCAAATCTGTATCTCCCACTTAATCAAATATTTTATTTAATCCATAATATCAGATATTATCAACAAATCATGTATTTTGTAAATTTATTAATACTAACCACCATAATTAGAAATAAATTAATAAGTTAAAAAAATACTTTTATTTAACTTCAATTAATTCATTAATAATTAAATTTTTCGTAAAACACTTTTTACTATAAAATAATTAAAATCCAATTATAAATTTTTATTTTATACAAAAAATTCCATAATTTTAACATAATTCATTTTCAAGAGCGAATTCGTTTATATTTTCATAAAGTACCAATTTGACCCAATTTTTTTTTGAAAAATTCAAAAATCGCTGCAAGCCTAAATAATTTGAGCCCAAAAAAGGGGCAGGGATGCCCGAGACACTTTCGGCCACCTTGTGTGTCTGCCCGCCCGCTACCCGAATATTTCAGGCCCTTCTGCGCAGGGCAGCGTTGCACTGCGCAGATCTTCAATTTTTTTTAAAAGGGTTCTGGGCAGAGCACAGATTTTTTTTCGAAAAACGCTTTTCAGGGGCTGCGATCTTCTGGAAAATTCTTAAGCGCTTAGAATAATTAACTCATCACGATTTAAAAACAAATCATATAATAAAAAAAAATGATACCACCGTTAAAGTACTGTTTTCTCGCGCCTCAGTGGAAGTTTAAAAACTTTTGTTTTGACGTTCAAAACGTTCTTTGAGCATCGTATGAAATCAAAACATTCATAGGGCGTTTAGAATATGTACCTTGTGTTCTAATAACTAGATATAAACTATTCCGGATTTTAAGCAGAGATATTCATTCTTATAATTTCCTACGAACGAATCTTCCACCTTTGATCGTCTAATGAAGTCCACGATCCGAGACTGCACTCGTATAGATCGCACCAAAGATCTAAACGTTTTTGTGGCTAGACTGGATCTTTGGAATTTTATAAATCCGGTGGTGGCGCCGAGACGATAGCATGGTGGTGGTAGGTGGCAGAAAATTTTCTTGTGAAAAACTTGATGTGGCCGAAAATTACTTTGAGGAGGAGAGAAGGAGGAAAATACCAAAATTTTCTATGCAAAAGTTGTTTTATTTAATATAACACTTAATGAAATATTTATAGACTTTAATTTCTTATCACTTCAGGAATCCAACCTGAATTAGGATATTTGTTTTCATTACTTAAAATTCTCTTGTAGTATTTTCTTATTAAAAATACCATGTTAAATCAACTATTTATAATGCATGATATAATATATCTATCTCCATAAACATATATATTAATACATATATGCACATGTATAAAATTAAATAACTCTTATTTAATTTCTCAATTAACTAATAGTTAATTAATTAATTTTGCACTTTTCTAGAATATTTCATGAGAATCTTGCACATAAAGTATTCACTATTACTAACAATATTATTTAATTAGTAGATTCCAAATTTACTAAATAAATAATTGTGAACTTATTCTAATCCTGATCAACGATCAAACAACGTCAATGTGTCGAGGGTACAAATCTCGTTGATATAATGAAAATTAAAAATTTCGAAAATCAAACTTTCCACGATCCATTTTTGGTAGCTGCGCAGTTCGACTCTCATCGCTTAATTAGCAGTTAAGTAACTTCGACTATATGAAATCCATTTATAAACTCATTTATAAGCAATATGTTTGATCTTCTATTAAACTACAGTCGCCAAATTCAACTCCTTGAACTTGACTATCTCGACGGGAACACAGAATCAGACACTTTTGTGACTTTAATGGCTCAAGGATACAGCTAGCCGTTGGTGTACAACTTCATTGTGATTTTGAATGTAATTTATTCCTATTCGGGCTTACACTTTTTAGCCTAATTTTTTTCATCAACCTCTTGATCAAAAATGTCAGAACTCAAGTCTGATTACTCCCATCGGATCATGGTAAGAGCGTCTAGTACCATAATCCCCCAGGTATCACTGATATTACATGCAAGAACCTTAAGTTATGGTTAGCCTGCAGTGATCGAATCTTCAATCATTGGTATATCGAGAGTTGCAAATGAATTCAATAACGATCTGATGTATCTTTGAGTAGTAACAGTGACAAGGTATGTGTCACTAAGAAACACATTTCCCTAAAGTACATATCTTGCTTTGGCCAGAGACTCCTTGCACTATTAACTCGTCAAATCACATAGGATATCTTCACCAGGCAAACGGTGAATCCTACAATACCTTAGGTCATACGTATTTCGAAACTACACCCAACCTCGTCACCTGATAATGGAGTCGGTAAACGAGTGAAAGTATAGTGCTAACACGCAGAGCCTCCATGTTGTCGCGGGTCAAATGACCAACGGTGTACAACTATAACCGCAGACTTTTCCACTCGATAAGTGATTGCCACTTGGAAAGTTCGAGGGAGAGTTGTTCTGTGGATCATCAAATGATCACTCATTTGTACGAACGGACATCTCCATGCCCTTGCCAATAAAATATGGCGTTTACATCACAAATGCTAGTCTCAAGCTCAAGCGATCTTTATCCTTATTATAAGTGACTGATTCGACTAGGAATCTGTTTAGAATATACGGTACACTTCCTAAAAAGTTTCATGATCTTTATCTATGCAGTTTGCATGAATATACAGATAAAGTAAATGTCACAATTGGATAAAACTGTAAAATATTATTAAAATAAATATTATTTTTACATAAGAGTCAATATAGCTCAAGCCACAAGTTAGCTCGCTGGACACCAACTCTAACATTTGAAATGGGAAATTCATCGATTTTAACATCACATTACAGCTCCAGTAGTAACATCTCATAATATGACATCCAAGTGTGATATGAGCCAAATATATGAATGAAAAGTAGTACCAAACCTGGAGTATTCTCTTAATTAATTTAGAGTTGGTTGCAACTAGTGATAAATTCCTAATAAGGTCTTCGCTGGGTTAAACTCAATGGATCATGGATCTTCCGAAATCTGGAGCTGTAATTTCCTTATTTAACATTTGAGCTGGATACTGCGGTAAACAAGTTTTCTAAGGGCAGATTTGAGTGGCACAGTTCGATACAGAATACTAGCTGGATTTTTAGGGTGTCTATAGACTTCTATCTGCAGCATATGCTATGACTTGGATATGCATGCGTCACTCGCTCTTGATTTCTCTCACAGGTGTATGATGTCACCAAATTCTTGGACGACCATCCTGGTGGTGATGATGTTTTACTGACTGCAACAGGTAGAATTATTTTGTATGTTGCTGTATAATTTGGATAAAACTGCATCAACTCTACTTAATGTATGTCCGTAACACTGTAACAACCCTTATCTGCCTTCTGAATGTATCAATATATAATTATGGTTTTTGAATGGGAGCTTTTGTGGATGTAAATAACTTTAGTAATGTAGGTATATGTATGTCTCTGTTGTCCCGAATTAAACTGTTGTTGTCCTTATTGCAGGGAAGGACGCAACTGACGATTTTGAGGATGTTGGTCACAGCAGCAGTGCTAGGGCAATGATGGATGAATTCTTTGTAGGTGAAATTGATTCATCGACCATTCAGAGCAAGGCTCAGTACACTCCTCCTCCGAAACAGGCCCAGGCAGTTCAGGACAAATCATCAGACCTCATCATCAAGCTTCTCCAATTCTTAGTTCCCCTTCTTATCTTGGGCTTGGCTTTTGGTGTCCGTTTCTACACCAAATCATCGGCTTAAAAATAAGAAATGTACCGTCGGTAATAAGTTTACTTGGGTTGAAATTGTGTTTGTGTTCCTTGACCAGTTTCTGTTAAAACCTTGAAGGTATGACATGTGGTATTTGAGGATTCATTTGTTTTGTATTTTCATTTACTCATGATTGTGTTCTTTAAATTTTTTCCATCTTGCTTGGTCATGATTTTGGGCTAGTGACTTGTATTTGGTCAAAGTTATATACTTTTATACCTGATTCTGGAGAAACCCCTACATTTATACTCTTGTTGGGAGTACAAGTCTTAAAATATATTTATTTTTCATGGCCCCTCTTAGAAGTAGCCATGACTCTTTATTTTTTCTTTATTTTACCAGTCGTGCTTAACATATTTGTGAAATCTTGTCCTTATGTTACATAAACGTGGATTTTTTATGTTGGCTTACATGTGATTTAATGGCGGATAATAAAAATAGTCTATTTACTTCTATCTGGGATAGAATTAAAAAGATTGCAAGGCTCAATCGCTAAAGAAATGTAAAGAACATATTTGTGTGAAAATATGTTTTTTCATAAAATGTAGATAAAAAAATTAAACCAAATAAGGTTTTTTTTTGAAGAAATGCAACAAGTTGTACAGGCAAAAACTTTCTGCATTTTTTATCACTGAGCATTTTTTGTGGTGTTTATGAAAGATGAAAGCATTGTTATTCATATAATGCAATAGGGAACAACAAAACAAACAAAAATTACTTTAGTCCCTCAGGATCATAATTTCGTAACTTTCGACTTCAAACTGCTTTCTCCAAAGACATTATTCAATCTCATAAAAAATAAATAATCCACTCTTTCCGAAGACAGTTTACATCAAAATCCAGTCCAGAATTTGTCACAGTTTGATCAAGCAACTCCTACAAGAAGAATGTAGGAGGCCATTTGATTCTTCTGCACTAACATACAAAAACAAGGAAGAAAAGTAAAGGAAAAACACACACATGGAAGTATCTACAAGAGAAACTGATGTGTTTACACTGGTGCATCCAGGCGGGCAACTTGAGGTTTTTCCAGAACCAATCCCAGCCAAATAAATCATCATGAAGTACCCCAGGCACTATATTGCCAACCCTTTCGAGTTTCCGAGTGCTGTGCAACCTGAATCAGTTTTAGTACCTGGAAAAACATTCTATCTTGGGCAACACATGATACCCATATTATTGAATAGGATGAAATGAAATCCTCAACAGCCACAAGATGCCATTAGATTAGATCAGCAGAGTTCTGGGGTTGATTCTTCACTTGAAGGACTAGGGTGCTTCGAACTAATCATAAATAGGAGGTCCCAAGTTGCGAGCTCCGAAAACATTGAAACATCGGATATTAAGTCTTGTTTAAGAAAGGTGAATATTATTAGAAAAAAGCTCAACCTCCACCTGTGTTTTGCACAGCCAGTTGTGATTCCAGAGAGTCGCCAGTCATTCATTAACCAACAGGATTAACTGTTTCTGCATGTTTGATGACCATCTGTTATCTAGTCTATGAGACAAAACCACTGTGGCAAAATTCGCAACAATAATGTACAAGAGAAAATTTTCTCTGGGAGTCAGAGTGAAAGCACAGAGGATCCAGACCAAGAAAAATGTGAAAATAAAATCATTCCCCAGATCGATGATGTTTAGAAATAGATACGCTCATTGGGAAAGGTAAAAACAGAGAAGAAATAAGCATGGTCATGTCAGCAAAAATTGTTCCTTAGTGTGAAACAAATCATGTCAGCAAATAAATGCAACATAACTAAATCATAATAATTTAGAAGCAATTCATGCACTTTTCTTTTTCTTTTCTACTCTTTTACCTATAAATCTTTCTGCCTGTACGTAAAAACCCAAAGAACTACACACGTGGCAGTCATGATGGAAGGAAGAGTGAAAAGAAACACAAGAAGAAAGATTACACATAACATGATTATAGTTTCCTAATCACAATTCGTCTGAAGAACATTGAAGAAACTATAATGTATTGTTGATATGCTGTGTCTTTGTCTGACTCTGTTCTTTATGAATGTTTTGATGGAGAGCTGGATACCCTCAAAGAATTATGTGCAAAAATTGAAAGTTTCCCAAACTTCATTGAAAAAGAATACATGAAATTGCGAGAACGGGACTTTTCCATATTTTTCTTCAGACAGGCGTGCCCTTTCTCCAAGTCATTCAATCTCATCCGTAGCCTCACTAGCTCAAGTAGTTGATTGTTGGCATCCTTCAAGGAAATCAAGCATTGATTCCTTTTTCTTTTTTTAATAAACTGCAGATCATTGCATAGTATTTATGGAATAATTAATCTTTGTTTTAATTTAGAATATTTAGGGGATTGTTTAATGGAGTTGATTATGATTGTATCTCCTATATATATGATCTTATATGAGATGAATAACATCAAGCAAAATTAGCTTCTTGTTTTCTTTTAACGTCTTTGTCTTTTTTCTTTCAAATTCATCATAGTATCAGAGCATTATGATCTATAAGGGCTGGAAAAAAAAACGGAGGCCAGCAAGTTTTTCATTCCCAACCACTGTTTTTACACACTTAAAAAAAAATAAAAACTCAATGGCATTCAAAGGTTTCTCTACTCCTTCACCTCCAAGTTTCAATGGGGAAAATTTTCCTTTTTGGGCTGTGAAAATGAAGGCATATTTGAAGGCATTTGACCTCTGGGATGTTGTGGAAACAGGTAGAAACCCTCCATCATTGAGAGAAAATCCCACAATAGCACAAATCCACCAACACAGTGAAGAAACTGCAAAGAAATACAAAGCTTTGGCAGCAATTCACTTGTCGGTTTCAGAACTTATTTTCACAAGAATCATGAACTGCGAAACAACAAAACAAGCTTGGGACCAGTTGAAACAAGAGTTCCAAGGGAGTGACAGAACAAGACAAATTCAAGTACTGAATTTTTGGAGGGAGTTTGAGATTCTTAGAATGAGTGATTCTGAAACTTTAAAGGATTATACTGATAGGCTAATGAGGATAGATAATCAACTCAGGCTTCATGGAGAAGATCTGTCGGATAGAAGAATAGTGAATAAAGTCCTCGTAAGTGTCCCGGCGAGATTCGATGCAAAAATCTCGTCACTGGAAGATTTGAGGGATCTCTCAACTATCACTTTGACAGAAGTAATGAATGCTTTTCAAGCCATAGAGCAAAGAATAAGCATAACGCAGGAAGAAGCATCTGAGGGAGCATTCATGGCAAGATTAAGTGAAGGTCAACCAAGCAGTGGAAAGAAGAATGCTGGAGAATACAAAGGGAAAGAAAAAAATATCATGAACAAAGAGGTGGAAAAAAAGATAAATATCCACCTTGTACTCACTGCAAAAAGAAATCGCATGCTAAAAAAGCATGTTGGTTCATACCAGATGTTCAATGCAAAGCTTGCAATCAATTTGGACATATTGCAAGATTTTGTAAAAAGAAAGGAGAACATATCCAGCAGGCACAAGTGGCAGAAGATCTTGAGAAACCAATTGAGAATTTATTTGTTGTTACACATCACGCTGTCGAAAGAGAAGTAAACACATGGCTTGTTGACAGTGGCTGCTCAAACCACATGACATATGAGGAGAAAATATTCAGAGATTTGGACAAAAGTTTTGCTTCTAAAGTAAGAGTGGGAAATGGAGCACGGGTAGATGTCAAAGGCAAAGGCACTATTAACATCAACACTCCTAAAGGTACCAAAATTATCTCTGAAGTTTTATTTGTGCCAAACCTAAGCCAAAACTTGCTTAGTGTTGGACAATTGATGGAAAAGAGATATGAATTATACTTCAAAAATAGGAAATGCATGATAGTTGATCAATGGGGGAATGAATTATTGACTACTCATATGAGGGACAAACTTTTTCCTATGAACTCAAATCAAACTAGTATGTATGCCTATTCTTTTGTGGAAGATAATTCGGTGCTTTGGTATAAGAGACTCGGACACTTTAGCTATCCAAATTTATGTCTATTGCATCAAAGGAACCTACTGGATGGCTTGCCTAAAATTAAAGAAAATAATGAATTATGTGAAGCATGTCAATTTGGTAAACAACACAAACTGCCATTCTCTGATAGTAATTGGAGAGCTGTTGAAAAATTACAGCTTCTACACTCTGATGTTTGTGGGACAATGAGCACAAAACTTTGAACAATAGCATGTATTTTATGTTATTTATCGATGATTACTCAAGGTTTTGTTGGGTGAGATTTTTGAAGCAAAAATCAGAAGTATTATGGGAATTTAAGAAGTTTAAAGCACATGTGGAAAAAAAAGTGGGTTGTCAAATTAAGATGCTTAGATCCGACAATGGGGCAGAGTATATTTCAAAAGAATTCAAACTGTTCTGTGATGAAGAAAGAATAAAGCATCAACTTACTGTTCCATATACTCCACAATAAAACAGGGTAAGTGAAAGGAAAGTAATGGAAATGGCAAGATGTCTTCTGCATGAAAAAGAATTGCCCAAAGAGTTTTGGGCTGAAGCAGTAAATATGGCAGTGTATTTACTGAATTTGCTACCAACAAAAGCCTTGAACTTTCATTTTCCATTTGAAAAATGGTACAATAGCAAGCCCACTGTAGAGCATTTAAGGATATTTGGATGTGTGTGCTACATGCATATTCCAGAGGAGAAAAGAGACAAACTTGACAAGAAATCAGATGTTGAGATCTTCTTGGGATACAACTACGTCACCAAAGGTTACAGAATTTTCAATCTCAGAACAGAAAAAATAGAGGTAAGTCGCAATGTCAAGTTTGATGAAGCTGCTATTTGGGACTGGAAAGAAAAAAAACTGAAAGCACCGAAAAAAATTCAAGCAGAAATTCGACATGATAAACAAACTACAATAATTGAGGAAGAAGATTTAGATGGTGATGAACAAGGTATACGAGGAACTAGATCCTTACAAGAGATTTATGAAAGATGCAATGTAGTGACACTTGAATGAACCAGCAAACTACAAAGAAGCATCAAGTCATGAAGGATGGAGAAAAGCCATGTAGGAGGAAATCAACATGATACAAAAAAATCATACCTGGAAGCTGGTAGAGAAGCCAATCAATCAAAAGTAATTTGTGTTAAGTGGGTTTATAGAACCAAACTGAACTCAGATAGTTCTACTAACAAACTTAAGGCAAGATTAGTTGTTAAAGGTTATGGTTGATTATACAGATACTTTTGCTCCAGTGGCAAGACATGACACCATTAGACTACTAATAGCTCTAGCAGCAAAGCAAGGATGGAAAATTTATCATTTGGATGTCAAATCAGCTTTCCTCAATGGTTTACTTGAAGAAGATATATATGTAGAGCAGCTTGAAGGATTTATAGTCTCCAGGGAAGAAGATAAAGTCTACAAATTCATCAAGGCACTCTATGGGTTGAAGCAGGCTCCACGAGCCTGGTACAGCAGGATCCATGAGCCTGGTACAGCAGGATTGACGCATACTTGTTACAAAATGGCCTAGTTAAAATTGAAAATGAAGCCACATTGTATACACTAAAATCTGAAGATAAAGTAAAGCTAATGATTTCGTTATATGTTGATGATCTTTTGGTGACAGGAGGAGATGCAATGGCTGTAAGAGGTTTTAAAATGAAGATGGAGCAGGAATTTGAAATGTATGACTTGGGAGATATGAGATATTTTCTTGGAATGGAAATCAGCCAATCAAATAAAGGTATTTTCATCTCTCAAACAAAGTATACATGGAAAATTCTGAAAAAATTTCATATGGACAAAGCTAAACCAGCAGCAACTCCTTTGGATGTAAATGAGAAGCTAGCAAAAGAAGATGGAAGTGAAAAAACAAATGCTTCTGTTTATAGAAGTATTGTTGGTAGTTTGCTATAGTTATCCTCAACAAGACCAGATATAATGTTTTCAGCAAGTTTGCTTTCAAGATTTATGCAAACTCCAAGTAAAATTCATTTCGGAGTGGCTAAAAGGGTCTTAAGATATATCAAAGGGACTACTGATTTTGGGCTTTGGTTTAGCAAACTTGAAAGTGGAAACCTTCAAGGTTTTTCAGGTAGCGATTGGGCTGGGAGTATTGATGACTCAAAGAGCACATCAGGTTACTGCTTTTCTTTTGGAAGTGGAGTTTTTTCATGGAACTCAAAAAAACAAGAGGTGGTGGCTCAATCATCCGCAGAAGCTGAGTATATCTCAGCTGCAAATGCAACAAATCAAACTGTCTGGTTTAGAAAAGTTCTAACAGATCTTGGCCACCCTCAAAAGCAAGCAACAACAATCTGGGTTGATAATAAATCAGCAATATCCATTGCAAAAAATCATGTGCAACATGGAAGAACCAAGCATATAAATGTTAAATATCATGCAATTAGAGAAGCTGAGAAGATTGGAGAAATAAAACTTGAACATATCAGTTCAGAGAATCAAGTTGCGGACATTCTCACAAAGGCACTTCCCAAAGCTAAAATTCAGCAGCTACGATCAATGCTTGGAGTGTTAAAGAAGAATATCAAGGATGAGTGTTGATTGTTGACATCCTTCAAGGAAATCAAGCATTGATTCCTTTTTCCTTTTTTAATAAACTGCAGATCGTTGCATAGTATTTATGGAATAATTAATCTTTGTTTTAATTTAGAATATTTAGGGGATTGTTTAATGGAGTTGATTATGATTGTATCTCCTATATATATGATCTTATATGAGATGAATAACATCAAGCAAAATTAGCTTCTTGTTTTCTTTTAACGTCTTTGTCCTTTTTCTTTCAAATTCATCACAAGCTTCAATTATCTGTTTTCATGTCTCAAAGACGAATAATCATCTCGGGAGACATAGCAGCACTAAGAGCTCCACTGCTGATCTGCCATGATTGATGCATATGTTTCAGCTCATCATCTAGATGGGAACAAAATAATGTATTGCGAAGTATCAACTGCTCATGATAGAGCACTTGAATTATTGATTGTAGTGGAAGGCGTTCGTTTGGTGCTGCTTGTGTCGTGATGAATTCCAAAAATCGACCAGGTTGCAGAGTTTCCTCCTATCAAGATCTGATAGACAATGATGAGCCTGTAAAAATTCATTAATTGAACAGTCACCATACGCAGTTCAGATCAATGACATGATATGATAAGAAGAACAAAGGATATATGATGGTCCTAGGCTTTGGTTTTGTGACAGAAACATTCTATAGTTTCAAAACTACAAATGAATCAAATGACATTTTTTTTACCTCCATGAGTTTTGGAATTATTACCCTGACGTTTTTTAACTTTACAGAGACCTACAGAATAAGACTTACTTTGAGATAGCCATCAACTGCTTGGTATAATTTGTCATGATTAGTGCGTGCATAAGCTGGCAAAGTTTCTGCAACATCCATGAACTTGTTGAGTATGAGATTTGCATCAGGTGCAATTTTAGCGAGGTAATTGTCCACTAGTTTTGAAACCTTGGATAATGCAGTTTGGGAAGGTGAAGGAGGATCGTCAGACTCAAAGAGAGAAATCATCTGTCTTCTTCACTACCACCTTGCCGAGAAAAACTAACCAGTATTCTCTGGACGGTATCGACATCAAATAAGGTATCCCAAGCGTGCTGGAATGAGGGAATCAAGAGTAGCAGTATCCAATTGGGATTCTATCCGTCTTTCAAGATCGAGCCTACAAGCAACTGTTCAATCAAGCATCATAGCGCTTCTTAACAAACCAAAAAGAAATGCTACAGGAACAGCATGTTTCTCAACTGGGATAAGGCTAACAGTTGTCTCGATGATATATCATTCATGGCCGTATGCACCTGACACCAAATCAACTTTTGGCAGGATGGACCGATTCAATATAATGGATTTCTTGATCAACTCTTTCTAGGTATAATTCACAAGTGATGCCCCAATACTTTCTGGCCTGATACCTCTGCATTTCATTACTGTTATGACTCTTTGGTACAAATCAATGCGAAGAATAGAAAGATCTTCAATCCACCAGTCTCCTTCACACATGGTTTGCTTGCTCATGTGGTCTCCCTGAGTCACTGTACTCCAACCGTGAGAAACTCAAAGCAATTTGCTCCACACGAGCTTTGGAATCTATAGCATCGAAGCATTGAGCCACAATTTTCAGCTCGTCTGCAAGTGGAAGTAGATCACATTATATCATCGATGCATTGAGCCACAATTATCCAAGTTGGGGTCAAAAAAAACTTTTTTGGGCTGCATAATTCACCAAAAACATATAACTTACAAAATATGTGGACATTGTTACATATAAACCTAAGAGATTGTGTGAATCCAAAAACCCCCACCAATTAAGTTGAAACGATTCTCAAACTTATTAATCATTCCACAAGTACTCATGGAACACAAATACATATTATTCTATACATTTATTGAATGATAAACCTTTCCTAGATCGTCCTTTCTCTTGAAACGTTTCTTAATGAGAACACTAATGTTATGCAAGGGTCAAAGAAGATCAGAAAACCAAAACACTAACCTGTCAAGTAAAGAATATCCCAAACTTATTAACCATTCCACAGTTCCTAGTTGAACCGATGTGATTAAAACAGAAAGAACATCAATGTAGTAAACTTATTAGTGCTAGATCTTGCATCTTTAAATTTCCAGTGTAAAACTAAAAAACAAGAGAAGCATCGTAACATCATTCAAACAATAATTCAATTTGATGCTGTAATTAATAATATACATTTTTATTTTTTCATCTGCATTTTATAAAGAATAAACCAGAAAATGGAGCATGAAAAAGGACAATGATATGCCAAATACGGCAGCCACTCTAAAATATGCTAATTATATAAAGCAACCATATGCAGATAATAGGTGCTAAAGATATTAAGATGGAAAATTTGGTCCCAATTAAGAGTTGCCACACAAGAGTCATACGGTTCGTGCTTATCAACATCCTCTTTGAAGCAGACGAATAATGCTGATATTAAATTAATAATTGTTAATCCCACTAGTTGAATTGTTTCAATTTGATGCATTACATGGTAAATTTGAGTATCTCAGCCTTCTACAAGATTTGTATATCTTTCCCATATCCTCTACTTTTTTATGGTCTTAGGTGTGCATCTTGACATAAAAATATGAAAAATAAAGAATAAAATTAGACACCGAGATTTACGTTAAAAAGACTTAAAAATTATCAGAGTAAAAATCACGGGTAAGATGAAAAGATTTCACTATAATTTTTGCATGTTATAACCTCTACTCTGTTTCCAAAGAGAACACACTCTCTCTTACTACAGGAGAATAAACAACGTACAAATATTATAGAACTATGCAATTAAATGTTATACAATGAGATAATAGAAAATTGAGAAATAGGGATACTAAGATTGAGGGGAGAAAACTCTATTTATAGTACTACCTCAACGTGTTTCCTTCTTGTTCCATGTGCTCAACGAGTTTCCAACATCCATCTACCAACATCAAATGTGTCTGTCAGCACATGCTACCACGTACCATTCACATTCTCCCATTTGAATATTTGATTGAGAATCAAATACGTCTTCACATTTCCTTTAGATCTTGTCATTCTGTGCTGTTTACATTTCTGCTGGGCCACTTGAGAATCTACACCACTCAAACTTATTAGCGTTCATAGGCTTGGTCAGAACATCATCTATATTATCTTTCGTATGAATCTTTTGTATATCCACACTTCCTTCTTCTACTATTTGTACAAAATGAAATTGAACTCTAACGTATTCAGTCCTAGAATGAAAGGTTGGATGACTTGCAAAGTCCTAGAATGAAAGGTTGGATGACTTGCAATGTGCAAGGCACTCTGACTGTCACAAAACAAAGGAACATTATCTTGTTTGTGCTCAATATCTTCCAATAACCTTTTAATCCAAATTATCACTTTGTAAGCTTGAGTAATTACCATATATTCTGTCTCCGTTTTAATTAACGTCACAACTGTTTGCAGTTTTTAAACTACCCATCTTACTGGTACCCCTGCAAGTGTAAACAGATAACCTGCAGTAGATTTTCTTTTATTAAGATCACCTGCATAATTTGAATCGACATAGCCCCTAAGTGTAAAATCCGATCCTCTAAAACATAATACAGTATTTGAGGTGCCCTTAAAGTATATGAAGATCCTCTTAACCTTAATCCAATGCTCTCATCCATGATTTATACCGACTGGCTACTCCCACTGCTTGTTCAATGTCCGGTCTTGTATAGATCATGGTGAACATAAAACTTCCCACTACTAATGCATGTGGTACTTGAGGAATCTCCATCCTCTCTGCTTCACTGCTAGGATACATCTCTGAGGATAACTTGAAGTTAACGGGAAGACGGGTTGAGATTGGCTTACTGTCTTGCATTCTGAAACGTTGCAAGGCCTTCGAATAATTGTTCTGAGAAAGCCAAATCTTTTTGTTACTTCTGTCTCGGTGAACTTGCATATCTAGAATCTTGTGTGTTGGTCCCAAGTCTGTCATATCAAGTTCCTAGCCAATTGTACCTTCAATTCTTGAACTTGAATTTGTTGGGGCCTGCTACCAACATGTTATCCACACACAATAGTTATATGATCATCACCAGACCTTTTGAAATATGTACTAGGGTCTGAATTAAGTCTGTTGTATCCAAGGCTCATGACACAGGAATCAAATCTCTTGTACCAACACATCGGCGTCTGTTTGAAACCATACAGAGATTTGTTCAACCTGCTAACTAAATTCTCTTTGCTTTCTTCTGCGAAACCTTCTGGATAGAGCATATAAATTTTTTTCTTCAATATCTCCATGAAAAAATGTCGTTTTCACATCTAGTTGGTTTAGATGTAGGTCAAACACCTAACACAATGTCAACATTATCTAACTGTTGTAAGCTGAACCACATGCAAAAATATCTCATTGAAGTCAATGTCTTCTTTTTGAGCATACTCTTTTACTACCAATCTAACACGATATCTCTCCATTTGGTTTTTCAACCATATGCGATGAAACTTCTGTAATGGCAAAAACTATGTTCGGTTTCAAAATCTTCATTGGCGTTGTTGTTATGATGTACCACATATCATCATTTGTGTAGCTAAATGAGCTTGTATCTTTATCTTTCAATAATCAAAATCTTTCTTCGAGTACATAAGAACCTAACTGAAACAGGCCATTTTATATATGATGTTCAGAGACAAGAATTAACCCTCTCTGATACCACTTATTAGGATCAGAAAATTATCAGATGGTGAATAAGCAATCTACACAAGATTTCCAAAAATTTGGTTGGTTTAGCAACAATTTGAATTTTAATTCTTGTCAGTTAGTCTTCAGTAAACCAGTAGTAAGGAAACTACGCGGAAGTAGCTCATTGAATTGGTTGAACAATATAATCGGTAAGGCTAAAAAATTACAAGGCTAGAAAATTTGAAATAAAATACAAAACACAAATTTTTTATAGAAGTTCGGAGAATTAAACACTCATATGTCTACCCTTCTTTCGTTTTCGAAAAGATATCACTAGAAAACTTTGGTGATTACAATCAATTTGCAACGACACGCTTTGTTGGAACATTTCATGTTCGTAATCTTGATTTTGATGATAACAAAACTTGTTATTTTTTTCTAATGATTTACCTTAGTGCGCAGAAAGCTGAAACTGATCAGGCTTCTAACTGATCAGTTACCACGCCTAAACTGAAGCTATCGAAGAAGCCAACTGAAAATACTAACTGATTTCTCAAACTGAATCAGTTCAAATGTAGTATCAAAGACTAGTTCAACTGATTGATTAGTTGATAAGTTATTCAGAAGAAGACCATCAGAAGTCCGACCAGCTGATGAAGAGCTCAACTGATGAAGAGCCCAACTAACCAGTTCAACTGAATCATTGAAATCAGTCCAACTGACGAACCAACTGATTTCACCAAACCAGTTCAAGACCAGTTCAACTGACCAGTTTAGAAGCATCAGTTAGGAATCAATCAGTTTGCAGAATACGACAAGCTTATCTTATGGAATCCAGCTGTGCGTACTGGATAAAGTATTTGTACTATCAATAATACAATAATGGACGTTGCAGCAAAAATTAAAGTCGAGAGGTTCCTGAATGGGTGTCGGAAAAGTCGAGACATGAATCTCAAGGAATAAATTCAAACTGCAACAGATACAATTATTGAGTCTCACTGTACGATCAGTTTCCTGCTTATAAATAGAAGATCAGTGAAAACGAAAAGAAGAGAATGTGTGAAGATACAAAATGGCACGCTTACTGCTTATCAGCTTTGAAGAAGCAATCAGCCCAGAGGGAATACTCAAGTCAAAACAGCTTAGTTTAGAAGCTATTTTCCCTCGGTGTATTCATTGTTCAGTTCTCACACACAAGCACACGCACCACCACTCAAATACAGTCTTGCACAAAGACGTAAAACTTGTGTATGTAGTCTTTGACACACAGACGTTAAACAAGTGTTGGCTGAAAGGTGCTGCCTTCAGTCTAAGCTATGAGTTCAGTCTAGGCAGTAGTGTAAGTCCTAAGCTGAGTGGGTTTGTACAAGTAGTTGTATAAATCAAAGTCTTCTAGTGGATTCTACCCGAGGTGGTAGAAGAAGTGATGTAGGAGCAGTTGAAGTCTCCGAACATCCATAAACATATCTTGTATATTTTACTGTTTAACTATTATTTTCAAACATATTTGATTAGTTAGAGCATCCGTCAGTTCAGTTTTCATCATGACTGAACTGATATATGCCAGAACTGATCCCCTGCTTTTCAGTATTCAGATTACACAAGTTAAAAGACTTTCAAATATAGCAGCTTTCTTCACGAAAGATTACTTCGAGTATTTTCCGATTGGTTCTTTAACCAAAATCGATTTAATTCATCGGAACAAGACTTATCTCTGACCTACTGAAAATCCTAGAAATTCTCGCAAACAACAAAATCTGATCAGTAAGACTCTTAATGTCAATTACAGATATTTACAAACAAAATACATTTAGCACAATTGATTCTCAAAGATCGAATGTGAACATTTAGGCGTGTGCTTCACATATTCTTGATTAGTTAAGGTCTTAGAACATAGCATAAGAAGGTACATATGTTGAGCATACGTAAGTTCTAGAGAGAGACTCGAATGTCTCTTAAAACTTAGTAATAAGAATGTACAAAATGTTTATTAATAAGAATGTACAAAATGTTTATTGTATGTTCTAGAGAGAGATTCAAATGTCTTCAAATTGATCTATTTATAATCATTGATTCTTAAGTTCGACTATTTGAATATGATAGTTATTTCCAAATATGATAACTATTATGCCAAATTATCGTCCTTTTTTAAAATAGTACTGTCAATTTAGTGCGCATGGACTATGACATTTAAAGAATCATTTATGTACGGAAGATATCTTCATTTGGGTTCTCAATATTAAAAAAATGTTCTGGAAAACTTCATAGATTGTTTGTCGAAATTCCTGACTGATTTTCATTTCTTTATGAATTAGTTATACCATAAGATTTTGAGCTTGGCTTGAGAAAAAATTAGGCTTGAAGATTCAGTTTTCCTTATGAATTCAATCCGTCTTGGTTTATTTTAGATGTTGACTTAGTTTTGTTAAATTACCAAAACTTTAATTGGTCCAACAATTTCATGAAAAATAATTTGGCTCAAATATTGTACTAATAAACATTATATGTTTGTTAGAAATTTTATTTTAAAAGTGAGAAAATTTACATAAATATCATAAAGTGGACACATTACATAATACATAAATTAAATAAAAATTATGTGGAGTAAAATATAATTTAATTACAACTATTTGTTTGAACTATATTTCACATTTCTTATTTTTGTTTGTGCATTTGGTTAAAATATTATCTATTATGATATCTCAAATTTATTATGTATCTTAATGCATTAACTTTTTAGAGTACTTGTTTTTAAAATAAAAAAAAAATCTGACCACTTACATTTAATTTACCCTTCACGAACATGAAATCTTGGTTCTTATTTATTTGCTATATTATATATTCAAGAGAACATTCTAGAGTTATACGACCTTCGTCAATTTGATATGACCACTTAAATTTCAAATACAACTCATTTTTTAGCTAATTTACAATTTTTTTAAATAATTTTTTATCTAGGAAAAAAGTATTTTTGACACTAATGATATGGACAAAAAAAATTTCGCTCTTAGTCGATTCAGACGCCTAAAAATAAGGATAAAGGCCACTTGAGCTTGAGATTATCATCTATGATGTTGTGTACCGTGTCTCATTGTAAGGAAATAGAGATGTTCAATCATGCAGATGTGTAATCATATGATGATTGTACAGAACAATTATCCCTCAAACTTTCCAAGTGGTTATCATTCATCGAAAGAAAAAGTATGTGGTCATGATTGTACATCATTAGTCCTTACGACCAGGGACAACACTGAGGCTCTACATACTACGATTGTGCTTTGACTCGTTTACCGAATCCGAGAGGGTCACATGGTGGTGAGGTTAGGTGCAATTGCGACATGTGTAGGAGCTAGTGCATTATAGTCTGGATACACCGCTCACCTACAGGTGTAGATATCATATGTGATCTAACGAAATAATAGTGTATGAAATCTCTGGCCAGAATGTAAGATATACATTAGGGACAAGAGTTCTCAGTTGTGCATTCATGTCACTATGAATATTTCATGAATTTATCACATAGCTATCGAACCTAATATGCAACCCTCGATGAACTAATGGTTGCAGATTCGATTGGGATATATGAGATGAAGGGACCGTACTGTACATTAATCACAACCGATTGATTCTTACAAGCACTATCAGTGATACCTAAGGAATCATGAGGCGATGCTACTAGACGCTCTTACCATGATTCGATGGGTTTAATCAGAAAATGATTTCTGACATTCTCATGATCAAATGTTGGTACATAGAATGAGGCAGATAAGGGTAAGCCCGAATAAAAAACGATGTCCTGAATCACAAAGAGTTGTGAACTCACAGCTAACTCTATCCCTGAACCATTGATGGTCACACAAGCATTAGATCATTTGTTCCTGCTAAGACAATAAATTCAATAGTTGAATTTATATAAAATTATGAGTTAGTAAAAATCAAGGAGTTGAATTTTTGATAATTAAAATTTGGAGAGAATAAATTCAAGGAGTTGAATTTATAAAATTTGAGAATTTAAAATATTAAACTCAAAGATTGAGTTTGTAAAAGATTTTAATTAAATGTATTGGAGTATGCATAATGGGCTTGTAGGAGTACAAGTCCAACATGCTAATTAATTAAAGTTCTTAATTGACTTTGATATATTAATTAGTTATACTAGTTGAACTAGTCAAATTAATTAACTAAGTCCATTAATGTTAATTAAGGAACTTAAACCTATAATTAAGAAAATTAGGTTAATGGTTCAATATTAAATAAAAAGGCCAAAACCCTAGCCTACACAACACATGCAATTTTCGAAAAAATCTCTCTCCTCTCCTTCTCTCCAATTTTCGGCCACCATATAGAAATTAAATAAGGATTTGAGCCGTCAAATAATTCGCGATTTCAAACGATAAAGTTCTTCTAAAATTTACTAGTGCAATTCAGAAGAGAAAAAAACGCTCTAGTCGTGAACTCGATTGGAGATTGAAGATTTCAAGAAGAACGTTCGTAGGAAATATTATAAGAGCTATCTCCGCTAATCACGGAATTGTTGGTGACAAGTGATTAAATCACCAAAGATATTATCATAAACGTCCAATTAATGTTTTTATTTTTTAAACCACATGAGTGTCCAAAGACATTATTTGAATCTCAAATAAAATTTTTAAAACTTCTGCTTCGTTTTGGATACGAGAAAACCGATTTCTCAACAATATATTGATACTCAAAACAGGGAACATCGACAGTACTGATCATGTTCACCCAACAAGAAGAGGAAAAGATTTGAATTTTTTTAATCTTTATTTTTTTGCATTGAATGGAAAATCAAAATGGAGAAAATTTTGGTCAGAGACACTCGAAAGTAGTGTTGGAATGAGTATTTTGGTGTGAGATAACAAGTTCAAATTGTAAGGGTTATCAGTTTATGATACTTTAGATCAATTGAGCTAGTATTATTAGAATCTCAACCAACCGATGCACCAATTAAGATAGGGATTGTCACGTAATTTAGCGAAAGGACCGTACTATATACTAACTGTAATTGAAGATTCCGGGGATTATAAGGATTTACCCCAAGGCTACTTTGTGCCAATGACGATTTAGTGAGTTAAATCAATACTTATTTAAGCCATCGATTCATAAATGTGTTACTTTTGGGTCTGTCATGCAACATGGATATGGTAATCTCATTATCTTGATTTATAAAAAAGTGTAGATTTATAAATAAGGGTTTCAAAATCAAATTATCGTTGATTAATTAAATAAAAATTATTTTACATCAAGATTTTCCAAATCCCAAAATAGGAATCTTCTATCATAAATAATTATTGCATTTATTTATTATTGTAGTTATTATAATAAATAATGTTATTATAATATTATTATCATAGAAAATAATATAATTAATAAAAATACATTACTTATTCATAAAATTATATATTTAATTTTAACAAGGGAGGCTAGCTAGATGGGAAAACAATGCCTTTTTTATGCAAATGCGGGTGAAATCTTAATTATTAAAAAATTTACGTATAAACCTTCTAATTTTTTTTGATTGACCTCGGTACATAGTCACCTTATAAAGAGAATATTGTTCATTTCATCAATAAAAAGTTGAAGGAAAACCAAATCAATTAACCAAAAACCAAGAATTATATTATTGGAGTCAATTATTAGGAATCAAGCATAGCACCATCATATACTTNTTAATGTTAAGTACATACTTCTAGACAATATTCTTAATTACATATATCATGAACTTATCTCCGACTAAACAAGGGAAACCACCTTTCCTTCAAAGAAGAATGATGAGATATCATGAACATCAAGAACATGAGCACAATAGCCACTCCAAAGGGAGACGCTCCAACCTTATGTACCGAATCTTTCTCCGTCAGCGACCAAACCAACGATTCCCGTTCTCCAACGTCGCTCGATAACCAGTAAACAACGAGTAGAAGAAGCACGGGGAAAGCCATCAAGAGAAACCTGACATGATCCATCATGTCATCAAATCTTGACTCATAGTTTATGTACCAAGTTAAGGTCAAGAAGAGGAAGAGTGTGGCAAGAAAGAAGAAGAAATGGATTGGTAAGGAGAGGTATTGGAGGTAATCATAGTAAGAAGTGTTGTAATATCTAGCCATTTGTTTTCAGAAAGGTGTGGTGAAAATAGAATGTTGTTGTTTGTTTTATAGGAGCTAAAAGGAAAGGTCGATTTAAAATTACTATACAAATATAAAGGGGATAATCATATACATACCATTATATTTATTTTAAATGGTATCTCATTCTTCTATTTAATTTATACTGATAAATTAATATTACTTGCTTTTTGGAATATCGACCCGATGCCTTTAGAAAAATGTGGGATTTTTTTTTCTTAAATTTGGATTCCGAACCGACCAATCAGAATATGTCACGTAAACGGAAAATAATTTCGGGATTGAGAAGAATATTAAAAACGTAAAAAGTGTTGGGAATAATAAGAATAAAGGGGATATTATAGAATTTAAATCTTTGTCACCTTTGAAGATAGCTTCTTTATACTTTTCTTCTTCATGTCGTGATGACTTTGCTCCTATTTCGCTTCTGCCTTTCTTGGTAATTAGTAACATTAAATTATTAATTAACGTTGGGGTTAATACAAATTCTTTCATATTAACGTAATTAGTGTCCGATCGCACTTGATGTATGACGGTAAATTCGATACTTATGTAATATAAGATATGTTTTTATATGTGATTAGTATTTATATGAAGATGAATATTTGAAAAATGAACCCAAATGTCAAGTGATTTCGACACAAATTAAGTAGAATTTTGAGGGAATTTATTAATTTAATTAGGGACATAAGAACATCATTAAATAGGGAACCTTGTTGTATTTAGTAATTTAATTGGGGGCGTAATAGGAAAATGGGATTTGCTTTACTAGCTTAAGCCAATTTTGTCTTTTCCAACTATGTGTTGTCTTTCGATGATAAACCAGTAACCCTATGGCCATATTGGGTATTTTTATGCATAATTATTGTTGGAGTTGACTTAATACTTAGATTATGAACGATTTGCATTGAAAATCTTTGTAATTATTTTGTTATAATTTGTAAACTTATTGTGTGGATAATGTGCAATTTTTTTTAAAAAAAAATAGCAATTATTATTAAATATATGTGTGTAATTTTTTTATCAATAATTTTAGCAATTATATTAAATATATGTGTGTAATTTATTTGTGTAATGATGGTAGTATTGTGTTAGGACCGGATTTAGATTTTAGTGGGGATGGATAAACTCTTGAAATTATTTTATAAATATTTAAGTTTGAGATGCTTCTCAAACCGGTCTCAACACTTGTTATTTGTAATAACCTTTTTCTCGATCGGAAAAATCCAGATGGACCAACTAAAAATATTTTAGAGGTGTGGAACGGTCCGACTGAATTTGGATAATGATATAATCAAAATAATAATTTTTTAACAAGATAAACCAGATAAAGATAAGTGCGATAATGAAGGAAACACAGAAGATTTTTATGAAAATTCGAAGGTTAAATAATTCTTCATCCGCCAATTCTATCCTACACTAGGTGAATTACACCCTATTAATTTTTTTTTCTTACACGTGTCTTTTTTTCTTTTTTTTAATTATTATTGCATTTGACACTACTTTAACCATAATCACACAAAATCGTTAAACTAATTTCGTTTCATATATATAACGAGTGTAATATTATTATTATTATTATATTATTATTATTATTATTA
>NC_133311.1:12803257-12935720 GCF_012295235.1 Primulina huaijiensis | reverse complement strand
AATGAAATTCTTTTTGTTGTTTTTGTTATTGATGTTGTTGTAATTATTATTATTATATTGTTGTTATAGGATTGCATTGGAGCTATTGATGGCACTCATATTCCTGCCACGGTGTTTGGGCGTGATACTAATAGTTATCGTAATCGTCATGGGACGATTTCTCAAAATGTTTTAGCAGCATGTAACTTTGATTTAGAATTCATATATGTGCTCAGTGGATGGGAGGGATCTGCACATGATTCAAACGTATTGACAGATGCTTTATCAAGAAATAACGGGCTTAAAGTGACACAAGGTTATTTTTTTAATACTACTAGCTTATTTAATTTTTTTTATTTTTTAGGATTATATATTCTATACATTAGTTACTTGATCCTACAAAATATGGTTTGATAGGTAAATTCTTTTTAGTGGACGGTGGATATCCAAATCGACGTCAATTCTTGGCTCCTTTTCGTGGTGTGCGTTATCATCTCCAAGATTTCACTGGCCAAGGTCGCCACCCTGAAGATGCAAAAGAGTTGTTCAATCTCCGTCATGCTTCTTTGAGGAACGTAATTGAAAGGTTATTTGGCATATTTAAATCGCGGTTCAAATTATTCAAAACTGCTCCTCCGTTTAAATATACAACACAGACAGAGATTGTATTGGCTTGTGCTGGATTACACAATTTTCTTCGCAAGGAGTGTCGTTCTGATGAATTTCCAGTTGAAACCGAGATTGAAGTTCCACCATCTTCATCAGAACAAGTTTACGAAGATGACAACTTTGGTGAATTATTCGATACACAAGAACAACAACGGACAAAAGCTAATGCATGGAGAGATGCTATAGCAAATCAAATGTGGAGCGATGTTGATCATATTGTCAATATAAGTTAGATTTTATTTCATAAACTACTGTTGAAATTTTATCAAATTGTCATACTATTTTGATTTTTTAATCTAATATTCACAAAAAGAAATTGTTATATATTCTAAATTTTTTGATTAATTAATAATTTATGTTGAATTGGTTAGGATCGAGAAGTTCAATTTTTGAGTTCTAAATTGACTAGTGATTCATTATTTGTTAACTGAAAAAGTTAACAGAAGTCTACAAAAGTCTTGCAAAAAGTCTACAGGAGTCTATGGAATTCTGTTTAGAAATCTGTGAGATTCTACAAATGTCTGTCAAATCCACAAAAGTCTCTTACATAGCTTGTTTATATATTTATTCAATTTCTATTAATTTAGACATTAAAGCTTATACTTAAATCAAAAAAAAATTTATCTCTTGTTTCTTCCACTCCAACACTATAAAAATTTTAAGCATACCCAGAAAATAAATCATATTTCTTCAATAAAATATAAAACATGTGTATCAAAATCACATAAAAATAAGCTATCATAAATCATAAATGAAATACCAAAGACATAATATCTCTCTCAACAAATAATTGAAATTGCAAAACTTTTTCATCCAGAACTAACAAAAAACATGTTCTAGCATTGTGATCCAAAATCTCCAAACTCTTTAATTTATGTTAATTAGTGATATATTTTAAGAAAAAATGATCTAGTGGCAAAAATAATTACTAGTGGCGGAAATAAAAGACAGAAATTAACTAATAACCAAAATAAATTGATAATAAAATAAAAATTTTGACACATATATATTATTTTATAACAGGGAGTAAATCTCCCGGATTAGGATAGAATTGTCCTTCTACATCTCCCTATTTTTCACTTAGAAAGGAATATACTAGAAGACTTTGCCCATTTTCAATTTAAAATTATTTCTTGCTTAAATTGAAACTATTCGTTCACCTAAACAATACAACTTTAAGTAACTGAATCCTTATATTCAAAAACTCTCTACAGTGATGATTAAATATCTGTATGATAGGTTGTGAGAAGTCCCAGATTGATTGTGGATTATATATAATGAACTTGAATGAAGAGGCTTGTGAGCGGTTGAAGAATGATTTAAATAAGTGTGCTTGGAAATCTTGAGAAAATCGAGAGCTTGTAAGCTTTTCGGAATTCTTCAAATGAATGAAGACACTATCAATTTGTAGTTACTCTTGATTCTAACGTTTAAACCCTTGCAACGTTCGAATTTTTCTTTTCCGCTGCAAAACCAACTTTTTCTCCGTCCTTTCTTGTGAAATAGGATAGTTTTGGACTTTGTGAAGTCCGGTTCTGATCCAATAGCACTGAAACATGCAGTGTCCAGTTGAATTGGATAATATCCAGTTGTAGTACATAAGTAGTTTGGTCTGTTTGAACAGTGATCCAATATTGATATATTCTATTGCAAACATTGTGATTGGACTATTAGAACTCCAATTCCACCACTTATAAATACATTAAACCATAGCTGATTCCTATAAAAAAAAATGTACTGTTTTTTATCACAAAAACTAAGGAATTACAACTCAACAATTTCTTCATTTTTTTATGACAAAACTAAGCCCTGAAAACAAAGAAAATTTAGTTCAACAATATCAAGGAATGATAGAATTTATTTCATTGAGTTAATGAAATAACTTTATTACAAAAAAACTTCCACCACGACCACCTCTGCTGCTCTTATGATGAAACTCACAAATCTTCCTCCTCCAGTCTTATTATTTTCTGCTAGCCTCTTCATGTCTCCTCTTTTCATCCTCAAACTTCTTTTCAATATGTTATCCGAGAGTCAATATGTTGTTGTGACCGAGTGATTTGTCCGGATAAGGCCTCAACCAACAGATGAAACTGAGTATCTAGTCGCGGGAAGTTGTTGTGCACAGCTACTATGTGTTCAACAACTCAGAGACTATGATGTTCAAGCTGTTAAATCCACAATATTTTATGATAACACAAGCATCATAACAATTACCTGCGATCCTGTATTGAATTCACAGACCAAACATATTGATATTTGACATCATTTTATCCGAGATTATGTGATGAAGGACGTCCGAATAGAGTACATATCTACAGAACAACAGCCGTTGACATCTTCACTAAGCCATTACCTGACACTAAGTTTTCAAAATTTCGTAATATTTTTGGCTTAGAAGATTTAAACTAGATGAATAAATTTAAGGGGAATTAAATTCGAGTTTGTAAAACAATGTGTCAAGTTGGTACACAACTCTGACCGTTCTGGCTGGAGTTTGTGGAAACATGACTTCATGATATGATTATTCAAACAAGAAAAGCAAACGCGGTCTAAAACAAAAAATCACGCCCTCAATGGTTGTCATATTCACCCATAAACTATGAAAAACTAAGTAAGAAATAACAAGACATGGAACAATTGAAATTCAAACGAACATTCAGAGAACTCGTCTTTGACAATCTGCGTAAAAACAACCGATAAACGTCACAAAGACTGAATATATGATAATTTGATTTTTTTGATGAACAAAGCAAAAAGTTTTTGAATTTGTGAGAAAACTTGCAAATTTTGATAAAATTATTCAATATTTTGATAATCCAATGTTATAAGTTATATATGATAAAAAAAAAAAAAACAAAGTAAATATCTTTCAAAAATATGAAAATAATTTTTCCATAATTAATTTGAGCCAAAATCTCGAGTTTCTGAAGTTTTGGCCGAGAGGAACGAGTTGGAGCACACAAAAATCCCTGTCGGGGCGTGCTGGGCGCGTAGGGGCACGTAGAAGTGACCGCTAGGGCGCCTGGTCCTCGGCCTAGCGCGTTGGGGCGAGTTGTTTTGGCCGCTGGGGCGCATCTGCTTGGCATGGAGCGCTGGGACGGGCTGAAATGGGTGCTAAGGCGCTCCTGTTTCGGTCTGGAAACTTTTTTCTTTGTCCTTCAACATTTGAATGAATTATAATGGCTCCAAACTTTATTGACATGCTCTTGGTAGCTCGCCGTGAATCTTTGAAGCGCTTCCTTGAACTTCTTGCTCCATCCCCTAGTAAATTGTCATGTCGGTAACTCTAACGAGTCCCACGTCGTTTTCTTCGGAGCGTCATTGATCGCATCATCATCCCCTTTTGAAAAAATTTGTCCTCAAATATTGATCATCTCCTACATCATATAACGAAAGATCGGTAACATTAAAAGTTGAACTTACATTATACTAAACTGGTAAGTCCATCCGGCATGCATTGTTGTTGATATTTTCTAGCTCTTGGAATAGACCATCTCCCCTTGGCAGGAGTTTCGAACGCCTCTTCTCCAGAAGCCTCTCTTCCTCAATTGTGACCACACCCAATCTCCAGGTACGAAAATCATTTTTTTTCTCTCCTTATTGGCTTGCTTGGTGTATTGCAAATTCTTTTTTCAATGTTTGCCTTGACTTTCTCATGCAAGCTTCAAACAAGCTCCGCCTTTTTCTTACCATCCATGATTAACCATTCACTCATAGGTAAAGTCATTAAATCCAAAGAAGTTAATGGGTTAAAATCATAAACGATCTCAAACTGTGAATAATTTGTGGTAGAATGCACATTACCACTATAAGCAAATTCAATAAATGACAAACATTCTTCTCAATTCTTTAAATTCTTTTTAAGAATAGCACGCAATAGAGTCCCTAATGTAACATACCGTACTTTTTCTACTTAAAATTTGCGGAAGAATTAAAAATTTTCTTAATAAAAAGTGAACATAAAAAAATTCGATAAAAGAAGTAAAACTGTACGTCTCTCAAGTTGTTGCAACAAAAGATTTGAAATTCAAAATTTGACATAAGAAATAAATGTTTTCATAAAACTTAAAACATGGCGGTCCTCGGGTTTAGCCTCCCGCTCAGTCCAAGCCTGCTCCTTGGTCCCCACCTCCAGCCTCCTCATAAACATCCTCACCTGCATCGATCAAGTCTAGTGAGTCTAAAGACTCAACACGTATAAACTGGAAGTAATGAATAATACGTAATAAAACCACATGCAACTTCAAAATAGAGCTTACATACTTAAAACTTGAACTTGCATATCAAAAGCTTGAACATATGTACATACATACATAGACGTGCCATCAACATAAAACTTTTCTTAAACATGCTTGCATACTTGAACATACTAGAAGATACATAATTTCATCATTTTGCGTAGAGGCATGTTTCAAAGCAAGTGACCCATAACATAACCGCCTGATCAGACTAACCACAGTACTGGGATGACAGGGACGTATCCACTGCCACATCCATGAGATCCCCGTTCATAATTTAACGGGCTGATTGGTCCACGTTCATAATTTAACGCTTTCCAATATCGATCTAAACTCGTTCATAATTTAACGGGCGAATTGGTTCCCGTTCATAATTTAACGCTTTCCAATCCTAAACATAATTTGATCACAAGACATTTAGCGTACCTCAAAACTTGAAATATTTTTTTTTGCACGTCAACATACTTACTTGGCGTTGAGGGATTCGTTGGGCTTCGATTGGGGCTGTTGCCGCACTTACTAACATGAATTCCAATGCTTAATCTTGCATAACTTAGACGTAAATATCATGCTTACTTACGAGCTCGATCAATTCCTTAGGACGTTCTAAAATTCTCATGACTCGACCTTGTAAATCATTGTACTAAACCATGACATCAAACCAGAAAGCATACTATAAAATTTTCCCAAAATGACAAGCACACGGACCCCGTGCCTAGGTCCGGCTCCGGGTCCGTGCGGTGAAGTGTGTCGTGAAGAAAAGGAAAGGCACGGACCCCGTGCCTAGGTTCGGGTAGGGGTCCGTGTAGACTCTGTAACTTGACCCTTCGAAGAAGAACAAAGGCACGGACCCCGTGCTCTGGTCCGTGTACCCTCAGTAGGAGAAAACCCACGAATTTTTCTGTGCAAGAATTTCTTAACGTTCTAAACTCGGTTGCACGGACTATGAACCGACGCCCCGAGACCCATCTTAGCATGCTACTCCATTGACAACATTGGTACAAACACCTCGAAACAACGGCGTTCAACCTACGACACAATGCAACTCAAAACATGGAAATTGACATCAAATTGTTTCCTACGACTTCTAGTGAATTCAAGTGCCTATCGACACTAACCGGTAACCCAAATGCCAACTCAACATCATACTAAGCATACCTAAACGCAGCAACGATCGCCCGTCGATCTCCAACGAAGCCTGCAACAATAAAACTTCAAGAACGCATCAATACATAATTTTTTGAAAAACGCAGTTTGAGTAGTCCCACGAAAAACTCCATATCTCACTCAATTTTCGTCCAAAAATTTCGAATCTGATATCAAATCGAAGGTATCAAAAAATTCTACAATTTTTGTGTTAAAAGTTTTCTCAGAATCACTACCGAAAAATCGCAGTATTTAAAATGACAGCAAAAACTTAAATCTGTGATCCAAAATCGTTTCAAAATTGATCTAAACATGATTGCTCAAAATTCTACTCATCTCACATGAATTTTTACGCATAAATATCGACACAACGCATAATATGATGAGATCGATACAGGAATGAAAGAATATACGTGCCTTTTTATATTCCAAAATACCGTGACGACGATACCGAAGCGGGGAGAGATGCGAGGTTGATCCGGGATGATCGTGGCGCTAAAATCTTGCAACGAAATTAAAGAAAATTTGCTGGAATGTTTGGAGGAGAGGGGCGGCCGCTTCTTAGATGAAAACTCTAAGTTTTGCACTCTCAAAAATAGAAAAATCTGAATTGTGATAGTGTGTGTGTGTTTTACGGTTTCGGTGTGTGTAAATCGTGTAGTGTGTGTGTTTGGCTAGATTAGAGGATTAAAATATTTCTTAATTAAATAATTAACTAGCCAATCTAAAAAGAATACTAAGTCTCCCCTAATTAAAGTAAAATACACACTAATTTTAAATAAACTCCTTAATTCAAATAACACCCAAAAATGCAAAATTGTAAAAGTTTTAAACTCTTAAAATTACTAACTAAATGATTTAAGCTTAAAAGAACACTAAAACTCAATAAAACATTAAATCGCCCCATCCTTAACTAAAAATAAAAAATACCACATTTTAATTTGCCAAGATCGTCACCGGTCTTTTCCTCGATCCCGCCTCGAGTAATCGCCTGAAACATGAAACTTGAAAAACATTTTATCGTGCATCATATAACATAAGTAATTTAAAATAATGCATTTAAATAAATCATGCATGGTAAAAAAAATCAATTAATCAAATGATTTAACAATTAAATAATTGAATGGGTTATACGTGTACAGAATTTGGGCGCTACACATAACGTCCTATTAACAACCTCAGTTTTTCCATCCGTTTGAGATGACAAGTAATAGAAAACATTAATTTCGTGCCAAGTTAACCCACAATGTTTTTCAAAAATAACTCAAAAACTTAACATCACAACCAGACATAATCGTCTTAAGCATACTATGCAACCTAACGACTTCTCTAAAGAATAAGTCTGCAAGGAACACATTGTTAGTTTTGTGACAAGCAATAAAATGTGTCATCTTAGAAAATCTATTCACAAGAACAAATAGAGCATTCCCCTTCTTAGTTCTAGGAAAACTCAAAACATAGTCCATAGAGATTTCAACCCAAGGTTCACTAGGAACGGGAAGTGGAGTATACAATCCATGTGGTTGTGTTCTAGATTTAGCTTGTCTACAAGTTTTTCATTTTTCACACATTCGCTCAATATCACGCTTCTTATGTGGCCAATAGAAATGTTCCTGCAAGGCATTCAAAGTCTTAGTCACACCAAAGTGTCTCATCAAGCCTCTCCCACGTGCCTTCCTGACAAGTAATTCATGAATGGAAGATCTAAGAATGCACAATCTATCTTCTCTAAAAAAGAAATCATTTTGCAAATAGAATGTGTCTAGTGGACCATGCATACATGTTTCAAAAACTTCCCTAAAGTCCTCATCCATTATATATAATTCTTACACATCCTCAAAACCCAAAATTTTTTACTCCAATGTAGAGAATAGTACGAACTTCCTTAATAGTGCGTCGGAAACTACATTTTCCTTACCTTGTTTGTATTTGATCATGTATGGGAATGTCTCAACGAACGCCACCCACTTGGAACGCCTCTTATTCAACCTCTTCTATCCCTTAAGTTTCTTTAGAGATTCATGAACCATATGAATCACAAATTCTTTAGGCTTCAAGTAGTGCTGCCATGTCTCAAGAGTCATTACCAACGTATACTATTCCTTGTCATATGTCGGGTAGTTCAACGTTAATTCATTGAGCTTCTCACTAAAGTACGCCACAAATCGTCCTCCTTGCATCAAGACTCCTCAAATACCTACATCTGAAGCATCAAGTTCAATTTCAAATGTATTAGTAAATTCAGACAAGACAAGTAAAGAAGCATTAAATAGTTGTTGTTTAATATTATTAAAAGACTTCTCTTGCTCCTTGCAACAATGGAATGAAATGTTCTTCTTAATCACCTCTGTCATTGGTGTCGTCAATGTACTAAAATCCTTTACAAACCTCCTGTAAAATCTTGTAAGACCATGAAAGCTTCGAACTTGACCTATAGTAGTAGGCGTTGGGCAATCTCAAATAAGAGGTACATTGTTTTCATCAACTTGTATACCTTGTGAGCTTACCAAAAACCAAGGAAAACAAGTTTGCTTATACAAAAATCACACTTTTTAATATTAACATACAACTTTTCAAGTGTTATTAGTACAAGTTTCAAGTGTTCATCATGTTCATCTAAGCTTTTGCTATACACTAGGATGTCATCAAAGTACACAATAAATTTTCATATATGTGCACGCAAAACATGGTTCATCGATCTCATAAAAGTGCTAAGAGTGTTAATTAAGCCAAAAAGTATGACCATCCACTCATACAACTTGTACTTGATTTTGAAAGCAGTTTTTCACTCATCATCTTCTCTCATCCTAATTTGGTGATATTCACTCTAAAGATCAATTTTGCTAAAAATACTTGATCGATGCAATTCATCTAACATATCTTCTAGCCTAGGTATATGATGTCTATGCTTGATGGTAATGTTATGGAGAGCTCTACAATCAACACACATACATCATTATCCATCCTTCTTAGGAACTAAAAAAACAAGTACAACACAAGACGATATGGACTCACGCACAAACCCTCTATCTAAAGTTCACTTATCTGCCGTTGAAATTATTTATACTCTTTCGGGTTGCTCATGTATGCCGGTCAATTCGGCAACGCACTTCCGGGCACCAAATCAATTTGGTGCTCTATCCCTCTCAAACGTGGTAATCCTTTTGGTAGCTGCTCCGGAAATACATCATCAAATTCCTATAAAACAAACAACAATACTCGGAAGTGGTTCGGCTATATCACTTTTTTTTAAGACAACCTCCTTATGAAGAATTAACATAAGTAGTTCATATGTGTGCAAAAGTTGTTTCAATTCACTCTTTGGGCAACATATGTATTTTTATTGGCTTAATTCCTTTCTTTTTCTTTTTCTCTTTTTTCTTTCACATAATCATCTCACTCTTTTAATCACTTTTTTCAGTCATGTCGTTTTTTTTCTAAGGTCATGTCACTTTTTTTATCAGTCTTTTTTCAACATCGTCTCTTTTTCTTTTCTTTAATTGGTCCTCCAATATTTACTTTGGAGACAAATGGAGTAATACAATAGGTTCTTTCTTTAGAACAAATGAATACATATTCTCGAAAGCATAATGCATCACTCGCATATCATATTGTCACGGTCTCCCTAAATATGGCAAGTATGCATTGGCATCACATCGCACAATATCTCATCCACGTACTTCCCAATTGAAAACGCCACCAAAACTTACCTATTTACTTTCACATCCGCACAATCATTCAATCATTGTAGCCTATATGGTTGAGATGATGATTCGATGTAGGAAAACTCAATTTCTTCATCATCTCACTACTAGCCACATTGGTACAACTTCCGCCATCTATGATAAGGTTGCAAACTTTTTCATTCACAAAACATCTAGTATGGAACAACTTATCCCTTTGGTTAGTCTACTCCTCTTTCACTTGGACACTCATGATACGCCTAGTCACTAGCACTTCACCTACAACCGCCTCATATCCCTTATCAGAGTCCGCCTCATATCCCTCATCAGGAGTCCTCTAACTCGGGCATCTCATCATCATCACCCTCGTCACACCTCTCACTTTTAGATTCATACTTCCATAAGCATTTATTATCATCACCCTCTTGTTTGGACATTTGCTAACAATATGGCCAACTCCTTGACATCTAAAACACTTGATATCTCTAGAACGATTAATAGAAGTTTCATATTTATCTTGCATTCCTTGTTTAGGCGCCTCTCGCTTAATTTCAACTTTGGGTTTGGTCACCACCTTGCCTTCTTCACATCTAACAATGTTTGGACGCCAAGAAGATGATGAACTCCCCACTTGATTGGTGAGGCCAACTCCTCGCCTCTTGAGTTGTTGTTCCACCTTTACCGCCATCTGCACCATCTCATCCAAATCCAAATAGTGTCTAAGCTCCACTTGGTCCTGAATTTCTCTTTTCAAACCACAAAAAAAAATCGAGTCATTGTTGCCTCATTATCCTCCTCTGTTGATTCAAGTCATCGCTACCTGCAACTCTTTATAGTAGTTATCGACACTCTTTGTAATATGTTTCAAGCTTTGTAACCTCTTGAACATCTCTCTATATTAATGATGGGGCACAAACCTCTTCCTCATAACCCTCTTTAATGGCTCCAATTCGGTCCTCATCATCATGGTTAAGTGACCAAACAACGCTTCCGTTTGAATCTTGGAGAGTCGTTGGTTCGAGCCATCCCCTACTTCATTCTCAAATTTTCTTTCAGACATTGTACCTGCAGAAATGTTAGTAGAATAAAATATTCCTTACCTGAATTCTCACGATCACTCCAAAAAAAAATCACTCGGGTCTTTTTTCTCATTACTAGAAATAACTCATAAGTCAATCCAAATAAAAAAAACATTTTTTGCTCAAGAACTTTAATATTGACTAGATATGAAGAAAAGAACAATTTCGATGCTAAAATAATAGCACTAAATTTTCGGAATTTTATACTTTTTTATCTCTTCTCTTTACGAAGAACAACTAAAAAAAATTCGAGAATTGCAAGATTTACGAACAAAGGAAAAACAATAGACGAGATTTTTTTTGCAAAAATCTTGCGACACAAGAACAAGTTAATGAAGAACAATAGAGCAACAAAAATTTGAAATAACAAGATACTTGAATCAAAGGAACCAAATTGTTCTGATACCAAATGATATGATTCTTCAAACAAGAAATGCAACATCTAAAACAAAAATCACACCCATGATTCAATGAAATAAAGAACTATCATGTTGTTCCGATATTTTGAAACAAGTAACTAGTTGTAATATTCACCCCAAAACTATGAAAAGACAATTGAAATTCAAACGAATCTTCAAGGAGCTCGTCTTTGACAATCTACGTGAAAACAACCGGCAAACGCCACAAAGATTGGATCAATGATAAGTTTGATTTTTTGATGAACAAAGCAAAAAGCTTTTGAATTTAAGAGAAAATTCACAAAATTTGATAAAATTCTTCAATATTCTAATAATCCAATGTTACAAGGTATATTTAATTTTTAAAAAAACATGGTAACTATCTTCCAAAAACTTGAAAAATAGTGTTTCCATAATTTATTTGAGTCAAAATCCTGACTTTCTGAAGTTTTGGCCGAGATGAACGCGTTGGGGCGCACAAAAATCCCTGATGGGCGCATGGTCCTCGGCCGGGTGCGCTGAAGCAGGTTGTTTTGGCTGCTGGGGCGCATGCCTCGGCCTAAACCGCTAGGGCGAGCTGAAATAGGCGCAGTTTTTTTCTTAGTCCTTCAACACTTGATTGACATTATAATGACCCAAACTTGATTGTCATGCACTTGATAGCTCGCCATGAATTCTTGAAGTGCTTCCTTGAGATTCTTGCTATGTCTCCTCGTAATTGGTCCTGCCGATATCTCCAATAGGCCCCACGCCGTTTTCCTAGGAGCATCCTTGATCGCATCACTTCATCATATATTCTGACCGCTACTCTCTCTAAAACATATTAATATTTTTTAACAAAACAATATGATTAAAAGTTAATATTTTTGAATTCTTTTAAAATACATATTTATTGCATAAACGATTAATATTCGCTTGATTCTATCACGTGGATATATCAACCACCAAAAATCATATTTTGACTTTCAAAATTTTAAAATAAACTTATGATATGCAGACACATGGACTGTCATATCTATCACATCAAATTGTATATATACCATTGTTCTAAAACTCGAGATAGGTAACCGCTTAAGTGCCTCCTAGGCGCTAGGCGCCATCCAAATGCACAGAATAGGTGTGGGGCAACAGGCTAGGCGGGACTAGGTGGTCCTAGGCCTTTAGAGTTTTTTTGGAAATTTTTTTTTTGGGCTTTCAAATTGAACATGCCATAAGAAATAATAATAGATTTTTGTCCCAATTAAAACCACGATTTGCTGGATCACTCTCATCTTCTTTGTCTGCTTACTTCTGCACGCATAAGAAAATCAAATCAGACCCTAAATGTAAATTTTTTTTTATTTTGATTTATCTTGCATTGCCTATTATCTTGACCCGTCTTAATCAGAAGAAGCATGAGGAATGAACCAGATGTCAATTGGATTTTAACAAAATTTGTGTTGAAATTTATTATAAGAACCATTACAAGTTTCTTAATACCATAGAATTCGTGTAGCGGTGCCTAGGCTTTAATCGTTGGTCTGGCGCCCGACTAGTGACTATCGCATTTTAGAGCCTTGGTATATACTCATTATTAGACACTATTACATTCATCCCCTCCACCATCTATAGAAAATCAGACCGGTGAGCTTCCAGAAATGCCACTTATCTCTATTGATGACATTGTCAAATTTTAATCATTGTTTGATTTCGACCAGACCAAGATGAGTTGTAGGTTAATATTGATGATTCACAAGCTCAAGCCACCAAGGCTCAGGTGAACCAGCTGCCGAACCAACAGGAGAAATGCATGATGATATTCCTTCAACAAGTCTAACCGGTGGGGAAATCGATATTCATATTGCTTCCAAACCTAAATCAAATCCTCTCAATATATACAAGATTGGCCTTTCAACATGACATGGAAATCAATTTTATGAGCTTGACGAAGAATGTGATGAATATCTTATGCCACAACAAGTATTAGTTGGAAGATGTCTCCAAGTTCATCAGCAACTTGGACATCAAGCACTTTGCTCATACTATACATTCTGACAACTTCAAGTCAAAAATTCTGAAAGAAATCGGATTTATTGGAAAGCTTTACAACAATCTTAGTTTCGACCAGCTCAAAATGAAGAGTCAAGCCGCAAACATGAATGTTGAATTGTCAACAGGGGCGTAGCCATAATGTGGGCTGGGCTGGGCTTATTATCAATTTTTTTTATATAACCATAATGTAATCCAATTATTTCCTTAAGCTCATCCATTACAAAAATAAAATGAAAAGAAAAAAAAGAGATAAAGTAAAAAAAAACAATAGGAAAAAATGCGAGATGATGAATGGGAAGATTTTCTATGGAGTGTGAATAATTTTTGTGATAATCATGACATTGTAGTGCCTGATTTTACAGATCGTTATGTTGAAGGTACTAAACGTTCTTGTCAACAGAAAAATCATTTTACAGTAGAAGAATACTATCATTTTCATGTATTCAATGTTGTGATTGACAAACAACTGATGGAGTTGAATACACGATTTACTGAGCAATCAATTGAGCTTCTCACTCTCTATGAAGCCTTGAATCCCAGTTATGGCTTCAAATCATTCTCTGAGGCATCGTTTGGTTCATGTGATAGGATAAGTAAATGATATACAATAAGAGTGATTATAAAATAAAAAGTATGAATAAATAACACATTATGATAAATTATATAATGTTTAACATGATTTTAACTTGCTTGATTATTTTTTTAATTATATTATGATTACTAAAATGACCTCATCATATATTAATTAATAATATATTCTTAAAATGATTGAATAAATCAATAGATTTTCTAGAATTAATTTATTAAAAAATTATAAACAAAATTAAAATATTGTATGAATTATTAAATTTTCATTAATTTCAATTTCCGAAAACAACTAAAAAATCGATTAATATTATAAAAATAATTAAAATTTTATAATAACATAAATATGTATTTATTGTGATAATTAAAATAGTAATACAAATTTGAATATTAAATAATGGTTAATAACAATTATAATATTACGGTTAAAAATAATATCATAATAATTAAAATATGATCAATAATAATTAAATTAAATATAATATTAGTCAAATTAAAAATTATATTTAAATATTATTAAATTTGTTGAATTTATAATTATTTTAAAATTTAGGATATTAAAGAAAAATGTAAATTAATCAAACATCATCATTTCTCTCTCAAAAGATTATATAACCACCATAAGAGGATAATAATACATACAGTGCGGGCCGGGTGTGGACTGAACGAGCCTATCACAATCTTAATCATGCACACCAAACACATGATAAGTGAATGATTAAAAATCAATCACCCCTTATCATGCATACCAAACAATGCCTGAAAGTGCTATTTATTCTTTGATTGATAAATTTTATCCCAACGATTTTTCCAAAGATGACATGAAACATTTGCAGACTCAATTGGATCATTGCAAGCTTGATGTATTTGAGGATCAGATGTTTAAAGATGTTGATTCTCTTCCTAAATAATGCCGACTACTAGTTGAAACAAAGAAGTCGAGGATTTATTTTATTATTGATAGACTGATTCGTTTGGCCTTCACTCTTCCAGTTTCCACTGCTACAACTGAGCGAGCATTTTTCAGGGATGAAACTTCTGAAGACATCACTTCGCAATAAAATGGAGCAGGAATATTTAAACAATGCAATGGTTTTGTATATTGAGAGAGATTGCTCATGACATTGATATAGATTACATAATTGATAGATTTGATCTTTTGTTGCGACTAAAGTAGTGTTTATTTAATTTACCCTCTTTTCGTGTAAGTTGTATTTTTTTTATTATGCGTACTCTTTCATATGATTAACGTTTAAAATTTTGAAAAATATTTATCCAAATTTGATGATTATATTGTGAAAATCGTGGATTGCACTTAATTTTTATGTCATATGAAAAATGTTGTATTGATTTTTAGATTAACTTTTTTTTTATTTTCTAGCCCTCCATATTTTGAAATTCTGGCTACGCCCCTGATTGTCAGTGTATGCTACAAAAGTGAAAAATCACATGGATGCACAGCTTGATCACCTTCAGACTACCTTTGGCAGCTTGTTGCAAGAGATTCTTGATTTTATAAAGCGTTGTGATTCCAGAAAAAAAGGGAAACATATTACAAGAAGCTAGAGGAACAAAAGAGAAGGGCAGCGAGAGCCAAATATGAGAAGCCAAGAAAGCTGAGGAGAGGAGAAGGCAAGAAGAGGAAGACACAAGGAGATGTGGTGAAAGTTGAAGTGGTGGTTCAATTCTTAGAAGATAGATTTTGTTTTGCAAGTGTAATAGGTTTTACTTTTTCAAGCTCTTGTAGCAATGTCATTTAATGACTCAATGAAACACATTTTTCTTTAAATTGTCAATGATACTTAATTGTTTTTATGTAATAATTGTATTTAGTCTTGCAGCTTGGTTTTGTCATCACCAAAAACAGAAAAAAATTTTAAGTTCAAACTACTCTAAGTTTTGGCAATGAAAAAAACATCGAGTTTTTCAAATCCAGTTGTCTTTCTCATGTATTTATAGGACTCTAGCTGCTGGACAAGTCAATTCGTTCATATTCTATCAGAAACTCAAGCTGAGTTTCGGCTTGAGTTTCCGCAGACATCATCAAAAGATTATTTCTTGTATCTGTTTTTAACCGGATCGCTTTATCCAACCAAATGCTTAGAGTCTGACCGTTCAACTCTAACCGGTCAGACATTAACAGATTAAGATGGATACAACAACTCAAGCTATTCAATAACTATCAAATAAACTGACAAGCACAATATTCTATCAACGTCCAATTGACAAGAAAGTTTCCTAAAATGTCAAGAGTCAATCAAATTTTCAAAACCTAAAAACCGAAACGGTAAAAAGCAAAGAAACATTAACTGAGCTTTTAATGCATTGTACAATGAAGAAAGATTGACAATAGAAATCTGTCGGGAGATAGTACAGAAGATCTTTGATAAAGTTTTTCCAACCATTGAAGACTTCGAGTATAGATATGGAAGTTCAGAACTTTATAACCATGAAGAATTGATAACAAGACCAATATAATCTATAATATACAGGATCTCGAACACACTTATTCTTTCTAAGATATCAAGATTCTCACTTAACACACATTTATTTATTCATATAATATCATACAAGATCAACTTGTATTACCCCACCTATTCTAATCGTTCAAAGTTAAACATTGGAAAATTTGTTCTCTCTTTGAACTAAGGGTTCTTAGAAGAAAAAATGACGGAATTGTTATTTTTGAACATCCATAATATCTTGTCCATTTAAATTGTGAATTTACTTCAATTTTCATATATCCAACTGTTGTGTTGATTCATTGCTTGCATTTAATATATCTTTTAAATATCACTAGTCTAATCAGACCGTTTCCGTATTTAAATTTTTTTTTAGTGGTCTAACAAAATCTAACTGTTCAACAAAATCTAACCTTTCAACAAACAGTTTTAACAGCTAACATCTGTTAAAGCTATCTCTAGTTTTGGAAAAAAAAATTAAAAATATTATTCACTCTTCTAAAATCTATTTTGATCCTTACAAAGACACTTCTTACACCCATCTTGTACTAGAGAATATGCTTAATGTTATTTGCATATCATTTTTTACGAATATCTCCAATATTTATTTAAAAAATGAAATATATAAAGTATTAAATGAAGTAGAGAAAATATTTTAAATTATGCAACTATATAATTCAGAAAATAACTAGTGAAATATTATCTTGGTATCTAGAATACAGTAACATATTACAAAAAGAAAGAAAAAATCTATTAGTCCGATTTTTCTCCAAACATCTCTGATTAATAACCCAAATTACGAAATTTAATGAAAATATAAGCAAGTGTGAAACACCTAACAAAGATATGGGAAGCACCCCTAAAATCTTTAAGCAAAAGCAACAACTTTAGTGCAACAAATTGTACAATAAATAATAAGTGAACAACGAACTATGTAACCTATAATGGAATTGGGAAAAAAAATTTATGTACATACCTTAGCTCCAACGGTCCCCCATTGATAGAGTCGAAAGAGAACATAAATGACAGCTAATTTACTCCAACACTGCAACCTCATGCTCAACTTTCCAATAATTAGAATCGCTAAATTCCTTCATAGCTGCACCGTCATTGTCTGAATCCTCCTTTTCTGTTTTCTTCGAAACAGTGTTTCTTTTCATTGGCCCAGCTTCTCCTATGATACCTTCCTTTAGAGCGCGTTCCATTGCCTTCTCTGTGCCCTCTAATTCCACGCCCACAAATTCAACATCCTCTTCAAACAACGAGGGTACAGCAGCACCTTTGTTACTTGAATCAAATTTAGATGAGCTATCACTGGAATCTATAGAAGTAGATGTTGTCCCGTTTGATATGGAGTCATCACTAGAAGATGGAGGTACAGGGGTAGAGCTCGCCTTTGCTGAATTTGCAAGATCGTTGTTAATATCGATCGGTTCTTCAAATGGATTCACACTAGATCCACTAACTTGAAAATCGAATGTTTCACCCCATGACACCCATTCGGGTATAGGTCTGTCTTCTCCAAATGGGTTGTCACTGTCTGGATTCTCGAAGGGAAAGAAATCCGAGTCACCAGGGGTAATGCTGTTCTTGGTTTCAGCAAATGACTCGTTTCCCTTGTTACTGATGGCATTGAATCCATAGAAGACTTTTGCATTGGGACTAGATGAGCCATTTGCAGAAATTTTGCTCTCCAACTCATCATCCTCCCCAACTACTACCTCATCATCACTACTGCTGTTGCTGTTTGATGTTCCGTTCAGGTTACTATCGTCCATCATGTCAGATGACGGTGATGGGCTCATACTTACGTCGCCATTTCTATCATCATCTTGGAATGAAAACCAGTTGGAATTTGTGAACAAGCTGCTGCAAACGAGAAATAAACAAGGTCATACAGAAATGAGTCATGGAAATGGTCAGCCACAAAGGACACAAAAAGTAGGCTCAATGAAAAAACTCCTGCTTGTTATTTCCTCGTGCCTCTGATTAATTCTTTTTTCCTAAATTTGCTGACAAAAGCCAACGAAACTCACCTGCCTTGCTCATTACCCAACCTTAGGGATGAAATCACGACTTCGGCAGATTCATCATCAAAGTAGACATCCTAAAATTTCATCAAATTTAAAAATCTTGAATAAGAACCACCAATTCAGAAGGGAACGGCAAATGAAAAAACTAATCACCCGTAGGTATTCTTTTTCGTAATTAATAACTCTGATTGGCAAGAAGCCCATTGTTCATTTGTACCAAGTAATAATAGTGAAGGAAACGTGGCTATTTGTATTACCTCATCATCACGATCAAGAGGTCCATAACCCTGCAATCAAGAGATGAAAACAATAAATTATATCACAACTAATTACATATTCGGCTTCAAAGAAAGTTAGCAGCAACAATAAAACAGCTTTTCTTCTGTCTCATATGTTTACCTCAGCATCATCATTATCATACATGGTGTATCTAAATGCTTGGCTCAAATTATTTGCCAGAGCTGCCACATCATAATCCCTATCGTGAACGTCTTCTTCATCACTATCCCTGTTCCTGTCGTGCAATGCAGCGGGTCGCCTGCAGTGGAGATGGAAGAGTCCATCATTTTAAGGAACTATAGCCGAGTAGAGCAGGAAATACCTTGGTACACAAAGTTACAGTGATTTTTGCACGAGAATTAACAGCTTCGCTTTCTGAACAATCCACATAACACACACAGAAAGTCATACCCACAAGCCCATCGATAAACATTCTCAATCATATTGCGCTCCTGTAAGCCAGTGGAGTGCCACTCGTTCCACTCACTATTTTCCTGAAGAATGATATCAAGTTTGCATGAGAAAAGACACGAGTAAAATAAATTGATTGTGTGGCAGAAAAATTAGCATGAACATCGTCATAATCTGAAATTACACCCAGAGACCCACCTGAAGATGCATTTGAATTCGAGTATCATTGCTTCCCAACTGAACTAATTTATTTGATATCCTTGTTAGGTGTCCAAAGTATCCCGCCTTAGGAGCCTGTCTTCCAGATGCTGGCACAGTTGGCTGCATTGAGTAGAAAAAAGCCAATCAGAGACCCCAATAGGTCTTAACTCAAAATCTGTAATCCACCAGAATCTAATAAGGGCAATTATACTTCACATTTAATGACAAACAATTGTTTCAGAGGCATAAATCTGTGGTATCAACTTTCTTACCATCAAAACAAAAGGCAACCACATCTCTTCTCCAGAAAAGGGAGAAGCCTAACACAAGCTACATGAACTGAAAACTTCAATAATTTCCAACTAAAAATACCTGACTAAGATCACCAGAAAGGACGGGACTTTTCTCAGTTTGAAGAATTTTTTCAACCAAATGACACTCCAGGAGAAGATGATCATGGATGGCGACATCTTTACTGTCCAAGCAAGAATATACTATGCTCTCCACGTGGTGATGCAAAGCATTGTTGTATGGATATCTGCAGCAGACAAAATAATTTAGAAACACCATCTGCACTCATGGGTTCGGCCTGAAAGTTCGATTGAAGAAGAACGTGGAGCACTTCTTCATAGCAACCAAGAGTGTGTAATTCAAAAGGCGAAGTACTAGAGTAATGGAATTTACTCAAAAAAGAGATTGAGGACTCTCTCAATAGTTCCTGAGCTAACCAATTCTTTCTCTGCCACCACGTTGCCAGTTTTAAGAAGTACCGCAATGAATTCGACAATCTACAATCAGGTACCACAACAGAAAATGTAAAATAACCAGTTAAGAAATTTCACACGCGTATATTTATGAATCAATGGAACTGTCCATGGCTCTCCCTATATCCCGCACAAACTAAAATTTTCAAATGCAACAAACTATTTTGAGGGCTTTGGCAAAAATAAATGACCACAATAGCGTGTCAATGAACCTTTAGACGATGTTTTCCAAGAGGAGGTCTCAGTTCACCATATGTTGTCTGCAACATCTTGTCATCCGATGAGACATTCAAAAGAATAAGCAACTCCCCTGAACAAAATATTTAGATGCTTATTACAGCTGTGGTCAGCCAATTACAATAATGCGACACACTTGATCCAAATTTCACAAGATAAAGAGTAGTATCAGCAGTTGATATCCGGCCATTTGTAGAATTCAAAAAATTCTCTTAGCTTCCAAAATATGCACATTCCAAGATCATGAACGAAGTAGCAGCACAGTAAAACAAACAAAAAGATCCATAAAGGAAAATTACAGCTTCATCCACCCATGTCCATCCGTGCGAATTTTAGACTCAACTTTATTCTTACCAAAATACTTTTCCCGAGTCACACAGATATCACCTCACCTCTACACTAACCCCTTTGCATTCCCATATCCAATTCCAACATATATTTTAAAACAAAGAACAATTTTTTTATGAAAGTTTTTTTTTAGTTTTTTCTCGAGGTTAGAGGATGAAATCAAGGGAGTTGATCATAAGTATCCGGAAATGACCCGTCGGCATATGTAGTAAACTAACCAAGTTTTGGAAGCATTGCACCAACAGTATCCGGGTTAACATTTGTCGTTGATTCATACGTGTGTTTACTTCTGAAAGAATACATCGCTGGTGAAGGAATCGATCTCTTTGGATCCAACAATGAAATACAGACAGATAGCGAGTGAACAAGGAAAGATTTTGATTGTGAGTCTTCAAGTGCATGGGCAAAGATCCTCTCAACAAAACTGCAAAGCAAAAAGGCTAGTAACTCAAACACATCATCATGACAAAAACATGAAACTAGAGTTGGAAGACTACCTTGGACTGGATAGTTTGGTGAACAGAGGTGATGGTGCATTTCTGGTTATAGCACATAAAGTTTCTGCTGCGTTAGCATGCACTTCAGGAGAACTCTGAAGGTATAAGAAACAATCTCAGATTCAGATACATAACAAAGCCACTACATGAAGTGAATCAGAAAAATATAATCCCATAGGCTGTCCAAATAGAATAACCTCTAAATACCCAAAGTTCTTCCTTCATCTATGTCATAAAAATAATTTAGTGATGAACGTTCAATGAGTTTGTACGTGCATTATAGACAATGAACTCAAATCCGAATACAACCACATGGCAGATACACCGAAACAATTCAAAAAAAAAATTAAAGAATTAACGTGTATGAATTATGATGAGCAAATTCAGGAGAACACAGCAGTACCATTCATGTGCACAAAGAGTTGAAGAATGAAACAAAATACCTTGGACTCTTAGCGTAATATAATATGAAATATCAGTGAAATATAAAGTGGAATAATGTGAAGGGTGGATCAATTGTCAGCCAATTAATAGTCAAAAACCATACAACTCAATGAATTGATAAGCTTGCCCAACCAACAGTAAGTTCCCCATCATGACAACAATAGCTGTTTTAACTCACCAGAATATTCAGTTTATCCACAATCATTTCTAATAAATTGCTACTCGTCAGCCACTGCATCACATCAAAAGAATTGGGATAAAGTTGATCGTCCGCACCTACAAGTCGTACCAAAACCTGATAGTAAAAGACAAAATAGGAGAGAATATTACAACCAAAACTCCAAAACAAATTGATACGAAAAAATTAAATCCAACAAACTGCTTGATCCAAAGATAGCAACATATACATGCACCCAACCTCCATGATGGACGTGATACCAATCAAATCAACCAGCTGCACAAACACTTCTTGGTGAACCTGTAAGACATCAACATCAGACACAACATAGACTAGGGCAGAAAATATTTTGTTTGTAAAGATCAAGATAAAACAAATCCAAGTAGCACATCGTCCAACAAATTTTGGAAATACGTGTAGGTTTCTCATGTTAATAGACAAGTTTAAGCGTTAAAGAAATACTTGCCTCAAGCTTCTGAATACTCATCAGAGCAGTCAATTCTCAACGTAATCTAGACTTTCGGCATTTTTGTTCTTTGTTTAAAAAAGATTTATTGTAAAAGGCCAAAAGGGTAAATAATCAAGAATTTATTAACTCTTTTAAAACCTTTTTTGCTTAAATGAAGAGAAAGAAAGTGGTGCAAACCAGGCACTACTGGAGATATATTTTACCCAACTTGCTATTTAACTACCCCACAAGTGTGATGGCAAACAAAGATCAAGTAATCTATCAAATAATTTCAAAAATTATTATTGCCAGTTAGAAGGCGAAAAAAATCAATAGGCTTAATTTTTAGCACAACAAAACTTGGTGGGAAGCACATTGATTACCCATTCAGAAGGATAAAGAACTGTAAGGTCGTAGGAATTACATAGCAGCACATTACAAAAAAAATTCAACTTAAAAATTTCCTTCCATCAACTCTAAAACGAGACAGGGAGAAGAAAGATGGCAGGAGATGCATTCAGTGATTTCCTATTTAAACTTGAATTGCAATATCTTGTACATAATCAAAGAGGTTCCCCTTAAGTCACCTTGAAGTGATTCACGAAGGGAATAGTTTTCCGCAACATGAGGCACACTACAACCTGCGAAAAAACCAGAAGTTAAATCAAACAAGTTATGCCATAATCCCAATTAATTAACAGTGAGTAAAAGATACTGAATTCAATTGCAAAGCAATCACTCTGTACCTTGCTAAAATATCCAGCCAACAATGCACTATGAGGACGGCTTGGTTCCAGGAAAGAAAAGAGTAAATCCATGAGCTGAAACAAGATAAAGAAGTTGATTGAACCATAAATGGGCAAGGTGAACCAAGATTTGCCGTTTAGTTTTCTATGCTAACTCTTAGATAGGATAATCTCACCTCATCTTCCTCCACCAATGTCTTCAAGATGACGTCAATTTCACATGTAAAAATTTCACAGGCAATGAAAGGAAACCTACAATACAAAACCAGATTTTGAGCCAAAAAGAAATCTTCCTTAAGAAGTAACACGATGTGATAGACTTTCTTGTACCTACTATTATAACTTTCTAACAAACAGACATTGGAATAAGGGTCTAGAGACATATACGCATAGTAAAGCACACAGATTGACATTTGAATAGTAATTATCCTGCCTAGTTCTTTAAATTGGCATACTTGAAAGTCCGCCTGCTGTCTGCATCCTCCGCGGGCTCCTCTACAATATATCGCAGCATCTGTTCAACCTGAGCCCGATCTCTCAAACTGAAACCAAGGAATTTTTAATGTCATACATGGAATCAACACTTTCATGATATTCAAGTAAAATTGAATATGTGCATAAGTTGTTTATAATACATGTGATCGACAGAAATATGCAGATGCAGTAGACGAAATGGCATACAAATTTATTAGGCGGCTGTTTAATGCTTTGCATTCTTGAATTATCTCTTCTACGTCCAAAAGGTCTTCCAATGTAAAATTTTCTTTGTCCAGAACTGACTCAACCTAAAGTAATAGAATAAGTTAGAACATCATCAATGAAAAGCACAAAAGCAAGTTACAAACAAACAGAACAAATAACTAAGAGGACCATATTTACGCAGTGGAGGATTGATGAACCAAGATAAATGACTTAATCATTTGATAATCTTTATAGCGTTCATTCCTACCTTATTACCAAGCCATGCTATCAAATTATAAGATCAGAAATAAACTCAGCATTCAGTTAAAATTCATAACCACCGGTCATTGGCTCAAAAATTGTGAGGGAAAACCAAAAGTTGACACCAAACCTAGTCAATATCTTGATTAAACCGGGTAGGCTCTCGAAAATGTAAAACTTAGGTAAACTGGGTAGTCAGTTATAAAACATTTCTTCTACAGATAGGGTATAATCTGGTGTTAAAATACCCTGAGAATGCATAAATCTTTTCCCCAATGCTTCCGCTGTTTCAGTTCTTGTCAATGGTCTTGTGTTCTCTATTTATTACCATTGTATTTCGAATCGAAAAAATGCCAGAAAAAGATTAGCCATAACCACGTCTTGCTGATCACACCTACTCAAAACTTTTTATCAATATTTAATATTTTATAAATTTGGTAAAGTACATATCACATCAACTTAATATTAATATATTTTCTCGGAAACTCGAAGTTAAGGTGCTTAGTTGAAACTAATTAGAAAATTTATTTTTAAAATAAAAATAATTGATATGTTAATTTTCAAATGTATTTACAAATTCATAAAATTACATAAAAATACATACATATTCAAAAAAATGTGTTTAAAAAGAACACTATATATATACATATGCATACACACATAATTCAGTATATATATCAAATAGAATATTTAAATACTTAAAACTATAATTATGATATTTTATTTAACATCACACTAGTCCATTTTAACTTAGACACAAGTGCCAAGGCTAGGAATGCCCCACACATGCATTCTTGCCTATAATAGGCCTCTTGAGGTTGAGTTTTACCAGATATTTTATGCTAAGAAACTCGCGGGCATAGTGTGAGGAAATGTAAACAGAAAATATGGGGAATGTAGAGGGCAATTAAGGAAAAATAGCTACAAAATAATGAAAAATTCTAGAGAAACTCCAGAAAATCTTCACTTCTCCCAGAAATAAATTAATCAAGGAGGTGCACAAAATTGTTTAAAACCAAAACCGTGAAAAACATAAACACCAAAATGCAGTTTGCAGGTGCTACGTTGAGGATTTTTTTCTTAACTTTATAAACTTTCAAGTCATGGTTTGAATATGAAGATTGTTAAACAAATATCGTAATACATGTGTCAGTACGCCACCAGTTAGCAAAGACTCTGGAAATGACTATTTCAGGTAGCCAAAAGACAATACTCAACATTTGGTATTGATCGGTTGGGAATTTTAAAAAGTCTTACGCATAAAAATCCTAGATCATGATAAAACACGTGCTCGGGAAAAATTGGCCACGCATAGAAGACAACCCATGCGCCACCCATAATGCCATTTACATATTCTGGGCAATTTTCCATGGATTTAAGACATTCTGGAAAATTTTCATAATTTTTAAATATGCAATTTATTTGCTATGAATTTTTAAATATGATGTTACGCAAGGGGATACAATTTAAAATAGAGATGGTTTTAAAATGATCAAACATACTTTCATTATGATAAACCGCAAAATATTGTTTATATGTAACAGAAATTGACTGTCTAAGGTATTGAAAGCACGGAGAAAGTAAGTTACCAAGGCAAGAAATAAGACGGTTTTTTAAAAACCCCTTCGACATTTAACCTGAAAAATAATATAATTCTTCTAAATATAATCACGTCGCTTTATTGACTTGCACATGTGCATATTTGGATTTTGGACCGTATCTCTATTAGTTGTATCTCCATACTATATTATCTTTACAAATTAGTTCACTATCCTAGTATCGTGTCCACTGATTGTATCAATTCCGGATGATTTTTTCCATATACTAATCTCATCTCCGCTGATCATCTCATCACATTGATCACAACTCAATTTATTTTCTCATTGAATTTCCCTTCTCCACATAAATCCCAATGAATAAAAACTGTAATCACTGGCACTAAACTGAATAACTGAACAAATAAGGTAATTGATTGACATGGACTGGAAAACGAACTTCAATCTAAAAATTAAGTCCACTGGACAACGAGCAACAAACGAACTGTCTAGATACATGGTTTACCCTAACTAGACTCCAGTCCGAAAAGTGAGTTCACCTTGACTCAAATGAATGATCGACCGTACATGTTCTAATTGACAAATGGGAAAAAGTGGTATACCGAAAACTCAGGTGGGAGCCATCTCTTTAGCTTTAGCCACAATGTTCACCACTTCAACTCACAAACTTTTACCAGCAACCTTTGTCAATGATCATTTACAGAGATTTTTTATATTACTCTGTCATGCTGTACTAACTGTTATAACGTTTCTTAAATATTTATTGATGTTTACTTTAACCCAATATATTGATCATTACTAAGACATATTAGACCTAACCCTTTTTCTTTGATCTATTATAATTTTCAGAACGGGGATTATTGATTTGGATCAAGTGGAGGAATTGTCTTAAGGATGTCACAATATTTTGTTTGATTGCAAGATTTATATTTGATCAGTTTGGTTCGTAATGAATGAAAACACTTCAACTGATGAAATATTTTTCTTTTACAAGATTGTTGCGTATATTGCCTGTGAAACTTCAGAAAGGGACTATGAAGTGGTTGTGTGAGATGTGAATGCATTAAAAGGTTAAGCAAGCACCTTCCAAGCAGCGTTCGACATTTCCCATCCTTATGAATTTTGAATATGCTGCTATTATCTCTAAGTTAAGATATATTTCTTATTTAGGTTTTTAAACTATGATCCGCTTTTGACAAGTTGCACCAATGGCAACAAAAGTTTATGCCCCAGGCAGTGTTTGACAGTTATATGAATGATTTACAAGGTCGCACTTGAATCTTGCTCACAACTGAACAAGCCATGGTCAATAGAAGTGCAACTAATTCAGTAATTATATAGCACCATGTATATCAACTTATCAAGAATAGAAGTCAATTCATGTGGTATCCGAACACTAAAAACTAAAACTCCAGAAAACCAGGAATGTGTGATACCATAAAGGTAGATAGACCACGCTCAAAAAAAGATGGTCACACTTGGCAAGTAAGAGGTGATTTAATCATCGCTAACTCGAATGATACATGACAGCGATAAGAGCTAAATAGTATTATTTTGAAATTCTCAATCAATCCCCCTTCTATATCAAGGATAGTGACGCACATTACAGCAGAATTAAAAAAGTATAGAAAAGTCTGCCTTGTCCTATGATTCAAGACCACGTGAATTTGAGTTCAATTGTTAACATATTCTTTTATGCTCCACGAAGTACTACAATTCAAAAGATTAAAAGAGATCCAGAATATCATATGTTGCTTGATGCTAATTGTTATCCAATCCCTTGACCAGTCAGTCTATTACATAATACGATAGAGCAGGGGAAAGGTCTGCGTACTTCCTTTTGGACTAAAATTTTGCAATTCAGCAAAATCCGATTAAAGAAATTGCCAAGTAGGAAAAAATGCAAGCTAAAAATCCGCAGTCTCCCAAGCCAAAACATATAATTAAGTAAATTAATTGATTGCGAATACGTAACATGTGTTAAAAAAGCCATAGCCATTCTCAATAGCAAATTCAGGTTACACTTCCAGCTACCCGAAACCACAGAGAAACAATACAATACCATATAAAGTTCATTATGCTAAAATTTCAAAGTCCATAATCGACATCCCATCAAAAAAGATATCATCGAAAATAAAAATATCAACTCATTTAACTTACAGGAGAAGAAGCAGACAGAGCTGTGAGCTTCCAAAACATGTTGTCACTCGGAGAGAATTCAGATACAAAAACGTGTGCGTATCCTCGGAGAGAAAAGAGAAGTACACGACAAAGATAAACAGGGAGCTCAATAGATCCGAAAATCTTGAATTTGAATCTAACAAGCGGGATACCACGGCAGCAGATGGGTATTTAGGCAAAGAAATTGGAGCTAGGTGGAGAGAAAAACCCTAATTTTCGAAGATATAAAGAGAAGGGGGGCAAGCAGCCAAAGATTTTGGCAATTAAAGATCGCTCAAAATAGATACTTTAAATAGAATATTAATTTTCTCGGTAAATTTAGGCTAAGACTCAACATCATCTTATTTAAAAAACTAAAAATCACTTTTGAAATGTCTATTCTACCTTTAATTTTAATATTTTCAAATTCTTTTTTTTTTTTTTAAACCCTAAACTAATGTTTTTTTTTCTTATATGCAAGTATCTTTTACTTGTGAGCGTTGTTACCCAAATTCCACTATCTCCCGATTTACCGTCAACTTTCCTATCTTCGATTCTCCCGACTCCGTGTTGGATTTGCTAATTGTATGTATCCATATCTCGGCGACGCGTTGATCATTCATCCAAATTGTCTGATCATCAATTGACGAAAGTTTTGTGTTTCCGAATGTTTCTTTTTTACTAAAAGCTGAATTTACCATGCGATTATATCACCGGTGTTTTTCTTCTTTTTTTCGGTAAAAAGTTTATATGTTTTTATATGTAACAGTTGCTTAATTATTGGTCCTGATTTATGTTGGAAAAAAAATCCGATTAACTACTTTTTTTTTCTCTTTGTAATTTTTTGATCATTGATGCTTTTTTTAGTACGATCGTAGTATACAAAGTCATTTGCTTTTGTTGTGAATACGTGAAGCTTTGTTTTTCAGAGTTTTGTTGTATTCTGTTTAATTGTTGGTTCCTATTTTTTCACATGAGGGCGACCGAATGGCAACTGAGTTATATAATAAAAAATAGTGAGCAAGTTCATGTTTTATATGGTACTAAATATATTAAGATATATTTTTATTGATAAGATATTATAAAATGAAAAATATTGTGAAATAAGCTAAAAAACGATTGAGGGCGACCGAATGACGATTGAGTGATATGGTAAAAACAAAGTGAGCAAATTCGTGTTTTATATCGTATTGACTATATTATGGTACGTTTTCATGTATAAAAAATTACGAAATTAAACATAGTGTGCAACAAGGCAAAAATGACTGAGGACGACCGAATGGCGACTGGAAGCGACCGAATGGCGACTGAGTCATATAGTAAAAATAGTAAGCAAGTTCATGTTTTATATTCTACTTAATATATTAAGATATATTTTTATGGATAAGAGATTATAAAATGAAAAATAGTGTGAAATAAGCTAAAAAGCGATTGAAGGCGACCGAATGACGATTGAGTGATATGGTAAAAACAAAGTGAGCAAATTCGTGTTTTATATCCTATTTACTATATTATGGTACGTTTTCATGGATAAGAAATTACGAAATTAAACATAGTGTGAAATAAGGCAAAAAAGACTGAGGGCGACCGAATGGCGACTGAGTTATATAGTAAAAAAATAGTGAGCAAGTTCATGTTTTACATGTTATTTAATATATTATGATATATTTTTATGGATAAGAGATTATAAAATGAAAAATAGTGTGAAATAAGCTAAAAACAATATTTTCTAGTACATCAACTGGTTCTATTAGATCACTCATATATCACTTGGTCGCTCTTTGTATTATGACGTTATTTTTATATTTTACACTATCACTCCATTATACGATACTAAGATAGAGTAAATAGACCCCAAACGTGAATTTGCTCGTATTTTCTATTATAAGAATCATATATCTCTCAGTCGCTCTTTAAATTATTTTACGCCACTTTTATATTTTATACTCACACGATTATAATATACTATAATATAGTAATAGTCCACAAAACATTAATTTGATCACATTTTATACATTGAATAGTACAAAATATCTTCGATTCATTCATACTAAATCATTAATGTTCAATTATATTTTTTTAAAATAAAAAAAACATCCAACCTTCCACTTCCAAAAAACAATATTTTCTAGTACATCAAGTGGTTCTATTAGATCACTCATATATCACTCAGTCGCTCTTTGTATTATGACATTATTTTTATATTTTACACTATCACTCCATTATATTATACTAAAATAGAGTAAATAGACCCAAACGTGAAGTTGCTCATATTTTCTATTATAAGAATTATATATCACTCAATCGCTTTCAGTCGCTCTTTGAATTATTTTACGCCACTTTTATATTTTATATTCACACGATTATAATATACTATAATATAGTAAATAGTCCACAAAACATTAATTTGATCACCTTTTTATAGATTGAATAGTACAAAATATTTTCGATTCATTCATACAAAATCATTAATATTCAATTACATTCTATGGTCAAATTACTACCATCAATGGAAATAGCTGTCCATTCTTTAGATTCGGATAACCATGTATAAGTTACTTGTTCATTACTCTTCCACTCTCCATTAGAATTAATCAAAATCTGGATGATCGTCATTCCTATACAAAATAAGCAATAAAGATGTCATAAAAATTAAATGATTTAACATATAATTGGATGACATAACATATCAAAGTGGGCGACTGAAAACAGAATTGAGCGACTGAAAACAGAATTAGGCGACTAAACCCATAATGTTTGGGCGACCGAACAATTAAGAATGAAATATATGAAAAATTATACTTACAATATATATATTGTAATAAAAACTAGTAAATCGATAAAAAAAATTGAGATGACATTAGAACTTACACCTAATTTAAAATCTCTGACAATGTTGAGAAAAATTGAAACTTTTTTTAGACACAAATGACTACAATATTCTCTTGCTTAATGTAGAGGAAAAAAATTGAAGAGAAGACCAATGAATGAAGGATGAAGAAAAGAAGAATCGTTGTGAGAAGGATGAGAAGAATGGAGGGAACAAGAATCCATTTCCTTTCTCTCCTTTTTGTTTCTACTATTCTTTTATTTTTTAATTAATTAATTATTTTTTTTAAGTGGATGTTATTTATCAAATTTTGAATTCTAAAAAGCTAATATTTAAAATTAAAATTTACTTAGGGTTAGATTTTAAATTGCCCCAATTTTCTCTCACATTATTAGATGGGAAAATTGGTTTTAAATCTTTAAACTGAAACTCAACTTTTCCCAACTCTCTACACTTCAAAAACTTTGTCCAAACTCCCTAAAAAGTTTAAAGTTGACAAAAATACCGTTACATATTTAATGATTGATTTTCTGGGGCCGAAATGGTATCAGAGCCAAAGTAAAAATTATTTCAAACATACAAATTTATTATTATCAAGTAATTAAATATTTGAGTAGAAGAATTTTCTCAATTTACATGAATCTAAACCCAGGTTCGAGATTAATTATTTACAGGATTTATTCCAGAACTCTAGAATACTTGAAACAAGAACACTCGGCCAACACTTGGCTCGACGGGCACCTACTATAACATAAAATCTCTCATCTTTCTCTCTATTTTCGCAGGAAAAAAAAAAGAAAAAATAAAAAAACATGGCTGGAACCTCTGCAAAATCATTGAAAAATATTTGTGTATTTTGTGGGTCGAGTCCTAGAAAACAAGAAGTGTTTGTAGAAGCAGCGAATAATCTTGGAAAGATATTGGCTGAGAGAAAAATTCACTTGGTTTATGGGGGAGGTAATATTGGGTTAATGGGATCTGTTTCAACATCTGCTCATCTTGGAGATAGTCAGGTTTTGGGTATTATTCCTACAGCTTTAGCTGAAAGAAATATTACAGGTGTTATGTGCTTCTCCATCAGTGTAAAAGTCTGGTTGGGATTCTCTCATATTTATATTCTGAGATCCCACACTTTCTCTTGGAGGTTACTGCGAAGATGACCACGTTATGGTATGTTGTTCACCTCCAGTCGTGTTCATCTTTAGATCGACAACCTTGAGGTTTGCAAAAGATTTTACAAGCTCTTGTAGATCCTCTAGACCAATCATTTCTAAAGTCGTCATCAGATTAATTTCTTTTCCGAGACTGTTTTGATTAGATTGATCATTTTTTCTTCTTCAGTTAAAGGTTTTGACATCACTTTGGTCATCCCTCTTTGATGTAATAAGGGTTCAACCAATGGTGGTAACATTCTTTCTGAAGTCCTTTTACTAGAACTTGATTGTTGTTTTAGATTTTAAAGTCTTGTTCGAATATCCTTTAATATTCCAAGAATTTCTTCCTGGTTTTCAAAGATTTTCTCCAAATTTTGTGGTACGTAATACCACATATTGTCATAATTTTGTACGGTATTTTGAATTTCTATAAGATCTCCAAAGAGTTAAGAGGAATCCAGTACTATTTCTAAGAACCTGTTATTTTGAATCATAAGTTTACCTCAGGACTCTGATAAGTTTCAGCGGAAACAAGGTCAAGGAATAATCAAATTCCTTTGCACCAAACACCCTATGGAAATCTGTTTTAGAACCAATACATCCTTATGGGGTTATGCTTAACTTAGATGTATTAGATTTCAAAAACAGAGAAGATCTCATAGATGATTGGACATCTGCTATGAGAGTCGCAACAGGAACACTTGATCTCAACAGAGAAGGATTCATTAAACTTCTGGAAATGAGTTTTTTGGGATCAGTGAAAATTGCTTGGGAAATGACTTCGGTATAAACCAAAGAATCGGTCCTAGCCAGAGAATCTCTTAGCGAGATAGCCGAAAGAATGGCTATCCTCTTTAAAGCACAGTTTATAGGGATAGACTATTTTAACAATCAAGATACAGATAAGAAAAAGAATATACTCAAGCTCTGTATAGTCTTGAATTATATGATATATGTCTAGTAGATGAATACATTATGTTATTCACTAAATATAGATGGAATTCAGGAGTCGAAGAAGATATAGCAATGCAACTCTTCTTCGCCAAGATGTCAAGTCCCTGGAGAGAAATGCTAATAAAGGAATATGTCCCTGGCAATCCAGATACATTGGCACGAAGATCCTCTTTCCTTAAAGGAAAATTGGCATAATGGTGTCATTTGGCAGCATTACAAAAGAATTACAAACGTTTAAGGGGTATTAACAAACATACTCCTTTGTGTTGTAAGGAAAATGATCTTCCAACAATTATTGGAAGTAAACCACAGAAGCATAAGCGGAAAAGTTTTAGGACTCATCCTTATGCTAAAAGTGGAAGAAGTTCTTGGAAACCAAGAACACTTTGGTCTAGACAAAAGGCCAGATCTTATAAATTTGGGCAAAAAAATGGACCATCAAGAAGTAGGATATCATCCCAAGCATCGAGTACATCTCAAAACACAGGAAGAACACCTACGAAGAAAAATTTCAGAAGAGCTCATACTCAGGCTAATGAAAGTTTTAAAGATTATAATTGCTGGACATATGGAGCGAGAGGTCATATCTTAACCAATTGTCCAGAAAATGAAAAAAGAGGTATTAAACGCTTCGATCCAACCTCGGATATTGAGAAGCAGTTTATTATCAAGATCTTATTCAGGTATACCGATTTGAGGATATTGCCTCAGATGAAAGTATATATGAAGAAGAAGAAATCTTGAGTCAAGGATAATCTGATGGAACTGAATTGGAATCTGACTGAAGACGAGGTGTTTCGACACAAAACACGTGAAGATTTTTCTGGTTTCGTTAGCCAAACAACAATATCTCATAATATGGTCCAAAAGATCATGAGAGAAAATCCTAGTCTACAGAGATATCAAGGACTCTCTGCAGGACAGATAGAAAAATTCTTAGGAAGTCTTGGCCTAAGAAATAGAAAGCATCATCTAATCTATAAAGTCTCTAGAAGGGAAATGATAATCACAATGGAACTTACAGGAAATAGAATGGAGATGCAATTAATTCTTTCTGAAGAAATTAAGGAGGAATTACAAAAACTCAAGACAGAAGTAGCACGGACCATGTCCTGGATTTATATCGGAGCAATCCAGATTACGATAAAAGCTACTTTCAAAGAAGGAATAGATTCACTCATTGATATTGCTATATGCAATAAACGAATGAGTAACCTTCAAGATTCAGTACTGGGAACCATATCAGGAAATCTTTGTGCAGGAAAGATTGTAGGGGTAATCTATCCAAGAATTGCCTACAACCTGACAAATCGAGATTTTAGCCGAGCCTTGACATTGCACCAAAATTTCAAGGAAAAAAGACTGATGAAAGAAGGTAATAAACCATATTCCATTACCAATCAAATCTCATATGATCTAACTAATACACATTATTCAGAATTGTTTATTAGAAATGAGTTTATTGAAATACCTGAGATATTTGGAAAAGTTGCTCAGGCAATTTATTCAGAAAGAGTTGAGTTTTCTTTAATATAGGAAACAGATATCCAAATACAAGACAAACCGATTTTACAAAAGAATCAAAGTCTTAGATTGTAATAGAGAAGACTATATTTTCAAGGACATAGAATTACAAGTTACAGATGGAGAAAACACCTGTCCAAAAAACCCAACAGGAGCCAAAAAGCTTTTCTACAATAGGAAGCTTAGATGCCCAGAAGGGTGGAAAGAAATAAAAATAGTATTTGATATTACAAAACATAGAAATCAATTTCTTTGTAATAGTTGTTCTAATAGAAATTACCAAGGAATGATCAAGATCGGATGTAACGTCACGAAAATCAAAAAGTCCACGTGAACCACATGCATGCAAATTATTAATTTTTTTTTGGTATTTTATTAAATTCTTTTAAAGCATAAAATGTATGTTTATTTTATTAAATTATGTTTAATTATTTTTATGCATTTTATGCATTATTATTACATGATATGATTTAATTAATGAAATTTTAAAAGTTCATGCACAATGATTTTTAAGTTTCATTTCGCGCTCGAAGGAGGAGCGGAGACGGGGAAATTTTCAGAAAAATTATTTTAATTATATGATTTATTTTTATAAATTATTATGAGGTGTTTTTAAGTGTATTTTTCAAAAATGAGATTTTTCTGGGTATTTTTATCTGCAGGATTATATTTTTAACGGTACGCAAATTTTATCGAATCGGGGGACTTTTTAATGGTTCGGCTAATCTTTTCAAAATCTTTTCAACACAAAATATTTTTCGAGAGTGCGTTCGAAATTAATGGGCCCACCTTTGGACTTATTGGGCTTAAAACTCTTTTAAAAACCTTTAAATTACAATTGTGGCCCATTAACCTAGCATTAGCTATATAATTAACACTTAAACACCATTTACCATAAAACTAAACTTTGTACCAGCCGACACCCCTTCAGAGCACCATCTCCCATCGGTTTCATCATTCAGCTAGAGACCCCATCGGTTTCATCATTTATAGCTAGAGACCCCATCGGTTTTGTCTTGTTCTTGCGCTTCACACATCAAAGGCACGTTTGTATTTTCCTTCTCTCATCGTGCACTCCAATAATAGGCTGTAATATGTGTGTTTGTTTGCAAAAGTTTCGATCTGTTTGAAGCATGCACATTCGAATTATTTTGGCACGAAACTTTGCTCATTTTAGCTCTCAACCCACGTTTTCTGTTATGTATTGCAAAGGGGGCTGCTGTATTAAGTGGTCAGGGGCCTGTGCAGATCAGGAGTGTGAGCTGTAGGCTCTGGAGTGAGTAGATGATCGGGTTTGGCTGTGACCGAGAGGGGATGTGCAGATCGGGAGCTTTTGACGTAAGGGTTCGGTCCTTGTTTCTGCCACGCCAGCTGAGCGAAGGCTTTCTCCAGCCCTGGACCAGACCCTGGTGGGTCTGAGTCAGGGTCTGGGATGGCTCGAGCCACGCTGGAAGGGAAGGAACGAACAACCGAGCAAGGGCGAGATGGGATGGTCGCGTTAGGGGCTTCACGTGGTTTCTGGGTTCTTAGCGAGTCGGGCGCATGCATGGGGCTGGTGGCTTGGTCCAGGGGTGTTCCTTGGTGTTTGGTCTATGTCTACAGTAGGTGGGTTCATGGCTGGAACGATGGATTAGCTTGAGGTGTGAGTTTTTGGGAGAAACGTGTGCTTGAGGTGTTGAAATAAAAGAGGACCGAGAATTTTACATGTTCTGGAATTTTGCCGTGGGTTTGAGGAGCCTAATGACAGTGTTTTAGGGCCTATTAAGTGTTTTTATGATATGGTAAAAGTTGTAGAAAATTTGGGTAAATTTTGGATCGATTCGGATTAAAACCGGAACCCCGAACCGAGTTTTAAAACGAATTAGATAAGCGGAGAATTGGGTTCGAGTTTACATCTAGGAATGCTTTTAAAAATGTTTTGGGACATTTTAAAGAGTTTGGTAAGATTCGGGTCAATAGTAGAGGTCCAAGGTTGAAACGATAATTTTTGGGTTTTCAGGGGCAAAATGGTCATTTTGCATCCGGGGTGTTATTTTGGGTACTAGCAGCGCCCTGAGCACAAATTACGATATTTTAAATGATTGTGCATCATGTTTACGATTTTTAAGATATTATGATAATTATGATGCATGCTTGGTTTAAAGAAAAAAATTAAGTATACGCATGCTTTTATTAAGTGATGAATATGTTGACACGTTTTGAAAGAAGTGATTTAGTTGTGACTAACACGATGACACGATGATGTGTAAGGCCCGGACTCAGTGGGCAGGTAATGCCGTCGCTGATGATCCTCGCCGTCGGGTACCGCGGCTACACGTAGATGGATCCATCGACTGACATGATAACATGATATACGAAAGTCTCAGCTAATAGACGGAATTCAAATTAAGAAAATTAACACGTATATGCTGATATGATTATACATGCTATGGTTTTATCATGTTTTGACAGGACACATTTACGTATACGATTTTTACTGCAGACATGAAATATATGTGCATTATGCTATTTTTCACTGTTGTGTGCTATGTATATGTATTTGTTATTACTGGTACAGATGTGTTGAGTCTTTAGACTCACTAGGCATTTGTGATGCAGGTGATCAGTTTGATCAGGGGACCGGAGGTGCCGAAGACTGAGTAGGCAGGCGGGATGTGTGGTGACACGATCCGAGGACCATTATTTTCCGCATATTGATTCATGTGTTTTGATAGGAGTTACACATTTTTATATATTGATGATTTTACGATTTTTACACGTTTATGTTTACGTTGATTTTAGATGACGTTAGTTATTTTTAAACTACGCTACTTTTATTGACAAATAAATACGATTATTTTAAATGTTATTTTGTAATTGCAAGCTTTTAAAAATATATATATTTCCGCACTTTTAAAACGGTAGACGTTTCATCGGAGAATTGGAAGTTCATATCAAAGGAATTCAAGAGAAAGAACCAGATCGATTGATTCTTGGACTAGAGTTTCTAGAGTAACACAAACCTTGAAAACGTCTAGAGTATGGAATGAAGTTTATTACGGACAATAAGATATGAAAAATCCAATGACCACAAGCACATTTTCGATATACATTCCAGTAGGAATGTTATATGAACAATATAAGGCATAATATTTTGCCGCTTATATTGATTCAGGTGCTGGAATCTGTACAACAAAAAGAGGAGTTTTTCCAAATAATTTGGAAGAAGAATTACCAAAGATTGCTGGAAGAGATTTTTCCAGCACAATCTTAATCTTATGTAAAGGGATTAAGATGACGGAAATTGTAATTGGCGGTGCTAGACAAACACTTTGGTACAAGGTAAAAACACCACCAATTTACTTTCATGATACAGGAGCTGCCATTTTGCTAGGAAATAATTTCCTACAAATGTCTAAGTCCTATACGCAAGAAAATGAGACTAAAAGATTAGTATTCACAACACTCTGTGATCACAAAATCATAGTCCAGAGACTAAGAGAGACATTTTACAGATAATTGTCAATCCAGTTTCACAGCAAGCGTCGTGATGAAGAAAAACTTCTGAACCCAAAAATGAAGGATTCTAGATGGTTTGGAGAAACAATGCTCCAACTAAGAGCAGAAAAAGAGCTCCAACCAGAAGAAATAGAATGCCTTAAGATAGCTCTACATAAGAACGAGGTAGAGTTCGAATCTAAGGTATCATTAGAAGATGTCAAGAAAAGGATCAAAGAAAATTACAAGGAAGATCTATTGGCATGGTGGGACAAAAATCAATTCAAAGCTTGCCTTAAAATAAAGGAAGGCAAAGAATATGAATTTGTTCATTGCAAGCCTATCCCAATGAATATAATTGATCAAAGGGATATGCAGATTATAATCAAGGAACATTTGGACCTTGGTTTGATCAAAGCAGGAATTTTACCATACAGCAGACCAAGATTTCTGGTAAGAAATCATAGTGAAATAAAAGGAATAAACCCAGACTAGTTATTAATTACCAAGAGATTCAGAAGATTCTGGAGTTTGATGGATATTAGAGAACATCTGATTAGTTGCATACGCAATGCGAAGATATTCTCGAAATTTGATTGTAAGTCTGGATTTTATCAAATTCGGATGCAGGAAGAAAGTAAGAAATTCATAGCTTTTTCTACACCACAAGGACAATATATCTGTGAGGTATTACCAATGGGATTGGCTAATTCACCATAGATATTTCAAAAGAAAATGGATAATATATTTAAAGATTATTTCAAATTTATATTTGTCTATATTGACGATGTGTTGATCGCATCTAAAAATATGAAAGAATATATTAAGCATTTAGAGATTTTCTCTGATGTTTGTAAAAAGGAAGGACTGGTTCTGTCAGAAAAAAAAGCAGTCATTGCCATAAGAAAGATTGAATTCCTCGGAATAGAAATCGATGAGTCTGAAATAATTTTGCAAGATCAGATGGTAGAAAAGGTGCAAAATTTTCCAAACGAGTTAAAAGAAAAGAAACTACTTCAAAGTTTTCTGGGAGTTGTTAATTTTGCTGGGATGTTTATAAAAAACATAGCAAAACATAGGAAAGTGTTTAGTCCATTATTGAAAAAAGATGCAAAATTTATATGGACAAAAGAACATACGCAGGGACTTAGTCAACTAAAGGAGATTTGTAAAAATCTTCCGAAAATGGCTATTCTTCAAGATGAAGATGATCTGGTATTGTATACCGACGCCAGTGATAATTGGTGGACAGCAGTTTTAACAAAGCTCACACCAAAAGGAGAACAGCAATGCAGATATTGCAGTGGACTCTTCTCAGATGCAGAAGTCATAAGATGACATATGAACGAAATATAATTCTATGCTGTAAAGAGGACTTTTGAAAAATGACCATTATTCTTACTCGCAAAGAAATTCACCTTAAAAGTTGATAATACACAGGTGAAAGCTTTCTTAAGGAATAGAATTGAGTCTAAACATGAGAATGTCAGATTATTAAGATGGCAAGCATTATGTCAGAATTATATTATTGATATTGTAATAATCAAATCTCATGAAAATATTCTTGCAGATTTTTTAACAAGAGATGGACAGCGGTGATATCGATGACATCATCAAGATGCAGAGGCATTTGAGGGAACACCTTGAAATGCTTCAAAACGAGTTCAACAAGCTAGCCTTAAATGCAAAAGTTGTGGTAAGGCTACAACAAGCCGATAAGAGAATTGTCTCTGATCGAATCACAGGATGTTTACAGGCTTATACTCAGTTATGGTCTGTAATGCAAAGACCTATCCTCTAAGGCATTGAGAAGCCACTGGTTTCCCAAATGGAGAGTATTTAAGTATAAGACTCTATACCTGGAGCAGGAGATTCAAATACCCCTAGCACAAGTGTTAAGTTGGGATCATCTCTAGATGAGTCGGCTGAAACAAAAACTGAGACTCCAGATCTTTATCTCGAGTCCTCAAGTCAAACTTTCACCTCGAGGATTGAAGAGGGAAGATCAACCTTAGACTTAATACTAACAAGGGTAAATCTAAAGTTGATACTAATGAAGTCACAATTTCTCCATTTCAGGTTTACCAACAAAATTGGGAGAAATTAAAAACAAGAGTGGGCATTAACCCAGCTACAATCAGGTTTGATATTTTAGGAAAATATCCTAGGGTATGGATGAAACCAAATTCATATCCAGAGGAGGTCAAAGCATGGTATGAATTCGAGGCTCTTGCCTCTGTTTATATCACATCGCCAAGCTTCTCAGAAATTTCAGAATTACCAAAATAGATTCAGGAAGCTGTTCGTGAAACATGGGTAAATAATGACTATTTGTCCAGAGGAGACATCCTGGAGCTATACTTCTTCAGTACAGCACCAGAACAAGTAGGGAAAGGCTCACATGAAGCTTTTCATTTTATCAAGTTAAGGAGGCCAGATACAAATGTTTAGAAATTTGTTAAGCATCATCCGACAGAAGAAACACCTCTTTTTGATTCAATAACTGAAGATGATATTTCCACTAGAAGAGCATGAGATTTATGGGTTTGTCTTACTGAGATGGACAAAGTCAAGTTTCCGTTTAAATTTTATCATAATTCCATAAACGGATCATTCCTGTTGAACAGTATGATAGGAAAAACCCTAAGTTTTGCAGAAGAACTATTCGAAAAGAAAAGAAATCTTCTGTGGAATAGCAAGGTGCCGGGGAGTAAAGAAACTCGTCGGAAATTCTGCAATATGGCTCATGTGGGAAGATGGTTAGAACAGATCTGCCCAGAGTGTCCAAATCAAAAGGAGCCGGAATTTGGCAAGAGCTTCAGACCTCGGTCAGACAGGAATCTTCTTGCAGAGACAGGACCAAGTGATGAAGGACCACAATCATGTTTTCCTCGGGGACATCAAAAGTTTAAGATTCCTTGACAAAAATAAGTGGACATGTGAACCTAATCACTTTTCCTTGGGAATAACAAAAGCTAAAGATTCCACGACAAAAGATAGTAGGCATGTGACTAACCCACTAAATGAACAAAAAAATTTGGATCCAATTACACTTATAAATAGAGAGTAAATGGGAACCAGTAAAAATACACAAGAACAAAGTCGGAACCTAAAATGTATTACACATGCATATTTGCGGGTTTCTAAAAATCGCATCAAGGATATAAGAAAGCAGCTATCAAATTTCAAAGATTACTACAAACGGTTGAAGGAATCAGGAAATGAGATAGCAGCTGATATAATACAAACGCATATCTACTATTTATGCCAAAAGATAAAATCAGAAGAACAAGCCATTTATAGATTAATGATCTAGAAAAAGACAAATCAAGAAAAGGTGGAGGGACCATTCAACCACCATTCACGCGCAAGATAGTGCCAACCACAACTGGAAGGCATCAAGTTACAGCCAGAGTTTGAAGTCCGAAATACAAATCCGCCAGGGGCTTCTATAAATAAGAAGACAGAAGGAAGATGTAGGCATCACTGAACCTCTTCGTTTTTCTTCAAAATAAGTTGAAATATTTTCTCTTTCAAGTTTATGTGTGCTGTAAGTTCAGCTACTATTAGCAGATAATCAAGTTTCTCCTCCTCTACAGGAGATTACTATGTAATAATATTTCGTATGTTTGAGGAAAAGAACCAAGGCTTTTGCCCCTCTCATGTATTGTTTTCGAATTGAACTACTTTACCCTACACCCTGAGGTAGAAAACGAAACAGGATTGTGCTAAGTGTTGCTGAAGGAATCTGCGTCTCAGAAACAATCGGTTGCGATTGTGTGGTTGGACTGTGAGGAGCAGTCTGCAAAATTAGTTGGATATAACCCGTCGGCATTCTGGTAAAAAAGGTAAACAGTTCAATTTATTATTCGGAAGCATGATGGGCCTTTTATATAAAAAAAATCGATCATTTGAGCATGATATATAGGCTGGAAACCTTGCGTAGCTGTATGTCTTGAGGCTATATTTCATTAAGAACAAGCTCGATAGGTATAACCATGCCATGTACTAAAATCATAGAATTAAAGATGTTTTTGAAAATTTTAGAAAAATGGGGAGTTTAAACAAAGAAATAAGGGAATGAGGAGTGAGGAGAAAGTTGAGAATGAAATGGGGAGTGAACAAAAATTTGCTCTTATCGAACTACATCCTTTCACAATGTGTCTGAATCTCTTCTATTACTGTGTAATCTACTTGAAAATTCAAATTTTTTGATAAATTTTTATTATTTATTTTTCTCACATTATTTAATTTAAATTTAAATATTAAAAACAAAATATTCATCGATATGTTCCTCTTTTGTTATTCAGCCATCCACTAACAAATTCAAAATTTTCTGAAAATTGTAACATATGCATTTTTCTCACATTATTTTAATTTTAATTTAAATATTTAAAACAAAATCTTCATCGGTATGTTTCTCTTCAATTATTTAGCCATCCTCTAACGAATTCAAAATTTTTGAAAATTGTATCTTATTTATTTTTCTCATATTATTTAATTTAATTTAAAAATTGATCTGACAACAGAAAAATTCAAAAAAAATTTGAAAATTAAACAAAGAATTCGAAATCTGACAAATGGCTGCCTATTTTATGATGTTTTGTATTCTATGCAATCAGTCCAATACAGAAAAAATATTATTACATGTTTTCTGATCAACAACAAAATCATATTCTCACAAACTTGTCTAGCTACAACAAGCACTTGCAGATTCAAAATTGTTTCTCCACAAGCACCGAACATAAAATCATTTTTTCTTATATAGTAAGGTTTTCATCCAACCATGCTATCAATATTCAGTTTAGTTAAAGCAATTGCACCAACCAAACGAGATTGTGCACTCAAACTCCATGGTAAGATGTTATCAGTTACCTGCATTTGAAGAAAAAAGAATTTTTTATTATAAAGATATAAGTTTTTATAAATCTACTTATTTTATTGTAAAATACTTTTAACTTTTTATTTTCAATTTCTCTAGGGTTGAAGGATTCATGGCAATGCTAAGAATCTATAATTGATCGAGAGGGTGAAATCCATACTCAAAGAAGAGAATTTATTTACAACAAAAAATTGTAATAGTTGCTGATAATAACATGAAATACAAAACAACATCCATCAGGTACAGAATTAATTTAGTTGGAAGAACAAAAGTTTGTGAAATATTTGATGAAACATTTTTTGTCATATATGATGTATGAATTTACTGATTTTAAGAATTCAGAAGTGGTAGACGAACGACCTTTTTCGGTAAGTAAGATTTTAATTTATTTAAAAAAATTACTTTCAAAATTATTTTATAATCCTTTCTGATTTATTTTGGTTTTATTTAACCGGTCGTGTACTTCGGAATATTTTGGTGACATCCATTTTCTCATATTGGAAAAAGTGGGAATTGTAATGGATCATAACATCCGAAATAGAGTTTGACTATATATTCATCATTATGTCCATGAAAACAATATCTCTATGTTGGGGATCGATATAGAGTTTAGAGGGGGGTGAATAAACTCGTTCCTTTCTTTGACGTTTTTGCAAAGGTGCTAGAATCATGTTAGATATTATAACTTATCTTGTTTGAATATATTTCTTGCATATCAAAATAACTTGTGCGGAAAAGATCGGATGGTTTGAGGTGAAACAATAAAACAGTAGGCAGTAGACAATAGTTATTTCTGGAAGTTCGAAGATGAAATCTTCTACATTTCCCCTTCTTCTGTTTCCAGAAGATATCACTAAAAGACTTTGGGTTTTACAGTACAACTATTGTACACACCCACTTCAGTAGGACTTACCCTTAGCCTACTGAAACTCTTAGTTTCACAACACAATATAACGAATACAACAAAGTTCTTGAAAAGACTCTTTTCCAGATTACAGACTATTCTCAATAAGATGTTTTAAAGTGAATCGCTTGTGAAGAGATAAAAAAAACAGCAGCACAAGATGATCTCAGAAGATCAGATAATTGCTATAAGAGTGTGCTGCTTTTCCGTATGTTGAGCTTGAAGATAAAGAGTAGTTCTTTGATTGCTCAAAATAACATTGGATAGATAATGTATTCCTTGATAATAATTATCGTTGTTTTCTATATAGGATGGATCCTTATATATATAGAAATCTTTGAATCCAACGTCTATAAGTAAAACGGCTTCTTGACTCTGAGTGAATCAGCTTTATCACCAAAAAGTGTCCTGCAGAAAGCTTCAAAATAATCAGTTTTTGTTTCATACCAAAACTAGTAAGGAGCGTTAAATGTCTTCGTACAACATTAATGGTGCTATTAATACTAGTACTAAGTAAAGTAACAGTAACATTTAAGACTAGTAACGATCAAACGAAAGTCGTTAAGTTCTGCTTCTGTTTAAGACAAGTTCTACTTCTGCTTTTATAAGCCGTTAAGTACTCGAAAAGTACTGCTTCTGTTTAAGCGATACGAGAGCTTCTGCTTTTTATATTGTCTTCTGATTTTACTATCACGCCTACTGGTTTTGACTTTCATCACCACAATTAAATTAAGTCTAACACTCTATCATATCGTCTATTAGGATTGTTTCCTTCTATCCAAATTGCTGAAACCTAGTCAGCAGTTGATGAATTGTAAGATCGTTGATCGACACCTGCATTCTAACGAATATGTAGATTTATTTTTTCAATGCAAGAAAAATTATTTATCCTCCGCAACAATTCCGAATAAGGGTTATTTCTCATGACTTTCATCATGACTGTCATAGTAATTTAGGCATTTTCCATTACATTCATTCTATTATTTAGTTCATCCTGAATATACATGAAAAATAATTGGAAATGAGAAGATCCAACTTCATTAAGCACTAAAGGCAGAATGTTGTGAAATATTTTGGCTTAAGGTTCTAAAAGTGTAAACCCTTTGGACAAGTAATTATTGGTAATGCGATGAACAAGTAATTATTGATAATGTTAGGCACTAAAAACATTATATTAGGCACTAAAGATATTCTATTATTATAGTGTCATGATGAACAAGTAATTATTGGTAATGTTAAGTTGAGAAAAAGCTGAGTAAATTGGAATTAAAAAAATTTACACATTTATTCACACTTTTAGATAAACAACAAGAACAAGAATTTTTAGATTTTTTGAATTCCAACTTATCCTCATTTTTAGAACTTCCCCTTATTTTTAGAGATCTATTTTGTAACGATTATTATTTATAAATTTTAACCAACTCATTTTGACAGTCTTTTAATTTTTATTTATACTTCTATAATATTTTAACTTGATATCATCTCCATTTAATAATCGATTTGAATTTAACTTACGAATGTGTTTTAAAATTTTATACCTAGCTCTATTATATTTGAACTTGAAATTTCAATTTTTTTCCCCTCATAATATAATGGATAACATTTAATTTTACCTTAAATCGTTAAGTTATAATTTTATTTTATCAATAATTACTTTTCCATTAAAGCAATATAAATTCAATTAAAAGTAAAAATTAAGCATATGTACGTGACTAAAAAATTCAAAGATGTCCCACTATTTTTTTATACCTCTATTTTATTTGAACTTGAAATTTTAAATTTTTTCCACATAATATAATGAGTATAATTTAACTTTATATTAAATATTTAAGTTATAAATTTATTTTAACCCAGTGTTGTTAGGTCCATACCACAAAAAGTTAAAATGGGCTGGGAATATTTAATTTTAAAAAATAAATACGTTAACAAAAAAGATATAAAAAATGAGAAGAAGTTCTAAAAATGAGGAGAAATTAGAAATTGGTAGGCCAAGCAAATAATTTTTTTCCCTCATCTATCCTTGACAAATAATGAACTTTACGAAAATACTCATATTGAGTTTCATGATGTAAATATAAAAATGAGTATAGAAGGCTAATTTTTTCGATGCACAACTGCAAAACAATATCCTTTATCAATATTTTTATAGGTATATAAATGTAATTGAAATATCGTGATCAATTTGATGAATGTTCCAATGATATAAAATAAAAGATATCTCGAGGCAAGAGAATTAACAAATGCCCGATTTCCAATGAGATTTTTTGGAAGCAAGATACACGTGAATGGCTCCCAGGAAACCTGGATTTTCAATTGGACGTATTTTTTTTGGTCCACCAAGATGTGGGGATCTGTTACATCTAAGATGTCTATTGTACGTCAAACGTGGCGCCACATGTTGCGATGAAATGTCTTTTGTTAATGGTGTTCAGTATTCGTCCTTGTGTATGTTTGCTATGGGTTAGAATTGTTAAATGATGACAAATAGTATAATGATGGTATTGTTGAGACAAGTGAATGGGCTTCAACGCAATCAATGAGAGTTTTTTTTCCTACCCTATTTTTATCGGATTGCATTAGCCGACATGAAATGGTTTGGGAGCCTTGCTGGACATATTTATCATATGATAAATATTTTTTTTTTTTTACATAAAACGTGACTTGCTGAAACACCAAGGTAAACATAAAGTAAAAATATGTCTTTTGTTTTTACGTTTTTTTTATATTTTTTAAAATGTTATTGCTCTTTTTACAGAATTGCAATTAAACGATGATTATGCATTGGAGGAGATTGAGAAGGTTATGCAAACTTCAGGAAAGAGTAGGCTAGATTTTCTACCAATGCCATTTCTCGGTGATCAATATTTTTAGTCTTTGCCAAACAAATTAGAATGCGATGAGTTGTGGTTTGATAGAAGAGTTTTCTTAGAAGAACATGATTCTCCTAAAAAATTTAAACTTTGACCAACATCATGTGTATGACACGATAATGACGGCAGTTAATTCAAACCAGGGTGGAGTTTGCTATCAATGTCATTTCCTGGTGATCAATATTTTACAGTCTTTGCGAAACAGATTAATACATGATGATTTGCAGTTTGATAGAAGATTTTTCTTAGAAGAATATGATCGTCTCCTAAAAAATTTAAACATCGACCAACATCATATATATGACGCGAAAATGACGATAGTTAATTCAAGCTAGGGTGGAGTGGTCTTCGTATACGATTACAGAGGTACTATAAAAACATTCATATGGAAGACTCTATCGTAAACCTTGAGATCGAAGGGAAAAATTGTGTGAAGCGTGGCATCCTATGGTATTGCATATCTTCTTCTACTTGGTAGAAGAACTGCACATTCCCGCTTTGCAATCCCCTTCAAGCCTAACGAAGACTCAACAAGAAATATCAAACAAAGGAGTCATCTTGCGGAACTTATTGTGAAATCCAAACTTATCATATGGAATGAGGCTCCAATGAGGCACAATCTTTGTTTTGAATCACTATAAAGAAGCATGCACGACATAATGTGGTTTGCAAATTCTTCAAATGTTTACTTCCCTTTTGGAGGCAAAACAGTTGTATTTGGCCCAGATTTTCAATAGAGTTCACGTGTTATTCCAAAGGGCAGTAGGCATGACATTGTTCATGCCACTGTTAATTCGTTGTATCTATGGAGACATCGCAAAATTTTTAGATTGCTTAAGAGAAAACGTCTTTATAATTTGGTCTATGATGAAAAAGATGATGAAATCAGAAGATTTTCATATTGGATTGCGAAAAAGATGATGAAATTAGGAGATTTTCATATTGGATTGCAAATATAGGAGACATAAAAATCAAATAACCAATTGATGTTTGCGCGAAGATTGATATTCTAAATGAATTGCTGCTTAAAAATTGAAAAGACCCTATCACAACAATCGTCTATAATACATATCCGTTGTTATCTCATACTCCAGGAGAGAGTTATATTGGCATCGACTCTTCATGTTTTTCAATCCATAAATGAATAAATGATATCACTGGACAATTCAGATGGAAGGTTGTATTTAAGTTTTGATTCGGCGTGTCATTTCGAGAAAAATGTTGATATGTTGCACGATGTGCATACTCTAGAATTCTTAAATTTATTAGATGTTATGGGGTTCCAAACCATGAGCTAAATTTGAATGTTGGCACTCCTGTTATGTTGTTGCAGAACAGAGATCATTCACTTGGATCATACAATAGTACTAGATTGAATATCACGAAGCTCGGAAATCATGTTTTGGAAGGAAAAATTCTTACCGTAAGTAATGCGGGTCATAAATGCTTACTCCAAGAATGTTTTTAACTCCATCTGATCCATGACTTCCTTTCGAGTTCCAACAAATACAGTTTCTCTTAATTGTTTAATATGCAATAACAATTAACAGAGGTCAAGGACAATCATTATCACACGTGGGGCTTCTTTTTGTTTGTTTGAGGAAACCTGTTTTCAGTCATGGTCAATTATATTGTATGTCGTTGTAACTAGAGTTACAAATCCCAAGGTTCTTAAAATTTTAATATATAATTATGACGACAACGAAAGAAAATCAATGACGAATGTTGCATTTAATAAAGTTTTTCAAATTTTGTAATAATACATTTTTACAATATTTTTTTTTAATCAATATTAGTTTAGATTTGTATTTACGTTTTAATTACAAATTCAAATTCTCACAATCCCCAATTTTTAATCGTTATATACATAATTCAATTTGTGCATCGCAGGTGTGAAATAATAGTGATATTTTATGCTGGGCTAAATGTGTACAATCTTCTGTAAATATTCTAATTGACACACAACTCTTTGGATTATTTTAATATGTTCAAAGGTATTCTTTTAATTGAAATATTAGCTCACGTGCCATATCTTTATTTATAAAAAGTTTTTATTATTTTAATATGTTCAACGGTGTTCTTATAATTAAAATATTAGCTCACGTGCTACATCTTTATTTATAATTTGTTTAACATATATGTAATTATGAAATGACCAATATAACTTTAATATGTTATGTTCTATATGTGGTCATTTTCAGACATTGTTCCCAGTTCTCAATCTCATTCCACCCATTTCATCATAACAATTCCCAAACGACCTAATCTCGAAGCATCCTAATTTGTTGCTAGTAGGAAAAAATTGAAGTTGGAATCGTGGTGGGGACTAGGTAATCTTCCATTTTTTCGTTCCTACACATCGTAGATTATGGATATATCAGTTGATATGAAAATGCGGGTTAAGGGTCGGCTTATAACTGAAGGCGAGGCTGATAACCCAAAAATTTTTTTTGTCAGGGGGCTCAAGTATGAATTTAAATATTTTGACGTCAATAGGTTTCATTATATCAACTTATATGACATGTACAATCACAAGGGCAAGCGCAAGCGCAAGTGCTAGTGCAACTGCTAGTGCGGGAACTCAAGCCACAAATGCAACTACTGATGCATATGTTAGGACAAGTTCCAGTGCACATTCTGTGAGAAGACTCTAGACTTTTAATTGAGTGACATGGTTGGTTTGGCAACAAGAATGACAAGTGCTAGTAATGTGTTTTGGTTGAATAAAAATGTTAGAAACTTTGGCTCCAATTGTTAGAAACTTGATATGTAATGTGTTTTGATCGACTGTAGTTGTTGTAAATATGAATGTAATGTGTGTTGGTTTAATACATTGGAATACATGTTTATTTACAAGGTGTTTTGTTTTTGTTGAATTGCATTGAGCTTAATTATTTGTTTTGTATTGGTGACAATAATGTAATAAACTTATATTCATTCCACACAATAAACATACTTTCATTTCATTCATAACAAAAATACACCAAAATACATATATTAGTAGATTTCATATATAACTACACCAAATTTCTATCCTAATTAGAAGTCCATATATAATCAATTCACAATCTCCATTACATAAGCACTCTATTACATAACAAGAAGGCCAAGGGGCACAAGGAACAACAAAGCACATGCAAACCGAAACGTGCACATAACCAATGACCAATGGATCTTGCATCACCTCCTCCTCCTTGGAGTTAGCTTCGCCCTCTTCAGGAGGCTTGACTCGAGTGTCAGGACAACTGAAACTGCTACAATTGGTGGCCCTGAAATCACCGTACGGTTCCTTTTCATCAACATTCGGTACCAAAGAGTATGTCTAGCGCTTGCACTATTGAAAGTACCCACAATTGTTCAATGTGCAACTATAATACAACATCCTTTCGATTTTTTCTTTTCAGACATCACGATCTTAATTTCAGCTCTCTTATTTCAGCCACAATAGATGAATCAAATAACTTATTTCGAAGATGGTCTTGGTGGACACATTTATTGTAATGCCTAAAGTAAATATCACTAGTTGTTGATTTAGTAATGTGAGATTACTAAATAATTAATGATTTTTAACGAATGAAATATGACATATCTTAGTCATATAAAGTCCAAATTATTTAAAATTTGGATATAACGTAGAAAACTCAAAGATATAGAAGTTCCATGTGTCGAGTTTTGAAAAATTTGATCGTTTGACTGGTCCAAAAGGATATACCGGTGTTAAAAATGTTAAATATTATATATTAATATAAAAAAAGAAGTTGATAACTTTGAAACGTACGTTAAAGAATGAATTCATTCATTTCGACAGAAGATATAGCAGAGAGAGAAGAGAAGAGAGATAATAGGGTTTTCATTTTTCTTTTCGATTTTACGACTTATCAGTTTATCCAATCGATGAACCGACTTCAGTTTTGGAATCATTGACACGAGATCTTCGAATTGAGGTATAAATTTTATAGTTTTGGTAATATTTGAAATTCGTCGATTTCTGGAATAAATTCGATAAATTGTTAAATCATACAGAAATTGAAGATTGTTGAATAGTATCCAATCGACGAACCGATTTCAGTTTTGGAATCATTGACACGAGATCTTCGAATTGAAGTATAAATTTTATAGTTTTGGTGATATTTGAAATTCGTCGATTTCTGGAATAAATCCGATAAATTGTAAATCATACAGAAATTGAAGATTGTTGAATAGTGTATGATTTTAACGAAGTAGAGAAGATTATAGTGATGTTATTTTGAATTATTCCTAATTTATTATAATTAAAGATTTTTAATCGTTGCATTGAGATTGGAGAGTTGTTTGTCTGTTGTTATTAATTCTGATTATATATTTGGAGTCTACGAAGTATAGGCTACATCTTGATATAAAGTTTTCGTAGTTTAACGGATGTTGTAGAATAGTCTATTATTGGAAGTTAATTTATTATGGTGTATTTAATGTTAATATTGTGAATTAAATATACCGAAATATTAATTTGTTAAACGATAAGAATTTATAATCAAGTTTTATATTTTGTTGAATTCATTGTTGTTGGGCTATTTGATGTTGTGTATTGAGGCTATTATGATTGTGTTGATACGGTGACAATGATCTAATAATTGTTGTTGAATTATTTAGATACATCACAAGCCTCAGGATCAAAGAAGTAGCCAGATTTTATATATATACTCGATTATCAAGTACATGTTGACGTACGAGAATACGTTGTTATTGTTTAATATTGATAAATACTATTGTGCTCAACGATTGTAAATCATCGGAATTGGATGATTTGATATTATATATGTTGTTGTTTATTATTGTTGATGTTGTTGGCTGTCGTTGTTGGAAGACGTCACGTTGATGTTGTTCGTTCAACGATATTGCTGTCGCCGGAGTTGGGGTGCGACGTATCGTTGATGTTGTTCATGTTGGAAATTTGAATAAAAATTATATCTCATGAATGTGGGAGTGCCTTTTGGCTCTCCACATTCTTGAGTTGGTTATGACTCATTATTGTAGAGTGTCTTTTGACTTTCCACATTCTTGAGTTAGTTGAAGAGTTTTGGCTCTTCATATTCTTGAGTTAATGGGAAGATTAATTGAGTTAATTAATCTTGCATGACTCTTGGTGTGCATTTTGGAGCTTATAAATAGTGGGGTTCATTTCCTCATTTCAAGTACATGAAAATCTTTTCTCTCAAGCATTCTCTTGCATTTCATATTGTTAGCTTTTCATTTGGACTCCGTTAAATCTCGGTGATAAAGTAAAGGTACGTTATCACTTCGTCGTAGTATTGTCTCGTGCTAAGTCACTGCTGGTTGTTCCGTTGTATCCTGGGAAACAGACGTCCAAGATGATCCTCGAAGCACATAAAGGAGGGGACGAATATGTTTTAAGGAAACTGTACATGCTACATGCCTCAGTTTGGTTTTACTTTCTTTTACACGATAGTCATACTGTAAACATCACATTTGTTTCGGTTATTGCTTTATCTCTACAAGTTCGTTTCTACGCTATTGTTGTTAGCAATTTTTCTCACAGTTCGTTCAACAATATTGCTATCGCTGGAGTTGGGGTGCGATATATCGTTGATGTTGTTGTTCATTTGACGATATTGCTGCCGCGGGTATTGGGGCGCGACGTATCATCGATGCTGTTGCTGCAGTAATATGGAAGTGATGACATTGATATCGTTGGTGGTTTGATTGTCTAGAGACAGCAAATGGAATATTTCTGTTATCATTCCAGTTATATTTTATATTGTTGATAATATAACTGTTATGTATTTCGATGATGATTGTAATGTATGCTCATCTTTTGGGGGTTGTTTCTGTTAGGCAAGTTACAAACTATGCCGTTAGACATGATAGTGGTGAAAGACTAGGTGTGTCTAGTCAAACAGTCAGGTAGTTGATTGTAGATAGAGACAGTATAGGTTATTGTCTTATTTGAGTTGTATGAGTGTATTTATTATACTGTTTCTGTTACACTGATTAGATATTGTGGTGATTGCACTACTTTATCGTATATGCATTATATTATTACGTCGTTGAAAAGAAAATTTTATGCATATGATGTCACATGTTGTATGATTACGTGACGAGATTTGAGACGTCACATTTATGCAAGATTCGGACTCCGTGACAGCTTCTGCTCAAGGATTTGACTGGCAAAGTGAAGACGAAGAAGAACCCAAAGAAGAAAAGAGACAACTAATGAAGGGCATTTTAGGAATTTGTTATAAAAAGTTGCTAAAATACAAGCAACACTTGTATCTTCCGCGCGTGCACACAAAGTGGTGATCGAGGGATACGGGAGCTAATATTTTAAATACGTGAGGACCATTAAGCATATTAATATAATTCAAGGGTTATTTGCCAATTAAAATTTTCATACACGCCGCTAGCCCATGTGATAGAAGGTGTAGCTTCTTTTACTTCCAAATAATACATGCATACATGTAACATGCCAATATAATAAATTTTTCTGTGTTGATTAAATTATATAAAAAAAATTTAGGAAAAAATATTTTAATTAAATATATATTATTTTCTATAAGATTTATTTTTATAATTACGGATCGTAATGTTAATTTACGATGATAATAGAAATTTTTCTTTGAAATCTCGTATTAAATTAAATATAATAAGTGTGTATTTTATATATTAAATAAAAAAATTATGATGATATCAAAATTAATTTAATAATGTAATATATGGACAAAGACTTTTTTTATGACAATAGAACTCGCAACAGTATTCTTTCGGTATACAAGGTGTAAACTTAGTGACTAATACAATAGTTTGTAAACTACACTAGACAGACAACACACATTGAGCAAACCATAAGCGACACAATCGCCCAAAAATATTGGTACGAGGAATCGAACATTTGATCATTGGTCAAACTCTCACCTGCTCGAACACTCTATTAGTGGCATGAATAAAGTATATCAGAACTAAAGTACACACATTGTATGTGCAAGGAAAAAAAGATAATTTTTATAACTAGAAATTGAAATAAATTTAAAAGGTGATGATTTATTACTAATATAATTTTAAAATAATTATTTATATATTCTTCTTAAAATTAGGAGTGAAAGACTATGTCAGGAAAATCAAAAAGATTTTTCCAATAAATTGTTGGTAAATTACTTGAAAATATCTATTTCCAAACTTAAATTTGTTGTCAAAGAGCTATGTCAGGAAAATTTTATTTGAATTCACTGACAGTAAATATTCTTCTTTTTTTTTTTTTTGAAACTCTCTGATTATACAAATTTATTGAACTCTCATTCTTTCTTAATTATATTCGTAATTTTCAAAAATAAATTAAAACACTTTATCTATTTCTCTAATTTTTATTGTATACTCTTCATTCTCAGTGTTCGGGATCAAAGAATCCTCAAATATTCATCTGCCATCATCGACTCAATCTATTGTTCTTTTCTACACCTTCACCTGAGTTTCATCCTTCATTTTTTCTCATTATTTATGGCCTTTTTTGGTTAGATTAGATTTTAGATTTTTCGAATTGGTTCGATTTATTGTTATTTTTGTTGGTCCCACTTGCAGTAATTTGAGATAATAAAACCCGAAAATAAAGAATAAACTGGATACCGAGATTAACGTGGAAAACCCCTAAAATTTATTAGGGTAAAAACCACGGGCAAGATGAAAAGAGTTTTCTCTATAATATTTTGTGGTGTACAACTCACTCACTGTGTTTCCAAAGAGAACACACACTCTCTTAATACAGGAGAACAAACACCTCACAAATATTATAGAACTAAGCACTCAAATGCTATAGATGAGAGAAAACTCGAAGAAGGAATGATTTCAGAATGAAGGGAGAAGCTCTATTTATAGAGCCTCTGTCAGTGTGAATAAACGTTAAAAACGCGTTATTTCCTTTTTGAACATTTCCTCGACCTTTCGTTTTGTTCAACAAAGACACCCCAACTACCATATTGAATGCTCCTGTCGACATTTCTCCCACTTTGAGATTTGATTGAGAATCAAATACATCTCCACACATCCTTTCAATCTTGACATTCCCTGCTGCTTACGTTTCTACTGGGCCACTTAAGGATCTGCACCACTCAAACTTATCAGTGTTCACTAGCTTGGTCAAAAAATCAGCTATGTTATCCTTTGTATGGATTTTCTGCATATTCACGCTTCCTTCTTCTACTACTTCCCGCACAAAGTGAAATTGGACTCCAATGTGTTTAGTCCTGGATGAAAGGCTGGATTCCTTGCGATGTGCAAGGCATTCTGACTGTCACAAAACAAAGGAACATTCTTTTGTTTGTGTCCGATATCCTCCAATAACTTTTTAATCCATATTGCCTTATTGCAAGCTTGAGTAGCTGCCATATATTCTGCCTCCGTTGTAGATAACGCCACAACTGTTTGCAGTTTTGAAACCCAGCTTACTGCTCCCCTCGCAATTGTAAACACATAACCAGTAGTAGATTTCCTCTTATCAGGATCACCTGCATAATATGAATCGACATAGGCCCTGAGTGTAAAATCCGATTCTCCATAACATAATGCAGCATTCGAGGTACCCTTAATGTATCTAAGGATCCTCTTAACAGTGCTCCAATGCTCTCGTCCAGGATTCGCCATATACCGACTAACTGCTCTCACTGCTTGAGCAATGTCTGGTCTTGTACAGATCATGGCGAACATCAAACTTCCCACTGCTGATGCATATGGTACTCGAGACATCTCCATCCTCTCTGCTTCACTGCTAGGACACATCTCGGATGATAACTTGAAGTTAACAGGAAGAGGGGTCGATATTGGCTTACTATCTTGCATGTTGAAGCGTTGCAAGACTTTCTTCAAATAATTTTTCTGGGAAAGTCAAATCTTTCTGTTACTTCTGTCTCGGTGAACTTGCATCCCTAGAATCTTGTTTGCTGGTCCCAAGTCTTTCATATCAAATTTCCTAGCCAACTGTGCCTTCAATCCTTGGACATAATCTTTGTTGGGGCCTGCTACCAACATGTCGTCCACATACAACAGCAAAATGATATAATCATCACCAGACCTCTCGAAATACGTACAAGGATCTACACTCAGTCTATTGTATCCAAGGCTCATGATATATGAATCAAATATCTTGTACCAACACCTCGGTGCCTGTTTGAGATCGTACAGAGATTTGTTCAACATGCGAACCAAATTCTCTTTGCTTTTTTCCGCAAAACCTTTTGGCTGGAGCATATAGATTTTTTCTTCAAGATCTCCATGAAGAAACGCCGTTTTCACATCTAGCTGTTCTAGATGTAGGTCAAACACTGCACACAATGCCAACACTACTCTGACTGTTGTAAGATGAACCACAGGAGAAAATATCTCATTGAAGTCAATGCCTTCTTTCTGAGCATATCCTTTTCCCACCAATCTAGCACGATACCGCTCCACTTGGTTATTGCCATCACGCTTGATATTATAGACCCATATGTTTCCAATGGCTTTCCTTCCTCGAGGTAGTGTAACAAGATCCCAAGTTTTAATCCTGTCTAATGTCTCCAACTCTTCTTGCATTGCTATCATCCACAAGGATACATCCGAGCTTTGAGTAGCCTCGTGGAAACTCGATGGCTCACCATCCTCTGATAATAGACAATATGCAATATTTCTTTCAGTGACATAATCTGAAAGCCAACCTGGTGGTCTTCTGTCTCGAGTTGACTGCCTCACATTGGAAATTTCAGACTCAATATGTTCTTGTTCTTCGTGCTCTGGTACTGCTTCACAAGAAATTTGATCTTCATCCGTCTTATTTTCCACCTGAAATATTGTAGTTCTGAATTCGATGTGCTTTTGTCTCCCATTACTTTATCTTCCTCGAAGATAACATCCTTGCTGATGACAAGCTTGTGAACAGTAGGATCCCACAAGCGAAACCCCTTTACTCCATCAGCATAACCCAAGAAGATACATTTTCTGGATTTCGAATCCAACTTTGATCTTTCTTGCTCATTGTACAAAACGTACACTGGACTTCCAAATGTATGCAAATGAGAATAATCTGTCGGCTTCCCAGTCCGCATCTCCATCGGAGTCTTCAGATCAATCGCCACTGAAGGAGAACGATTGATAATATAACAAGCAGTTTTGACTGCTTCTGTCCAAACTGACTTGTCTAGACCCGCAGTCCTCAACATAACTCTTGTTCTGTCCAACAAGGTCCTATTCATCCGATCCGCCACTCCATTCTGTTGAGGTGTGTAAGCCGTCGTGAATTGTCTTTTGATGCCCTCATGTTGACAAAATGCATCAAATTCGTCACTGGTATATTCTCCTCCATTGTCAGTCCTCAGACACTTGATTTTCTTCTCAGAATCAAGTTCAACCCGCGCTTTGAAATATTTGAAGATCTGGAAAATATCTGATTTCTTCTTGATTGGATACACCCAACATCTCATAGAGAAATCATCAATGAACGAGACAAAGTATCTCGCTCCTCCTAGGGATACAACCGGTGCTTGCCAAACATCCGAATGAATCAGCTCCAATATGCTTTTGCCCCTGGCAGTAGAAGTGCCAAACTTTAATCTGTGTTGTTTATTGGTAACACAGTGCTCACAAAAGGGTAATGACACTTTTGTAAGTCCCGGCAGCAGCTTCCGTTCTGAGATAATTTTCAACCCCCGTTCTGACATATGCTCGAGCTTTCTATGCCATAACACTGTTAATTCTTCTCTTGAACCATTTGATGCAACAGCTAATTTCGCCTCTTTGTGTGTTTCTCCCAAAAGTACATACAGATTTGCAGCAATCTTTTCCGCCTTCATAACCACAAGCGCGCCTTTCACAATTTTCATGATCCTATTCTCGATACGGGTTTTGCATCCGATGTCATCCAATTGCCCCAAGGACAAAAGATTTTTCGTCAGTCCTTTCACATGTCGTACCTCCTGTATGGTGCGAATGGTGCCATCAAACATTTTAATTTTGATAGTACCGACCCGAGCGATTTCCAAGGCATGATCATTTCCCATGAATACAGATCCTCCTGAAATTGGTTCATAATGGTCAAACCATTCTCTCCGAGACGTCATGTGCCACGTCGCTCCTGAATCCATAATCCATGTGTCACAAAATTTGTGTCTGCCTTCTGCAACTGTTGTCGCTTCGTTGAATAATACTTCACAACTGCCTGAAGTACTGGCCACATTTCCTTGAGAAATCTTATCGATACTCGTACACTCTTTCTTGAAGTGCCCTTTACCGCCACATTTAAAGCAGTAAATATTCTTCTTCTTACTTCTCGACTTTGATCTACCTCGTCTTTAGCTCTCACTGGAGTCACGGTCCATAAATCTTCCTCTTATCATCGGTAAAACCTATGCCTGCTTCGATGTTACCAACCTATCTTCTTTATTCTTGTACCGGCTTTCTTCACCGAGAACCGCAGTTAAGACATCATCGAATCTTAGAAAGCCCATAAGAATATTGTTTGTAATGTTGATGATAAGTTGATCATATGAATCTGGTAGACTTTGAAATAGAAGCTCTGCACGTTCATTTTCCCTTATTTTATGCCCCATGGAAGTGAGTTGGGCAAATAGAGTATTTAGTGTTGATATGATCGGTCATCGATGAGGATTCCGCCATCCGAAGATTATAAAGCCTTCTCTTTAGGAAAATAATTTTGTGTAGCGACTTGACCTCGTACACCTTTGTCAGAGTATCCCAGATAACCTTAGCTGTTTTTATCTCGGAGATACTTGACAATACTTCGTCTGCTATAGCCAAGTGTAAATTGGCGACATCGTTGTCATTCATCTCATTCCACTTTCCATCATCCGTAATCTCCACCGGTCTATCTCCAATAGCCGCTAAGCAATTCTCCTTTCTTAAAACTGCTTGTATCTTTATTTTCCACAGCATAAAATTGCTTCCGTTGAACTTTGCTATCTCGTACCTTCCCGCCATTATGTCTACAACAATTTTAGTCGAATGGACAAAATAATCCCGCCTTAAATAAAAATCTCAAAAAATCTTTTCTGATGTGGAAGATCAGTCTAGGCTGCAACCGCAGAGCATATTCAGAATTTTAAGAAATTTTAAACCAAGGCTCTGATACCACTTGTTGGTCCCACTTGCGGTAATTTGAGATAATAAAACCCGAAAATAAAGAATAAACTGGACATTGAGATTCGGAAAACCCCTAAAAATTATTAGGGTAAAAACCACGGGCAAGATGAAAAGAATTTCAACTATAATATTTTGTGGTGTACAACTCACTCACTGTGTTTCCAAAGAGAACACACACTCTCTTAATACAGGAGAACAAACACCTCACAAATATTATAGAACTAAGCACTCAAATGCTATAGATGAGAGAAAACTCGAAGAAGTGATGATTTCAGAATGAAGGGAGGAGCTCTATTTATAGAGTCTCTGTCAGTGTGAATACGCGTTAAAAACGTGTTATTTCCTTTTTGAACATTTCCTCGACCTTTCGTTTTGTCCAACAAAGACAGCCCAACTACCATATTGAATGCTCCAGCCGACAATTTTTTGGTGAAATTATTGATTTTATGTTAGTGTTTGTATACAATGCTTAGTATTGGTATACTATTTCGTGTTTATCAAAACATATGCAGAAAACGATGGTTTAAGGAATTTATTAGACGGAATATTTGATAATATAAGTTCTTTAAATCTTGTTTTATTATTATTTAATTTAGACACGCCATTTGTAATATAACAAAATTTTAAATAATAAATATGGATTTTTTTTTATGGGCTGAACAAGCAATGACGAAACTTAGCTACACGAAAGAGAATTTACACTAATCAATTCTCAAAAATAGCATTTCACTACAAATAAAATCGAACACTTCACCATCCACAATTTGAAACGATTAGCGATCCTTAATCCATTCTCAGTTTTTGACGATCAAAACACGAAATAAAATGACGATCAAGACAAGAAATAAAACTCCAAATAAAAAGAATTCTTTAATTCAAGAAATTAAACTGATTTTTGGAAAATATGACTGGTTCAGATAACTGCTCGTGACCCGTCATGCCCCAGAACCGACCTAGGCGTTGTGTGACAACAGCGTTGTTCTCAAACAATACATTCTAAAACAAGAAGCCTTATAGAAGTATATATTTCATAAACCAGGAAATTCATTTATAATATCAATATACATTGTCTGATACAATTTCAAGTATTGACTTGCAGTGACGGAAATATAAAACAAAGCGTAAATCAGAACTAACTAAATACTTATCAAATGTAGGGGATAAACAAAATAAAATTTAATCATCGGAGATAATCTAATTTTCTTCAACCTTAGAACTAGATTTGTTGATTTCCCTCGATCTTAATTTGCTTCATTCTTATATGAAAAGGATGAGTGATATGGTCATCACTCAGTAAACGGAGAAATCTCCTTAGCCTTTAAACTCATTTTAAACAAAATTCAAATATATTTAACCAAAACATAAACACATATATTTGGAATAACACGTATCATTTTGTGCACGGAACATATTACAAATTTCATGACTAATTGATATTAGCCCCCTATATTTCATTCTCTAAGGGATGAGGCAGGAATCGGTAATCAATAATCAGTAATTTTCGGAATATATATTCTTACTATTTGTTCATAAATTTCACTGCTTCAAATATACAGATTTCATAAATCCAACTTTAAATAAGTACATATGTGGTGTTCGGTTTTAAATCAAATTATATGAGTTAAAATAGAAATCCCACTAATTGTAATAAGCTTAATAAGATTTCGGTTGAATTATGCAAAGGGTTTGTCCTCACTACTAAAATGCTTCTCGAAAATAAGGTTGCTCTTTGCTTCAAATTTTAGGTGACGTGTTGTAGGTTTTGTGTATCACTATCTCAGCGATTCACGTGCTATTTATTGGGTAAAATATGATTGTTAGCCTCCTATTTAATGGTCATTATCTGTCCTGATTTGGAGTTAATGTATCAGTTACAAGTTTGAAACAACAGCTGACTGCTGGGATAATCTGCTGAAATGGTCCGCTGACTGCTCAAAACTTGATTTTTGTTATTGCTCGAAAAGAAAGGGTATCTTTTGTGCATGTCTTCTTTTAGTTCCAATGTAGATTCACACTCCGCATGGTTAGACCATTGGACCTTGACGTATGGTATATATCTTCGTCTCAAAATTCGATCCATGGTACCAACTTTGTGAATGAGAATTTCTTCATACTGCAGGTTCTCTTTCAAGTTATCTTGAACAACCAGGGGTTTTGTTTAATTCAAGTATATGACTTGGATAAGATACGCATATCCTTGGTTGTGATAAATGGAAAACTAAATGGATCCTCGAAAAGTTGTGTGGTTAAGCCAATTGTTAATTAGTGCACTCACTTTCTTCAGTATTTCAAACAACCCCACCTATCTTGGATACAATTTTCCAATTTTTTTGAATAGAATCATGCATTTCATCGGAGAGATATTCACGTATGATTTTTCCCCGACTTCAAATGTTAGTGGTATCCTTTTTAGATTTGCCTAACTCTTCTGACTATCTTAGGCTACTTTGAGCCTTTGCTTAATGACCTTAACTTTATACATGGTGGCTTGAACGAGTTCAGGTTCGATGATAGTTTTCTTTCCCGCTTCATCTGAATATAGGGGTGATCAAACACCTTCTTCCATAAAGTACTTTATAATGAGTCATGCCTAAACTGCTATGACAGCTGTTTTTGTAGGTAAACTCTACAAGCACTACACACTACAACAAAAATCCTATTTAACAACACATCAAAGACAACGGTTTTAACAAAAACCGTTGTCTTTTTACTTTTAACAACGGTTTTAACAAAAACCGTTGTCGTAGCCTAAAAAAATCCGCCCAAAGACAACAGTTTCTTTAAAACCGTTGTCTTTGATATATCTACGACAACGTTTTTTAAAAACCGTTGTCTATGAGCGTTTTATTTTTGGACTACGACAACGGTTTTTAAACTGTTGTCGTATAAGCGTTTTTCTTCAAGCTACGACAACGGTTTGTAACAAATTGTTGTCTTTCAACTGGTTTTTCTACAAATTTTGTTGTCAATATTAGCTTTCGCGACGGCCTAAGTAAAATCTGTCGCTAAATTTAGCGACGGTTATACTATACCGTCGCTAATTTAAATATTGCGACGGTTTATGTATACCCGTCGCTAAAATTTGCGACGGTTTTAAGTAAAACTGTCGCCGATGTAGATATAGCGACGGTTTTCCAAAAACAGTCGCTAAATTTAGTGACGGTTTTGTATAACCGTCGCTACATTTAGCGACAGTTTTATTAAACCGTCGCCGATCTATAATTAGCGACGGTTTATATTTAACCGTCGCTAAATAAAGCGACAGTTCTTATAAAAGCGTCGCTAATTTTAAATCGGCGACAGTTGAAAAAATAACTGTCGCTAATTGTGACGGTTTAATCAAAACCGTCGCAAACTGTCTATAAATATCCTAACCCTCAGTCCATTTTCTACCCTACCACTTCACAACACTTAAAATTTTTCTCACTTACACAATTTTAATTTCGTTTTTCTCTTTAAAGATTAATAAATTTTTACCACTTCACAACACTTAAAATTTTTCTCCCTTACACAATTTTAATTTCGTTTTTTTCAAAGTTTAATAAATTTTTAAAATCAAGAATATAATATTTTCGACTGAAATTTTTTTTTATTTTACTGACAAAAATAGCGACGGAAAGCATAAAACACCGTCGCTAATATTAGCGACGAAATGGAATTAATACAGTCGCTAAATTTAGCGACGGTGTATAAAACCGTCGCTCTTTAGCGACTATTTTAATTACGGCCGTCGCTAAATTTAGCGACGGGTAACGATGATTTCCGTCGCAATTGCGACGGTTGTTTAAAAACCGTCGCAAATTGTAGTTGCGACGGTTGTTTAAAAACCGTCGCAAATTGTAACTACAACAACACTCTAAAACCGTTGTATTTTAGCGAATTCTTTAACCACATGACCTTTACCAACGGTTTTGTATACCTACGACAACGGTTTTTCACCGTCATCTTTAGTCGTCTACGACAACGGTTTTTCACCGTTGTCTTTGAGCACACCCTTTAACCACAGGGCTTCTAACAACGGTTTTAAAAGGCCTACAACAACGGAGAAAAACCGTTGTCGTAGGCCTTTTTTCTTGTAGTGAAGAGGTAGGTGGTCACTCCAGTTTGAGCTGAAATCAACATGTATTCGAGTGTCTGAATAGTTCTTTCGATCTGTCTGTCAGTCTCCTAGTTGTATGTTGTGATAACTATTACCTTCGTACACATCGTTTATTGGAAACTTTTCCGAAATATCGAGGAAAATCTTGGGTCTATGCTAGTGATAATGATGATTGATACTCCATGTAATCGTATTATATTATCCATGTAGAAGGCCGCCGAATTGTCCAAATCGTAGTTCATGCATATGGATAGGAAATGTGCGGATATATATGTTTACCTACATTCACCAATATCTCATTGTGGCTCTGTCGTGATTTTGGCAATCTGACTATGAAATCCCTTGAAATATGCTCTTATTTCCATTATGGGATTTCTAATGGTTGAAGTAATCCGTTGGATCTTTGGTATTTGGATTTAACTTATTGGCATATCAAGCACTTGGAAACAAAGTCTACAACATCTTTCCTTATCCCATTCCACCAAAATTTCTACTTTAGATTTTTGTACATTTTGGTGCTTCCTCGATGAACGAAATTTTTTGACTTATGTGCTTTCGACATGACTTCTTATCATAAATTTTCAATGTTTGGCACAAACAATCTATCTTGCATCCAAAGTACACTGTGTGAGGTCTATTTGATATTCATAATTTTTTCCTTATTGAAAAGAGATTTGATTTTACTCAAATTATGATCTTGTTCTTGACTTATCTTAGTTCTCTCACGCAGACATGGTTCAGCACATACAAAAGCGAGTATCATGTTTCACATGTTTTGGGACTCAGAGAGTCAGCCACTTTGTTGGCTTCCCCCATGTGGTAGCTGATTGTCGGATCATAATCTTTCAAAAGTTGTATACGCATTATTTGTCTCATAGTTAATTCTTTTGCGTGAACAGATATTTGAGACTCTGGTGGTCAGTGAAGATTTCACATTTAGTCCCGTACAGATAATGCCTCCAAATCTTTAAGGCAAACACTACCGTAGCTAACTCAAGATCGTGTGGGGGTAATTCTGCTGAAACGACCTCGACTTTTTTTTTTAAACTAATAAACTCGAAAATTGCTAAACATAAATAACTTAACATTTTCATAAATCATAATAATTTAACATTTGAATATCAAGTGTATAGAAATATCCATACATCATCAACTAACCAAAAATCTTATGCCGACCTTTAAAAAGATCAACTACCAATAACATAAAGCATAAAAATATCTCCAATAAAATCATGAACATAAATCTTGAAATCTTTTATCTAACAAGCTAGTGCGAAACATAAAGGTTCCTGGTGAGTGTAATGCCGTACTCGATCCACTCAAGCGTCAGCGCCTCCTCAAATCGTCAAATCTTGAATCATACAAACCTAGTAAGTCTAATGACTCAACACGTTCAAAACATGAGTAGCAAATAATACATATACAATCACATGCATAAAAATCATACTTTTATTTAAAAATAGCTTTTAAACCTAAATAAATCATTTAAAATAAATTTAAGCATAAATAAATCGTATATCATAAAATCATTTTAATCATAAAGCTTTCAATCTTTTTATCATTTTGGGTGAAATTTGATCCTTGAAAGTGACTAGCCTTTATCCTTAGATCGACTGATCAGTCTTCAGCTCCACATGGTTCATGGGGGCAGGCACTAGGCTCCGCCGTGAAAATACGATCGTCGGGATCCCTCTAGGGCCTTTTCACGTAAAGGGGGTCCCCTGTGGCCTTTTCCCTCACGACATCCCCACAAAATTCTAAGTTCACCATTCTTTCTTAAAACGGATCCCCCACATATCATATATAATTTGTCACAGTCAATTCACATCCCTCAAAATATTTTTTCTTTTCTTTTTAAAAGTATACAATATCACAACTTTCCAAAAATAGAATTTTAACAGTAAAAATTGCACATCTTTACCATAAATCATAAAATTCCATATTTTCATCAAAATCATCATTTTAAATCATTTAACATGATTTATGATTCTTTGGGATGCTGTCAATCTTTTACGTATTACCCAAGTGTAAAATGACCCTATTGCCCCTAAACGTAATATTTCTCGATTTTAACTTTTCTTAATTTTAATGACATGGGCTTGTCCCAAATAATTATTTAAGCTTAAATCTAATTTTTCATAATTTTATTCGGCTTAATTCGAGACTTTACAATTAATTATTTAATTAACAATTCGTGAGGCGTTTAATTCTCGAATAAATTCAAAACTTAATATTTTCTTCCCAAACTTTAACCATAGACTTTTTATGGACTAAAATACCCTTGTGAGCCATGAACCACCCCCGTGGATCCATGTTCCAATTTATTTATCAAATTCGTAATAATGACCCTTAATTGAACACACCGAGTCATCTCCCAATTTAGTCGAGCCACCTCAAGCCAAACCCTAGCCAACCCACCTAGGTACCCTCTTGACCAATCCTGACCCTTAGAACCTGACCCTAACTCATGCACAAGCCCAGAACCGAAGGCACAAGATCCGCGTGCAAGCTTCACCTTCGAACCTAGGACTCCTAGTGAACTAGGACTCTCTTACTCGAGCCACCACCGAGCCCATTGACCCTTACCAACCCTGGACCACGCCCAGATCCAACCAAGCCCAGTCCAGATCCCTGAATCCAAGCACGAAGCCCTGCAACCAGAACAAGCTACGCGCACAATGCTTCTTCCCTAGGGCTCTTGATCTAACCAAGACTCCTCTAGCCCCTTAACCAGTGATCACCTCGGACCCTCACTGACCCAAGACCAGGATTAGACCTCGCTGAACCCATCCCAAGCCCTAAAACACGTAGCAACTCTCCCTAGAACAAGAGCTGTGCGTAACCACTTAATATGCGCCTATGTGTTCCTACTCGACAAGGACCCCTATGCTCTAACTTCCCTCAAGCCCGAACCCTCCTGACCCTCTCTGGACCACCCTGAGCCATAGCCTAGATGACCTAGCCCAGCCCTTAAACCCTCGATTGCACCAGCTCCTCGGCAAAACCTAAATCACGCATGGGAAGAGTACTACCCCATGTGGACTCTTCACCAGCTGATAACCACGAGTCCTAGCCTTGCTAGGACTCTACCAGGCTCTCAACCATGACCTTCCTTGAGCCCCAGCCAGCCCTGGTCAAGCCCTAAGGCACCAGCCCGAACAACCGAGCCCCTAGTACCCATGCAAATCCCAAAAACTCTTGGCTTATTATCTAACATGCACAGCCCCTTTCCAACCATGTCCAGCCCTCTTTTACCTTTAAATTAATCATTTTTTAACCATATTTCAACTTTCGTTGGCAGCGTACTCGTTGGAAATCATAATTTTTTCAAAACGAGCGTAAAATCATCATAGTTTTGAAAATAATCGTTCTGCCATAAAAATAATCAAACACCTATATTTTTCATGCATAAACAATTAAAACATGCATATTATGATTTGAATGATACTTTAAAAAGTTTAGAAAACGTGCTTTTGCATTTAAAACGCTCGAATACTCAATCGTCGACGAGGGTGCGAAGATGGACGACCGGACGATGAAGAACCTAGCTTTTCTTCCTCTTGATATATTCGAAATTATGGGTGTGTGTTGTGTGTGTTTTTCGGCTGATGTACGGTGTTTGGGAAGCCTAGGAGTCTTTTTTATAGATTTAATTGGCATGCTAATGGGCTTTGGTTTTGGGCCTCAAAGTATACGAGCAATTGGGCCTACTCAATTTGATTAAATTGAACCCAATAACTCTTATTTAATTAAAACATAAAAGTTTATAAAAATTACTTTTCATAAATAATGCATTTGATATTTTAAAAGTCCATTGTTTGCCCAAAACTGGCTTCTCGGGTAAAATCGAGCTCTACTCGTAAAATAATTCGAACTCCAACATTTTTATAAAAATTAAATCATTTTTAATCATATTTAGAATCCTTAAAAATATTTAGTGAAAAATATTGATTCTTGTCTTGGTCGTTCCCGGTCTCTTTTCCCCTGCCTATTATCGAATATTCGGGTAAAATCTTCTAATTTCATGAAGTCATGTCATATAATCATTTAATCATAAAATCATACCTTTAATCATATAATAAATATCATGCAAGCATTTAAAATCAATTAAATAAAACAATTAAGCAATTCAAGAAATTTTCATTCATTTGGTTTACGTAGGTTTGGTTTTTCGGACGTTACATCTGCTCAATAGACTAGTTGTCTTGAAGTGTGCATATGCAATCACCCTTCCCTCTTGCTTGAGTAAGCATCTAAGTCCTTGCTTCGATGTGCCGCTGTAAATGGTGAAGTCTTTGTTATCTGTGGGCAATACAAGAAAAGAAGTAGGAACCAACTCTATTCAATACTTTGAAACTCTTCTCACAAGCTTCACTCCAACTGGATTTAGAGTTCTTTTGTTTGAATTTAGTTAGTGACATTGCTATCGAGAAAAATCCTTCAACGAACTTCCGATAGTATCTTTGCCAGGCCTAGGAAACTTATAATCTCAGTCACATTATTCTAATTTTTCAGGCTCAATTGATGCACCGTCAGCAGATATTATTTGAGCCAAAAATGTCATATTATCTATCCAAAATTCACATTTATTGAATTTTACGCAAAGCACTTTCTCTCTTAAGGTTTGGATAGTAATTCTGAGGTGCTCTTTGCGGTGGTCTTTTCTTGGAGAATAGACAAGGATGTGGTCAATATAAACTACCACAAATTGTCAAGAAGTGGTGTGAACACCTGATTCATGAGATTCATGAAAGCTGAGGGGCATTTGTTAAGCCAAAAGGCATCACAGTGAATTCATAATGCACATATCTTGTTCTAAAAGCAGTTTTAGGAACATCATCTGCCTTAATCTTCAAATGATGATATCTTGACCGTAGGTCAAGCTTTGAAAATAGTTTAGATACTTTCAGCTGGTCAAATAGGCCATCGATTCTTGGAAGTGGGTACTTATTCTTGATTATAATTTTATTCAATTCTCGGTAATTGATGCACAATCTCATGCTTTCATCCTTCTTCTTGATCAATAGGACATGTGCTCCCCAAGATGATGCACATGGCCGTATTTGTTTCTTATCTAACAATTCTTGCATTTGTTAATTGAGTTCCTTGATTTCCGCTAGTACCAATCGGTATTTTGCCTTCAAAATAGGTGTTTCCCCGAGTGTCAATTCAATTACAAATTCAATTTCTTGTTCTCGGTCCAGGGTTGCACCGGGTAGATTTCCAGGAAAAAAAATTCACTAACATATGGAATGTCTTCTATTCTGACATCATCCCCTTCTTTCACCTCACTTATCATATCAAGGTAAACATCTTCACCTCCTTTCATGGCTTTCCATGAGAAGCAGAAAGAAGAGTCTCATGTTCCTAGTCTTGCCATGGAATATCAATGCTTCTAAACTTGGAGACTTGAGTGTCACCATCTTTCCATGACAATAAACAACGGCTTGGTTCTTGGATAACCAATTCATCCCAAGGATAACATCGAATTTTACAATGTTTTCCATGTGATAGGTCTCGGTCCTATCATATAGGGTGAAACTCTTTCCTTCCACTTAGCATCTTCATCAACAAGGAAAGAGGTAACAACGTACACTCTGATGTCCTGTGACACTTCAAGTAGTCAAAGATGGTTCTCTATCTCCTTCAGCCATTTATGTCTGACTTCAAGATCAAGGTTCCCATTAAATTTTGGGACTCTGGCACGACCAAGGGACTCACAGTGGTGCTTAGTCCCATTCTAAGCTGTAGGTGGAGGTGGTGACTAATTAGCATTAGGGTTGATGAACCCTTTCTAGAGAGTTTATGTGTGACGATTTAAACATGTCATCTCCCACTAGCTAGTTCATACTTCTTTGAGAAATATATCCTAGCCTAGCCTGCCACAAATGTACTTGATTCAGACTATCTTGTTTTCTTTTGTTTGTCATTGTTGTTATCATGTTTACTTGGACATGATTGTTCGGAATATATTTTATTTTTAAGTTATAGAGATCATTTTGTATTTCACCTGTTCCAATTAAACATTCATTCTTGTAAATATTGCAAACACCTTTGCTAAATAAACAAGAAAATCCATCTTTATCAAGCATAAAAACATAAATAATGTTTTTAATTAAGTCTAAAACAAACAAAACATCTCTTAAAAACAATTTAAAAGTATTGTTTAATATTAAATAAGTGTCTCCAATAGCCAGTGCAGCAACCCTTGCTCCATTTCCCATTTCAAGAAGGTCTTACCTTCCCGCATCTTTTTACTTTTTTTCATCGCCTGCAAATTATTGGATAGATGAGATCTACATCTGGAGTTGAATTAATTGAGACATTTATTTCAATATAAAACATACCGTTGTCAGAACCCTCACGGGCAAGATACTCCTTGCAATTGCGTTTCCAGTGTCCAGGCTTCTTGCAGTGGAAGCAAACGTCTTCTACCTTTCTAGGCTATTCGGGCCCTTTAGAAGTGTTTGTAGCCTACTTTTTACCGGATTTGCTTTTCTTGGAAGGACGAGAACGCTTCTCACCCTTCCCTTTTGGCTCTTTCTTCGTCCCAGACGAAGAGCCCACGAAGAAAACATGTTTTTCCTTCTTGATGGCGGCTTCATAACTAGTCAACATATTGACCAACTCTTCACGGCTGGCATCCAACTTGTTCATGTTGAAGTTCACCACAAACTCATCAAACGACGATGACAGTGACAGCAGTAGAATGTCCGTGGGCAATTTATTGGGGATAACAAGGTGCAAGCCCACTAACTTTTCAATAAACCCAATTCTCGCAAGCGTGATGTCATGAGCTCCTTGACAATAGCGTGCCTCAGTGTACGCGTTTGTTCACCGTACAAATCTTGTAGGTTACCATAAATGTCATCAGCATTCACAACTTCCTCAAACCGCCTCTGTAGCCCGTTTGACATAAAAGCTAGCATATAACTCTTAGCTTGAAGATCATGGTCCCACCATTTATCAATCTTGGCCAATTCCTAAGCAGGGGCATTGGCAGCTACCTGTTTTGGAGGAGATTTCTTGAGCACACACGCTATCTTTTCGGAATTTAAAACAATTTTTAAATTCTTTAGCTAGTCGTGATAATTAGGTCTAGTTAGCTTATTTTGATTGAGAATGATGGATAATGGATTTCGAGAAGACGTCACAAATATACTGAAATGGAAACAGAATAAACGTTACTGACTATTTTAAATATTTTTTTAAGACATAAAATTTGGACTTTTGTTTTTACGAATTTCCTCCCACTATTTGACATTTTCACCACCCAGTGATGAAAATTGGAAAATCTAATTTTATTATTAGTACCGAAGACCCAATTACTAAATCATGATCTTGAATACTATCAGTCAATCACAATTTCCAAAAGGTAGAGCTCAATTGCAACTCCTTGCAACCTTCACGTAATTTTGCCTCACATTTGAGGAGGTTCAAATATGATCTCCTTTCTTTTCACGTGTCGAGTCCGACCCATCAATGTCGAACCTTAGTGGACGGTCGGCATGAGATCCCCCAATTTTATGATCCGAAATCACGGTAGTTCTATGTAGTTCACATTAAATATGTCAGTGCATGTCACAGCTTTCCGACGTCCAGTTCTCCCCAATTTTATGAGGCAGACACTGACCGCGGGTAACGTTCATCATGCACCCTTTATTGATGGAAGACAATGAAGTATTAAACTTTCTTTTAATTTTTCTTTTAAATTTTGGATCTTATCAGAAATGAGGAATTTCATTTTTTAAAGTTTGCCACATCATTAATTTTCAAAACTTGTTCCATGTTTGCCAGATTCATGTAACTCTTGTTATTATATTAATAATAACGCACATACTGATTGTTCATAATATATCACATACATCATAAATAATAAATGATTATTAATAACCGAGAGCTAATTAATCCATATGAGCCAGCCATATATGGATCAATGTACAAAACCTAGGTAAATGCATGGATGCAAATGCAATATTACATAAGCTTCCAATATTTACATGTTTTCGATCTTCAAAACTTCTTTCAAGGATCTGGGCCCACCGTCTTCACATCTTGATTTTCTACTAAATCTAATATTTACATTAAATTTCTATGGCACATTGGGATACAAATTTAGGGGGTGAGAACAAACCATAAACAAGATCCATTTTTATTATCCAATAATTAAAAATATAATATGTAAAATATCCTAACATACACATAAAAAATTAGTCATGACTCTCGATCATTCTTTTACAATATAATATCAAATATTATATTAATCAGATAATATAATATTTATCTACAAATCATGTATCTTGTAAATTATCACTAACCGTCATAATTATTAAGTTATTTTATTTAAATTCAATTAATTTATTGTAAAAACTTTTTTTACTATAAATAATTAAAATCCAATTATAATTAGTTATTTTGTGAGAAAATTCCATAATTTAATTAAAATTTGTTTTCACGGACAATTTTCAGAAAATATCAATTTTGTCCCATAAACATCCATAGGGTGTTTAGCTTGTATATCTGTACATTTTAAACGTTGGACTCCAAACTAATATTGGATTAGCGAAGATGACTCTTCTTGTATTTCTCTTCGAACGGATCTCCGCCTTGTGATAGTCAAATAAGGTCCACGATTAGAGATTTTGTTCCTTGTTTGGATTGTACTAGAAATCACAAACAAACTTTAGCATTGAGGATAGACCGTCCGAATTTCCAAAATTCGGAGTCGTTGTAGCAGTGCGGAGCACGGTCGTGGATGAAAGCTTGTGGCCATTTTTTCACCAAAAATTGAGATGTGGCCGAGAGTTTGTTTGGAGGATGGGAAGGCTTTTTGGTGAATATTTGTGCTAGTATTGTATGCAAAAATTCTCTTATGTTTTATGTCCCCTCATTGTATAATTATAGAGTGCAATTCCTGATCGCACCAGAATCCCTCTCCTATCAGGATTCCTAATTCTTGTCTCACCAGGATTCTTAATTTTTATTAAATAAAATTCTCATATTATTATTATATCATGTATTTATCAACTTTTGATAATTTACGATATATTAATAATATAGACAAATCTTTACATCTCCGTATAAAATGTATATATAAACATTAATATATGTTTACGCTTGCACTTTTAATACACACACACACACACACACACATATATATATATATTAATTAAATTAAATAACTATTATTTTATTTATTTAACTAACTTATTAGTTAATTAATTCTGGACCTCTATAACATTTTCTGAGGTTTGTACATATTAATAGTCACTACTACTAGTACTATCATTTAATAAGTAAATTCTAAATTCACTAAATAAATGATTCTGAACTCATTATAATCTCGATCGACTATTTGACAGTGCCGATGTGTCAAAGATACAAGTCTTGTTCATATGATGAAAATTGAAAATTTCGAATATCAAAATTTTCACTTACTATATTGGGCAGCTGCTAGTTTAGTGAACTTCTTCACCAAAAAATTCAGTTCCACTCTCTTTCCTTAATTAGCTGTTAAGCTAACTTCCATTTCCCCCATCTTATGTAATCAATTTATAAACTCTTTTATTAGCATTCTGTTTGATCTTCATTTAACTATAGTCGTCAAATCCAACTCTTTGAACTTTGACTTTCTCAATGGGAACACAAAACCTGATACTTGTGTGATCCTCAATGATTCGAGGATACATCTAGCTGTGGTTCACATCTTCATGTGATTCAAAATAACATTTATTCTTATTCAGGCTTACCCTAATTAGCCTCATTCTTTTCATTAACTTCTTGATCAAGAATGTGAGAACTCATTTCTGATTGCACCCATCGGAATATGGTAAGAGTGTCTAGTAGCATAGCCCCATAATTCCTTAGGTATCGCTGATAGTGCCTGCAAGAAACTTAAGTTATGGTTAGCGTATAATATGGTCCATTCAACTCATATATCTCGATCAATCTGCAGTCATTGGTATATCGAGAGTTGCATATGATTTGTTAATGATGTGATTTATCTTTGAGTAATGATACTGACATGATATGTGCAACTGAGGAAATATCTTTTCAAAATGCACACGTTTTACTCTGATCAGAGATTGCTTATACTATTAACTCATCAGACCATATATGATATCTTCAACCGTAGGCAAACGGTGAATCCTTGACTACAATGAATTTGGTCCTGCGTATTTCGAAACTACATCCAACCTCACCAACCGATGATCCTCAATAGAGTCGGTAAACGGATCAAAGTGCATGCTAGTACGCAGAGCCTCTACATTGTCCCGGGTCAAAGAACTAATTTTGTACAACCATAACCGCAGACTATTCCACTCGATAAGTAAGAAACACTTAGATAGTCCGAGGGATGGTTGTTCAGCGCATCATCATATGATCACCCATTTGTATGAATGGATATAATCATGCCCTTACCAATGAAATATGATGTTTTAGTCTCGAGCTCAAACGATATTTATCCTTATTTTAGACGACTGATTCGACTAGGAACCTATTTAGAATATACAGTACAATTCCTAATGACTTTCACGATCTTATGTTGCGAGGCAAAGCTTATGGTACCTATTATATATTCAATGACTTTATCTATGCAGCTTGCATGAGCATACTGATAAAACATAATGTCAAAATTTGATAAAACTATAAAATATTATTTAAATAAAGATCGTTTTTACATTAGAGTCAAAAAGTTCAAACCACAAGTTGGTTAATTAGACACATACTCTAACACACAGGGGTTGACAGGGGTCTAGCTTTCGTTGTCACGGGATGATGGTCCATTGACGGGACCAATCATTTTTGCCTATTGATATTGTGCAAAGCTCTATTCTTTGCATAGTAGGTGGGTCAATGACCCATAAAAGTAATATAATTTTGAGTGAAATATTTTTATATTTTAATTAACATGCATATTTATAAGATATTTCATATCATTTTCCTAGCATGCATGATTTTTATTTACTTGAAGTTAGCTTGTGTAATCCATGCACTGTAGGTGAGCATTGATGATACTTGATGCCTGGAATTACTGAGCTGGGCAAGGAGCTCCTATGAGTTTCCGAGGGATATTGTACATTGATGACGACCTGTTGGAATGTTTTGTTAACTTATTCATCTTTTGAGTTTCAATTCTCAGGAACGTTATCTTTTAAAGCTTGAATGATTTTTATTCGGCTATTGTGTTATTTAATGTTAATTTATTAATTTTTTGTATTTGCAGAATTATCTTCGGAAACTTATTAGGTCTTTTTTGTTCAAAAGAAAAAAAATGGTGGCGATGTTAGAGTAGCGCCCAGCAAGCCAACTTGTGGCTCGGGCTTTTATTGACTCTAATGTAAAAAAATCTTTATTTTAATAATATTTTACGATTTCATTCAATTATGGCATGATACTTTATCTGTATACCCATGCAAGCTGCATAGATAAAGTCCTTGAATATATAGTAGGTACCATGAGGTCCGTCTCTCAACGTAAGATCATGATTTAGGTTGAATCAGCCGCCTAAAACAAGGACAAAGGTCGCTTGGAACTCGAAACTAGCATTTGTGATGTAAACGTCATGTTTTATTGGCAAGTGCATGGAGATGTTCATTCACACAGATGTGTGATCATATGATGATGCATCAAACAACACTCCTTTGGACTGTCCAAGTGGTTCTCACTTATCGAGTGGAATAGTCCGCGGTTATGGTTGTACACTATTAGTCTTTTGACCTGGGACAATGTAGGGGCTATACGTACTAGAATACACATTGATATGTTTACCGACTCCATTGAGGTCATTAGGTGGCGAGGTTGAGTATAATTTCAAAATATGTAGGAGCAAATGTATTTTAGTAGGTGATTCACCGTTTGCCTACAGGTAAAAATATCCTATGTGATCTGATGAGTTAATAGTGCGAGAAATATCTGGCCAGAGTAAGATATGTGCAGTTTGAAAAGGTGTTTCCTTAGTTCCGCATACCATGACACCATTACTCAAAGATAAATCACATCGTTATCAAATTTATATGCAACTCTTGATGTACCAATGATTGCAGATTCGATCGGGATATGTTTGTTGAAGGGACCGTACTGTACGCTAACTATGACTAAAGGTTCTTGCAGTCACTGTGAGTTATACCTAGGGGATCATGAGGCGATGCTACTGGATGCTCTTACCATGATTTGATGGGTGCAATCAGAATTAAGTTCTGACATTCTTGATCAAGGTGTTGATGAAAAGAATGGGACTAACTAAGGTAAGTCTGAATAAGAATAAATGTTATTCTGAATCATATGGAAATGTGAACTCATGGCTAGCTGTATCCCTGAACCATTGAGGGTCACATAAATATCAGATTTTGTGTTCCCGTTTGAGAAAGTCAAAGTTCAAGGAGTTGAATTTGGTGACTTATAATTTGATGGAGATCAAACAAGAAGCTTATAAAGGGGTTTATCAGCTGATTCCATAAGATGAAATAAGTGAAAGTTATCTTAATTACTGGAACTGCTTGTTTCGGTGAAGGAGTTCACTAAACTGGAAGTCGTCCAATATGGTAAGTGAAAATTTTGATTTACGAAATTTTCAATTTTCAATGTTTGAATGAGACTTGTATCTTTGATACATCGGCGCTCTCGGATCGTCGATCAGGGTTACAATATGTTCGGAATCATTTATTTAGTGAATTGAGAATTTAATGATTAAATGATTGTGCTAATAGTGGTGACTACTAACATGCACAAATTCCCATAAATGTTCTAGAGAAGTGTAGAATTAAATTGACCTAGGAGTTAATTTTATAATTTAAATAATAATTTAATTAATATACACACATATATATGGTATTAATCTATCATGTATTATTAAATGTTAATAAATATATTATATATTAATAACATGGGAGTTTTGAAATAATGTAATATATATAGTCCTAGTGTCACAAGGACTCATAGTTCTTGTGGGAATGAGACTCTTAATTAGATTAAGAGCTTCATTCTATATATACACCATGATGGGGCCATAAATTGATGATGAAACTCTTGCACACAAAACACACAACAATCATTCCCTTCCATTGAAAAGCTTTCGGCCTCCCTTGTTCTTGGAGAGCAATATTTTGGCCACTTCCTCTCTTCCACTGTCGCGCACCGTCGCCTGCATCATTTTCGGATTTTGGAAATTCGGATATCATAGTCTCAACGCACAAATCCCTTGCGGTTACTAGTGCAATCCAAGCGAGGAATACAACTTCTGATCATGGACCTGATTAGACGATCAAAACTAGAGTTCCGTTCGTAAGGAATTACGGAAAGGTCTATCTCTGCTTAAAAATCGAAATAGTTTGGAATCCAGTATTCTATACACGCAGTTATAAAATCCTAATAACATATGAATGGATTTTAAAGACACGACGCCTAAGCTCGTCTTGAATGTTGAGACGCAAAAATTTTAAAACTTTCACTGTGTCTTGGGTGCGAGAATTTGATGTCCTAACAGTGGTATCAGAGCCGGTTATTCTCAATAGTTTGTTTCATTAAATCGTGTTGAGTTTATTTTTCTAACCGCGTAAGAATTATTTTTCAGAAAATCGATGCCCATGAAAAATCACTTTTCAAGAAAAAAAACGTGTTTTACAAGAAATTTAATTATTTGAAGTTAAATAAAAGTGTTTATTTAATTTAATAATTATGGTGGTTAGTGATAATTTACGATATACACGATTTGTTGATAATATATGATATTATCGGATTAATATAATATATGATATTATATAGTAAAAGGATGATCGAGAGCAATGACCAACGTGCTAGGTGTCTGTTAGAATATTTTTTACGTGTTATAATTTTAATTATTTGATAATTTAAAGTGGACCTAGTTTATGGTCCATTCCACCCCTTAAATTTGTATCACAATGTGCCATAGATATTTAAATGTAAATATTAGAATTAGTGAGAGATCAAGATTTGAAGACGGTGGGTCCGATCCTCGGAAGGAATTTTGAAGATCGAAAACATGTAAAATATTGGAAGCTTATGTAATATTGCATTTGTATCACTGCATTTACCTAGGTTATGGACATGGGTTCGTATATGGCTCGTACGGATCAATTAGCTCTCGATTATCGATCATCCTTTATTATTTATGATGTATGTGATATATTATAAATAATTAATATGTATGTTATTATTAATATAATAACAAGAGTCGCATGAATCCGACAATCATACAACAAATATGGCACGAGTTTTAAAATTAATTATGAGACAAAATTTTAAAATTAAAATCCCTCATTTTGAATGAGATGCAAATTTTAAATCAAAACCCATTAAAAAGATAATTAAAAGAAAGTTTAATAATTCATTGCCTTCCATCAACGGTGGTTGCATGATTAACACTACCTGCGGTCAATGTCTGGCTCATATTATTGGGGAGTTCTGGATGTCGAAAAGCTGTGAATTCCACTGACGATGTGAAATACGTGAAACTCACATGACTTCAGCTCATATTATTGGGGGATCTCATGGAGATCGTCCACTAAGATTTGACATTGATGGGTCGGGAAAGACACATGAAGAGAAAGAGGATAATAATATTGGACCTTCCTCAAACGTGAGGCAAAATTACGTAAGGGTTGCAATTGGGCTCTACTTTTTGGAATTTATGATTGTTTGATATTATTCGGGATCATTATTTTGTAATTGGGCCTTGCGTATTCATTAAGGATATTGGATTTCCCGTTTTTCATCAAACGGTGGTGAGAATGTCAAAATAGTGGGAGGCAATTCGTAAAAACAAAAATACATATTTCACGTCTTAAAAAATATTTTAAAATAGTCAGTAACGTTTATTCTGTTTCCATTTCAGTATATTTATAATGTCGTCTCAAAACCCACTATCTGTTATACTCAACTAAAACAAGCTGACAGGACCGAATTTATCATGATTGGCTGATGAATTTAAAATTGTTTTAAATTATGAAAATGCCACTGCAGAGGAACTAAGGCTCCTCCTAAGTCGACTAAGCAAAATGCCAAATGCCACTACAGAGGAACTAGAAAAGCTTGACAAATGGTGGGATCATGACTTGCAAGCTAAGAGCTATATGCTAGTTTCTATGTCAAACGAACTGCAGAGGTGGTTTGAGGAAGCTGTGAATGCTGCTGACATTTACGGCCACCTACAAGAGTTGTATGGTGAACAAATGTGTCTACTGAGGCACGCTACTGTCAAAGAACTCATGACATCAAATTTGCAAGAAGGGGCCTCGGTCCATGAGCATAGCGTGAGGATGATTGGGCTCATTAAAAAGCTAGTGGGCTTGGACTTCATTATCCCAAATGAATTGTCCACGGACATTCTACTATTGTCACTGTCATCCTCGTTTGATGGGTCTGTGGTGAACTTGAACATGAACAAGTTAGAGTCCAATCTTGAAGAGTTGGTAAACATGTTGACTAGTTATGAAGCCACCATAAAAAAGGAAAAACCTATTTTCCTCGAGGCTCTTCTTCTGGGACGAGGAAGGGCCAAAAGGAAAGGGCAAGAAGCGTTCTTGTCCTTCCAAGAAAAACAAACTCAACAAGAAGCAGGTACAAACACTTCTAAGGGGCCCAAAAAGCCTGACAAAGGAGAAGACATTTGCTTCCACTGCAAGAAGCCTGGACACTGAAAGTGCAGTTGCAGGAAATATCTTGCCCAGAAGAGTTCTGACAATGATATGTTTTATATTGAAATAAATGTCTCAATTAATGCAACTTCTTGTGTATTGGATACTAGATGTGAATCTCATCTTTGCAATAATTTGCAGGAGATGATAAGAAGTCGAAGACTGCGGGAGGGTGAGACCTTCCTAAGGTTGGGTAATGGTGCAAGAGTTGCTGCACTGGCCATAGGGGACGTTTATTTAACATTAGACAATAATTTTAAGTTGCTTTTGAGAGATGTTTTGTTTGTTCTATATTTAATTTAAAACATTATTTTTGTTTCTATGCTTGATAACGATGGATTTTTTTGTTTATTTAGCAAAGGTGTTTACAATATTTACAAGAACGAATGTTTAATTGGAGCGAGTGAAATACAAAACGACACCTACAACTTAAAAACAAAAGATATTCCAAACAACCGTGTCCAAGTAAACACGATAACAATAACGACAATTAAAAGAAAACAAGATAGTTTAAACCAAGCACAATTGTGGCACACTAGGATATGATATATTTTCCAAAGAAGGATGCACAAGCTAGTGGGAGAGGGCATGTTTGACTCGTCAGACATAAAATTTCTAGAGACATGTGAGTCCTGTCTAAAAAGAAAAATGACCAAGGCTCCTTTCTTAGGAAATGTAGAACATGCACATGATCTGTTGGATTTGATCCATACAGATACGTGTGGCTCACTAAGTGTTATCATGAAATTTGGCCATTCCTACCTCATTACCTTTACTGATAACCATCCGAGATTTGTGTATGTGTATTTAATGAAATACAAGTCTGAAACCTTTGAAAGTTTCAAAGAATTCAGAGCAGAAGTAGAGAAACAGTTAGGAATGAGTATTAAAACACTACGATCAAATCGAGGTAAAGAATACTTGAGTACTGAGTTTCAAGACTACCTTAAAGAGAGTGAGATTCTCTCAAATGGACTCCATCTGCCACAACTCAGCTGAATAGTGTGCCAGAACTTCATAATTGGACATTGATGGACATGGTCCGATCCATGATGAGATTACTGAATTGCCGCCATCATTTTCGGGATTTGCGTTTGAAACAGCGGCAAGGTTGTTGAATCAAGTCCATACAAAGGCAGTGGTTAAAACTCCATATGAGATATGGATGAGAAAGTAGCCCAAATATTTTTACTTTAGAATATGGGGATGCCCTGCTTACGTGAAGCAGGTGATGGGAGAAAAATTAGATAGTAGAGCCAATTTGTGCTATTTTGTGGGATATCCAAAGAACTCTATTAGATATTACTTCTATTATCCCAGTGAAACAAATGTGTTTGTTTCAAAGAATGTCACATTCTTAGAGAAGGAATTCCTAGGAGATCCGAAAGAGTCTCGAGGCCGCCCAACATTATGAGCCTGCTTCTTGAAGAGGGCCAAGGTGAGCCCATTCCTAGATGTGATCCAAAATATTTCAAAGAGGCATTGTCTGATGCAGATTCATCTAAATGGCTTGAAGCCATGCAGTCTGAGATGGACTCCATGCAGTCTGAGATGATCTCCATGTATTCGAACCAAGTATGGTCCTTAGTAGATCCACATGAATGAATTGTTCCCATAGTATGCAAATTGATTTACAAAAGGAAACTTGGAGCGAATGGGAAGGTAGTGACCTTCAAAGCTAGATTGGTAGCAAAAGGATATACTCAAGGGCATGGTATTGACTCTGAGGAAACCTTTTATCCAGTCGCAATGTTCAAGTCAATTAGGATACTGCTAGCCATAGCAGCATGGTATGACTATGAAATATGACAGATGGATATGAAGATAGCGTTCCTTAATGGGAATATTAAGGAAGAGATTTACATGTCTCAACCTGAAGGATTCACATCAGTAGGAAGTGAACATAAAGTATGCAAACTTCAGAGATCCATTTATGAATTCAAGCAGGCATTAAGAAGCTAGAATCTCAAGTTTCACAACACTATCAAAGAGTTTGATTTTGTCAAGAATCTCGATGAACCTTGTGTTTACAAGAGGTTAGTGGTAGTGCAGTAATATTCCTGATGCTTTATGTTGATGACATACTACTCATTAGGAATAATGTAAGGATGTTGCAGTAAACTAAAATATGGCTAGCTGGTAAGTTCTCCATGAAGGATATGGGTGAAATATCATATGTATTAGGAATACAGATCTATAGGAGTAGATCAAAGATGATGCTAGGGTTCACCCAATGCAAATATATCGATACCATACTGAGTAGATTCTCTATGGAGGAGTCCAAGAGAGGATATCTCCCAATGTCTCATGGTATGACTCTATCTAAGTTTATGTGCCCTAAGACTGATGAAAAGATAGAAACCATGAGCCGCATTCCATATGCGTCTGATATAGGTAGTATTATATATGGTATGGTATATACTCAACCTGATGTGGCATATGCACTGAGTGTTGCAAGCAGTTATCAGTAGAATCTCTGTCCATTGCATTGGAAAACAGTGAAAGACATTCTTAAATACCTGAGCAGAACTAAGAATTTGTTTTTTTTTTATATGGGAGTGGAGAACTAAAATTGAAAGGCTACACTGATTTTAGCTTCCAATCAGATATGAATGATTCGAAATTAACCTCTGGATTTGTTTTCAAGCTCAATGATAGTGCTCTCTCTTGGAAGAGTTCCAAGCAAGTCACCACAGCCGATTCAACAACTGAGGTCGAATACATAGCTGCATCGGCTGCAGCAAAATAGGGTGTTTGGATGAGAAATTTCTTCCAAGAGTTGTGTGTCATTCCTCAAATAGTTGATCCAGTCCTGGTCTATTGTGACAACACCAGTGCCGTTGCGCAAGCAAAGGAACTGAGGTCTCATCAGCGATCCAAACATATACTGAAAAAGTTCCACATAATTCGAAAGATTGCAGGAAGAGGAGACATATCGGTAGAGAGAGCCACCTCCACAGACAGGGTTGCTGATCCACTGACGAAGCCCCGCCCCTGCAAAGATCATTGTTTGAGAAGCATCGCAAAGCAATGGGTCTAAGATCTATGGGTTGTTGGCTATAGGGTAAGTGAGAGATTGTTAAAGCAGGTGTCCAATAAGCCAACTTGTGGCTTGAGCTTTTGTTGACTCTAATGTAAAAAAATATTTATTATAATAATATTTTATGATTTCATTCAATTATGACATTATACTTAATTTGTATACCTATGCAAACTGCATAGATAAAGTTCTTGAATATACAGTAGGTACCATGAGGTCAGCCTCTCAACATAAGATCATGAAACTCATTTGGAAGCATACTGTATATTCTAAACAAGTTCCTAGTCGAATCAGCCGCCTAAAACAAGGATAAAGATCGCTTGAGCTTGAGACTAGCATTTGTGATATAAACGCCATGTTTCATTGGTAAGGGCATGAAGATGAAGATGTCCATTCACATAGACGGGTGATCATATGATGATACACTGAACAACCCTCCATCAGACTGTCCAAGTGGTTCTCATTTATCGAGTGGAATAATCAGCGGTTATGGCTGTACACCATTAGTTCTTTGACCCGGAACAATGTAGGGGTTATAAATACTAGCATATACTTTGATTCGTTTACCAACTCCATTGAGGATCATCAGGTGACGAGGTTGGGTGTAGTTTCAAAATAAGTAGGAGCAAATGCATTGTAGTTAGAGATTCACTGTTTGCGTACGGGTAAAGATATTCTATGTGGTCTGATGAGTTAATAGTGCAAGAAATCTCTAGCCAGAATGAGACATGTATAGTTTGGAAAAGTGTTTCCTCAGTTGCGTATACCATGAAACCATTACTCAAAGATAAATCACATCGTTTATCGAATTTATATGCAATTCTCGATGTACCAATGGTTGCAGATTCGATCAGGATATGTGTGTTGAAGGGACCATACTGTATGTTAACCATGACTAAAGATTCTTGCAGGCACTATCAATGATACCTAGGGGGATCATAGAACGATGCTACTAGAAGCTCTTACCATGATTTGATGGGTGCAATCAGAATTAAGTTCTAACATTCTTGATCAAGGTGTTGATGAAAAGAATGAGGCTAACTAAGGTAAGTCCGAATAAGAATAAATGTTATTTTGAATCACATGGAGATATGAACCCATGGCTAGTTCTATCCCTGAACCATTGAGGGTCACATAAGTATCAGATTTTGTGTTCTTGTTTGAGAAAGTCAAAGTTCAAGGAGTTGAATTTGGTAACTTATAATTTGATGGAGATCAAACAAGAAGCTTATAAAGGAGTTTATAAGCTGATTCCATAAGATGAAATATGTGAAAGTTAGCTTAATTACTAATTAAGCAAGGAAAGTTGAACTGCTTTTTTTGGTGAAGGAGTTCACTAAATTGGAAGTCGTCCAATATGGTAAATGAAAATTTTGATTTTCGAAATTTTCAATTTTCATTATATGAACGAGACTTGTATATTTGATACATCGGCGCTCTCGGATCGTCGATCGGGGTTACAATAAGTTTGAAATCATTTATTTAGTGAATTGAGAATTTTCTGATTAAATGATTGTGCTAGTACTGGTGACTACTAGCATGCACAAATTTCCATAAATGTTCTCGAGGATTCTAGAATTAAATTGACCAATGAGTTAATTCTATAAATTAAATAATGGTTATTTAAATTAATTAATATACACATATATATTGAGTATTAATATCTCATGTATTATTAAATGTTAATAAATACATTATTTATTAATAACATAGAAGTTTTGAAATAATGAAATATATAGAGTCCTAGTAGGGGTGGGCGTCGGGTCGGGTTTCACGGGTTCGGGTAGTTCGGGTCGGGTACCCGAAATTTTCGAGTAGCACATTTAATACCAGAACTTTAATCGGTGCTACCCGAAATTTAAGTCAAAAATTTAATCTTCTTTATCTCTCAATATATATATAAATACATATTCTGCCGAGGCTCGAGAGTGCTTGTACAGTGAGAGAAGACAACTGAAGTCTGTAGAATTAGGGATTTAGTGCGAGAGCCGACTGCCGAGGCTCGAGAGTGCTTGTGCAGTTGTGACTTGTTCTTGTTCCTTGGCCTTGCAGCCCGTAGACGAGAAGATGAAGGAGCAGAAACGTAGTCACGGAGGGAAAAGTGAAGACAAAGTCTAGGGATTTAGTTTTTATTCCTTAATCTAAAATATAAAACAATATATATATATTACAAATATTTTAAAATCAGGTACTCGATTTTTTTTCGGGTAGCATTGAACTACCCGAGACAAACCCGAAATTTGTATTTCGGGTTCGGGTTTCTACCCGATTTTAGTTTCGCGCTAAATATCTGACCCGATCGGGTCGGGTACCCGCTACCCGATCACAAACGCCCACCCCTAAGTCCTAGTACCACAAGGACTGATAATCCTTGTGGGAATGAGATTCCTAATTAGATTAGGAGCCTCACTCTATATATAGACCAGGTTAGGGCCATAAATTGATGATGAAACTATTGCACACAAAACACACAACAATCCTTCCCTTCCCTTGAAAAGCTTTCGGCCACCCTTGTACTTGGAGAGCAATATTTCGGCCACCTCCTCTCTTCCACCACCGCGTCGCCGTCACTGTATCGTCTCCAGATTTTGGAAATTTGGGGACCATAGCCTCAATGCACAAATCGCTTGCGATTACTAGTGCAATCCAAGAGAGGAATACAGCTTCTGATCGTGGATCTGATTAGACGGTCAAAACCAGAGTTTCGTTTGTAGGAAATTACAAGAAAGTCTATATCCGCCTAAAAATCGAAATAGTTTGGAGTACATCGTTCTTTACTCGCAGGTTTAAAATCCTAACACCCTTGGAATGGATTTTAAACACACGACGCTCAAGCAACGTTTTGAATGTCGAGACGCAAGAATTTTAAAACTTCCCCTGCGTCTTGGGTGCGAGAATTCGATGTTCTAACAGGCGGAGGACCAGGAAACAACTCAACCTCGTACATCCGTAATCGTGACAATGGTATTATACAAACTTGCTTGAACATGAATAACTCCCTTTGGTATTCTACGTGCACTCTTACATGAACCAATACGTACATTCTTACGTGAACCAATTCTCGGTATAGCTTTTGCCATATTTTAGCATCTCATAAATATGAGTCCGAAATATATGGATATATCCATTTCATGTAAAAACATATTTATTATTTTTACATTGAACCTTTTAGCGAGTCTGATTATCCTTTTATTTGTTTATGTCTAGGGTTGAAGCAAATTACTATAATGCACCCCTGTCTACGGATTAGTCGACACTTTTCACAAATTTTATGAACGGAATCCCTTATTTTCATATTTATCATTCATTATCTTAATTCTGAATCTACTTCTTGGTATAAAACAGGTTTCTTGAAATTTTTAATCTTGAGTAGTATTGAATCAAAACCACATAATCTTTCGAATCCTTGTTTCAGAGTTGATAAATTATACGTCCTCTCGTTGATGTCAATCGTTATGAATAGAGGTAGTCTGTACGGTATACCGTACCAAAATTTTGGATATCTTATACCGTACCGAAAATATCGATATGAAAAAAATGATATTGTTACCTTCTTTTTGGTGTACCGAAAAGTCGGTACGGTATCGGTAAAATACCGTCATATCGAAAATATATATAAAAAATTCATTCTCTTGTAATTTCAAGGCCAATGATTACCAATACTAAACAAATCCCTCTAGACAGTCAAAGAGACCAGGAAATATATATACAAAAAAAATCCATGAAGACAATAAATATCAACCGCAACATGTGTCTGGAGATCCAAGACATCAATGAACACCAATAAAGTTCAACCGCAACATGTGCGAATTCTTCATCCGCTATCTTTGCAACAATGTCTGAGGTCCTGTGATTTCTGAAGCCTGTCAGCTTTTCAACAAGTCGAGACTCAGCATCGAGTCCTCTAGTTAGCTGTAAAGTTAGGCTATGGAGATAAGACTTCTCAACAGTTTAAATTCTCAACTATGAGTCGAGTTGCTTCACTGAACTTTGATTTGGACAATTCCAACATGACGAGTCCAAACAGAAGTTAAATTATTTATTTTGGTACGGTATCGATATATATCGTTTTATACCAATATATATATATATTGGTACCATACCGTACCGAAAATTTCGGTATACCAAAAATTTTGATAAATTTGGTATTTTTCGGTACGGTAACCTCGGTATACCGAAAATTCGGTATTTTTTTCAGCCCTAGTTATGAAACTAAATTTATGTAGACAATGATTTGGTCGTGAATATATATAGTATGATAGAGCACGTGAAAAGAATATATGTTGATTCATTTTATTATGGGGTACATAGATTTTTGCATATGTTGTGTTTGTAGTGTCTCTTGATGTTTTATGAAAAAAGGAGATGCTATTGTTGTCACGCCTCGATCCCGGGCCCGCGTCTGCGTGATTGCACAATGAGCCCCTATAGCAACTACTTCGTATTCGTCCTCGCTTTACGAAAATGATTAACCCAAGGTGCTATAGAAGTCCATTGTAAGCCATTATAAACTCATTTTAAATCTTTGATTTTTTAGATGTGAGACAAGGGTATCACAATCACCCCTCCTTCAGAACGCGACGTCCTCGTCGCGGCATAACCCCTCGATCCACCAGTATCGAGAATCTAGAGGTGGCTCCTACAGGTTCAAGAGGTGGCTCCCGTCATGTAGCACTTTGCCCGCAGGTTCAAGAGTTGGCTCCCATGCACGTAGCACTTTGCCCTGCATAGCACTTATTTCCCCGTGTTCCATGCCGGTGACCGGCTCTGATACCATTCTGTCACGCCCGAGTCCGGGCCCGCGCCTGTGTGACTGCACAATGGGCTCCTATAACAACTACTTTGTATTCGTCCTCGCTTTACGAAAATGATTAACCCAAGTTGCTATGAAAGTCCATTGTAAGCCATTATAAACTCATTTTAAATATTTGATTTTTTAGATGTGGGACAAGGGTATCACAATTGTTTTCTTTACATAGCATGGAGTGTAGGTTTCGGGAATTGGGATGTTACTCCGGCTTTGTGAAATCCTCATTCTTTCATGTATCAGCTCGTTCTCCCACGTCATGCCATTGGATTGGCGACTTTAAAGAGTCATCCCTGAAGCCTGATATATGTTATTATAGGTGAAAGTAACTTTCCATCCCAATACCCCTGAAAATCTATTACACAAGCTCGTACTAAGTTCCCTAGAACTTGTATCACCCTCTCGAACTACCCTTCTGTTCGAGGATGAAAAATTGTGCTAAAAGCCAATTTCGTCACATCGCATGGTGCAAACTTTTCCAAAACGTGGATGTGCTGGAAGCCCATTTCGTCCCCATCGCCTAGGAGGAAATGTCTATTAGCAACTTTAAGTAAATATCTGTAATGCCTGAGATTTTATCACTGTAATCTGAGATTGATTAACTGATAAATTGATGTGATTATAGAAAGAGTAGAAAAGACATGGAAATGACATGAAAAGCATTGTTCATGAGTTACGGGCAGAGATTGTCGCGTACATGCGGGGGAAGATGCGCGCATATGCGCGAGAGACCATTCGCGAAGGCAGAGGACCTCGCGCATATGCACGAGACAGGGCGCGCATATGCGCGAGGAGGGGTGTTGACAAGATGCTGAGTCCAGAGAAGTTGGTGCATGTGCGCAGAGAGTGGGCGCACATATGCGCGAAGTGGGCAAAGCTAAGATGCCCTTTCCAGAGGATATCGCGCACATGCGCGTAAGACGTACGCGCATATGCGCGAGTGGGAGAGTTGCTGAGCGCCGAGACCAGTAGGTCTCACGCATATGCGCCGAGACCAGTAGGTCTCACGCTTATGCGTCGAGGGAGTTCGCGCATATGTGCGAGACGTGCAGTGCATAGAGTTAGCCACATGTCCTTCACCATGCATTGTATATATATGAAACATTCCTTTCTCAAATCGCAAAGAAGGAAACCGAGCAAATCCCTCAGAAATCCTTACGTCTTTTATATTGTAGAAATTTGAAGGTTGCGCCAAATCCAACCGTCTGAATTTTGATCTGAGTTTATTGTTGTGATCCTCTCATCAAGAGCTACACAAGGACGTAAGTTTTCTTGATTTCTAATATGATTTGAAATTGTGATATTGAAGGGCTTGTGATTTGCTTATTGCTATGTGTTCTGGACAGACTAGACATCGTAGAATTGAAACCGGATTGAAGACCAGATTATTTATGGAATTGTTATGATTTTCAGATTTGATTTGATTAAGATTATACAGAAATGGTATCAGATTATGTTTGTCAATTCCTTATGAGTTATTCGGATTGGTATATACTAATTTTGTATTACCGGTATTTAACGATTGTGAGGTTATGCCGTCGAAACAGACTTAGATTTAGTTCTGATTATATCTGGGATTGATTGGAGTATATGTTGATATTTTATTCCTTGAATATGTTATGCCGGATTTGTATTGAAGTTTGAGACAACAGAACAGAGCCGAAACCCGACACAAGAAAAGTATAAATCAATGTTAGACCGGAATTGATAAGTCGAGTCAGATATGATCTGAGTTTCCTTAAAACCACATACTTATTTGCTATTGTCTTCAGATATTTGAATTCATTGCATTTATATGTTTGTTCTATTGATTTATAGAAAGCATGGATTAGATGATTGATTTTGAGACAGAATGTCCTTGGCAGAGGTGCCAAGCTGGCAGAGGTGCCAGGTCACTGGACATTGGTTTCTATCGATGTGCTTAGGAGCAGATCGGCTTCTATTGTAGATATTCGATATAGAGTACCAAAGCCTGGGAATAAGAACGTACCACCATCTAGCTGTGGAGAGTAGGTGAGTTGTTGCGTTCTTATTCAACCGGGAGTCCTAGATTAGATGAGTCGAGTCAAGAGTTTGATTCAAGAATTTGATTTGCAGAATTGTATTGAGTCATGTCTCGTAGATTACGATTCATGTTTTTATAATTGTTTATGCTTTTGTATATTGTTATATGAATTGCATGATACATTGTTTATACTGGGATCTATTTCTCACCGGAATTATCCGGCTGTTGTTGTGTTTGTATGTGTGCATGACAACATGTGGGACAGGATCAGGATCGAGAAGAGGATGAGAGATTGAGATAGAGTGGTGATTCCGGACTTCGATGTAGATTGGTTCAGCACTTGATGTATAGTTGCCGAACCTTAGTCTGATCTGACTGTATCTTATACAAGACTTGTACTGTTATGTTTAATGGTTATATCAGGATTGATTATTCTATGTTCCGCATTTATATATATAAAAAAAAATTTAGACCCAGCTTAATTAATTGATCCATTTATTCCCAAAGAATGATGAAGAAGATGATTAGCGTTCAGGCCTCACAATATCTCTTAAATTTGTGGGAACTTTGGATTTTTAAGTGTCAAAAAGAAAAATGACTATGGAAATTCTGCTTCACATAGTGATTTTTTTAACATATCTTATGGTTTTTAGTTTTACATTTAAAAGTTATTTTAGTTACACAAAGTAGAATAAATTATAAATATTTTTATTATCATCGTTAATATAAAACACTATATATACCTGCGAATTATGAATTTGAAATGTATTGTCTTATTTTTCTAAAATTAAGAAAATATATGTGAAATCCATGAATTTAAAATACATGAATCCAATTGCAACCAAAGATAATTTCCAATGATACCAAATCAAAAGGAACAAAAAACAAAATCAGCAAGCTAAGTGGCCAACTCTCCCGCACATTTATAACAAAAATTTCCAACACACACCATTGAAAAGTTTCAAATCTGATTGTCAAAAAAAAAAAAAAAAAAAAAAAAAAAAAAAANCCTAAATATGAAAGATCATAACCTAAATATGAAAGATCATAACCAATATTCTCCAAATATACATTGATATCCACCTACGCACCTCACGAGCAGTTGCCCACTCTCCACTAAATTCTTAGATCCATCTGGCCAGAATAAAGAGCTTCCAAAAGAAATTTTTGTAGCACCAGAGGGGTTTCCGACGCTGGAGAAATGACGCTGACATCCCTTAATACTGCATTCGCTATTCAGGCCAATAAACCGGCAGGGGTCTATGTAACCTTGTTAGAACACCGCAGGCTTCTTAAAAAAATAAGAATCTGCTACTCGGGCTGGCAGCGTCATCTCCCCTGCGTAGGTAACCTTTCGTGCTCTTCCTTTTTTTTTTCTGTAGTTTATTTTTCTCCTTTTACAGTATGAAATGAATATATATAGAAACTATTATATGTGATAATTTTTGGTGCCTCCCATCTATCCTATTTCTTTGTTTACAAATCAATCAGTCACAATCATGCAAATTTTTTTTTTTAATTATTATTATTCTTTAGGGTCCAATTTATTTGAAAAGTTGAAAGTAACAAAGGAACACAAGCACTCACCACTTTTTAGAATTTTGATTTGACGAGCTAATTAATCATTAAATTTGTGTCTTCTAAACTTATTAAAAGCTTGAAATATTAAAACCCATATTGTTTTATAAAAGCAGATAATAAAAAAATTTGAAAAAAATTCCAAACAAAAAATTGGTTTCCAATATATCCCTACTCGATTTAATTTCATATCGTTGAATGTCCACTGGATGTATCTAATTAACGTCTCAATTATTGTTGTTCTAGTATATGTGACCGAGTTCAATCCAACTTTGGTGACGTCATTGACATTACGTTAGCATAATTTTGACCAAGTTTAATAATTGCTCGTTGATTGCAAAGTATTTGATTAAAAATAATTTATAATTATTTTTTAGGATAAGTACCAGTGAAGTATTAACTGCCGGCTTTTTTTTTTTTTTTTTCCATAATTGTTTACGGTAATTATATTTTCTCAATTTTCAAACTGGCCGATTTTTGGAATTGATGTGTCACGACAACTTTTGGGAGTGATATTGTAACTAAGTCATACCCCTTCTTGTCGGTGTTGGAGTAGGTATTCAATAAGTTAATTTGTGGTTTTGGTTTTATTGATTTTTATGTAATAAAAAATTTTTATTTTAAAAATATTTTTCGATTTAATGCATTCTGACATTTATTTTATTTGTATTCTAATGCAAGCTAAATAAATAAAATCGAATATAGTATGATACAATTAAGTCGTACATGTCAAGTAAATCATTAAACTCATTTAATATTATTATATATTCTAAATACATTTGTAGTCGATTCGACCTCCTAAAGTAAGGATAAAGTTCGTTTGAGCTCGAGATTAGCATTTTTTATGTTAAACGTCACGTTTCATTAGTATGACCATAGAGATGTCCAATCATATAGATGAATTATCATATGATGAGTCACTGAACAACATTTCCTTGGATCAAGTCCATGGTTATTGTGGGAACCCGGACGCTAATCATCTTCCTAATCGTCATTGGGAGAATTGGATCAAATTAATTAATCTGGGTCTAATTTTTTTTTTATACAGTGCGGAACGTAATGAAATTCATCTAATATACATATCAGTATAACAGTACAAGTCTTGTACAACATACAACCATTTAAAACTCAGGTTCAACAACTAATTATCAAGTGTTCAAACCCTATTTACATCAATGTCCGTAGTATCCACTCTAATCACGATCTCTCCTCATCTCCTCGACCCTGATCCTGTCCCACCTGTTGCCATGCACACATACAAACACGACAACAGTCGGATAATTCCGATGAGAAATACATCCTAGTATAAATCAACAAAACATGCAATCATATAATCGATAGAAATGCATGAAATAGATATCAAGAACATGTATCAAATCTGAACACATGAATCAATATAAACCTGTAAATAAACTCGTGACTCCACATCTAAGACTAGACTCATTCCTAGTCTAGGGATCCCGGTTTTCCAGACGTTGGCATACTATATCGAATCTCAGCAATAGAAGTAACTCCACTCCTAAGCAAACATCGATATAAACCAAACATCTAGTGTCTTGACCTATCCGTCAAAGACTTTGGCACATCCGCCAACTACTCCTCTGTGACAATGTGCAATGGGCCAGTGACTACTCTATCACAATCTGGCACCTCTGTCACAAGACCAATCATCTAAATCATGTGTTCTATAAATCAATAGAACAAGCATATCAATGCAATAAATTCAAATAACTGAAAACAATAGCAAATAAGTATGTGGTTTAGGGAAACTAGAGTCCAATCTGACTCAAGTTAATCTCCCGATTAACATTGACTTATACCTTTTTTTTCTCAGGGTTCGGCTTTGTTCTGTCTTTAAAATCTTCAATACCAATCTGGAATGACATTCGAGAAGTACCATATCAATATACAACTCAAATCACGACATGATTGATCAATCTGAATCTTATCAAATTCTGACGGCATAACGGTACAATCTCGACATACCCTCGGCAACTCAATATCAATAAACAATCTCAGCAACTTATAATCTCAACAAATACAATCATAATTCAACAATCTCATAATCGATATCAATACAACTCATAATCTTAACAATAACATATCATAATCTCAAAGCTGTACAATCTCAATCATATCAATTCTGAAAATCATAACAATTACATAAACGGTCTGTTCTTCGATCTGACTTCAAATATATACTGATCAGTATATCCAGAACACATAATAATAGTCAAATCACAATTCCTCCAATATCATAATTTCAAATCATATCAGAAATCAATAAAACTTACGTCCTGTTGTAGCTGTTGACAAGAGAAGTACAGAACCGTGCTCGGATTGAAATTCTGATAGACGGATCGTATAAAATCAAATTCTAAGAAAAATTGAAGCTTGAAAGAATTTGCTCTGGAGAACTCTCGGTTTCTTCCTTCTGAATTGTGAAGGAGATTGCAAATATATATACTTCAATGCATAGCAAGCCAAGTGTCCCAATTAATTGCATGTTAGCCCCTGAAATCTTCACTATTTGCAATTTGGTCCTCACAACTCTTTTTAATTCAATATCAATCCTATGGAATTGTAAAACCATGGAATATGACTCAACATTCCAAAATTCATAAATTAAATAATCTCGGATTAACATGATAAAATCTCGGGCCTTACAATTATCCCCATCTGAGACATGATTTCGTCCTCGAAATCGCAGTCAATCAAACCATATAAGATAAGAAGGTATAATAGAAGCTAAAATAAAAGACTCACATCATTGAAATAATTCTGGGAACTCCTGTCTCATGTCTGATTCAGTCTCCCAGGTAGCTTCTTAAATGCCATGACGAGTCCATTGAACTTTCACAAGTGGGATAATCTTCGTTCTGAGTTGTTTTTCTTTACGATCAATAACCTGAATCGGTTTCTCGATATAACTCAGACTTTCATCAAGCTCGGCCTCGTCTGGTTGAATAATATGTGAATCATCAGGGAGATACTTCCGCAGCATAGATACATGAAAGACATCATGTATTCCCGATAAAGAAGGCGGTAATACTAGTCGATAGGCACGATCTCCTATCTTCTCAAGAATCTCATACGGCGCAATGTATCGTGGAGACAGCTTCCCTTTCTTGCCAAATCTGACAACTCCTCTGAAAGGTGAAATCTTCAGGAATACTCGGTCTCCTGCTTCAAATACTAACGGTCTCCGTCGAACATTGTCATATTTGGCCTGTCTGTCTTGAGATGTCTTCATTCTCTTCTGAATCAGTTTCACTTTCTCGGTCATATCTCTGATCATATCAAGTCCAATCTCAGGTACCTCAGAGACATCGTCCCAATACAAAGAGGATCTGCATTTCTTGCTTGCTTCAAACGGTGCCATCTCAATACTCGTCTGATAGCTGTTGTTGTACGAAAACTCACAAAGTGGCAATGCCTCTTGCCATCCAGTGCTAAAATCAAGCACTACAGCACTTAGCATATCCTCCAGTGTCTGGATAGTCCGCTCTGACTGTCCATCAGTCTGTGGATGATATGCGGTACTCAGATGTAACTTCGTACCTAGATCCTGCTGCAAACTCTGCCAAAAGTGCGAAGTAAACCGAGGATCACGGTCTGATACAATCGACTTCGGCGCTCCGTGCAATCTGACCACTTCTCTAACATAAATTTCTGCCATCTGGTCATATCTGTACGTCATCTGATACGCAATAAAGCATGCTGATTTGGTCAATCGGTCAATCACTACCCAAATCGCATCACACTCTCGGGAGGATCTCGGTAACTGCGTCACAAAATCTATGGAAATGTGATCCCATTTCCATTCAGGAATAGACAAACTCTGCAGTAGACCTCCTGGTTTCTTTCTTTCTGCTTTCACCTGCTGGCAATTCAGACATTTGGATACAAACTCTGCAATATCAGCTTTCATTTGTTTCCACTAAAACTGTCTTTTCAAGTCATTATACATCTTTCTGCCACAAGGATGAATACTGAATCGACTGCTATGCGTTTCTGACAATATCTGTTGTCTCAACTCTGAAACATCTGGCACAACCAATCGATTATTCACATACAGTACATCCTCACGTACCTGATCTTCTGATCGATGCCCTGCTCTGACCCTCGATATCGAGTTCTGTACATTCTGCTCAACTTTTTGAGCCGCTTTAATCTTCAAAATCAGCTCTGGTTCGGCTTGAACAACATATAATCTCAATGGTCTACTATCTGTCTCAAATACCAATCCAGACAAACAGCAATCTTCTATCAAATTCGAAACACCAATCGTCGATAAGGATAAAGAACATATCTTTCGACTTAGGGCATTAGCCGCTGCATTGGACTTTCTCGGATAATATTTGATTTCACAATCAAAGTCTTTCAGCAAATCAAGCCATCTTCTCTGTCTCATATTCAATTCTGACTGCGAAAACAGATATTTCAAACTTTTGTGATCAGAATAAATCTCAAACTTCTCACCATAAAGGTAGTGTCGCCAAATCTTCAGTGCAAATACAATAGCTGCCAATTCAAGATCATGAATTGGATAGCGAGTTTCATGTGGCTTCAACTGTCTCGAAGCATAGGCAATGACATGTCCCCGTTGCATCAGAACACATCCCAATCCTCTGTGAGAAGCATCACAATAGACGATAAAATCACCAGTACCTGATGGAATAGTCAAGATCGGAGCACTGGTCAGTCTTTTCTTCAACTCAAGAAAACTGGACTCACAGTCTTCAGACCATACAAATGGAGCGTTCTTCTGAGTCAATTGCGTAATCGGTTTAGCAATACTGGAGAAATCTTTAATGAATCATCGATAATATCCTGCTAAACCCATAAAGCTGCGTATCTCTGGCACAGATGTCGGTCTCGGCCAACTGATCATGGCCTCGACTTTACTAGGATCAACAGAAATCCCATCACCAGATATGATATGACCCAGAAATACAACCTGTCTCAACCAGAATTCACATTTCGACAGTTTTGCATACAATTTCTCAGTTCTCAGAGTTCTCAACACAGTCCTCAAATGTTCAGCATGGTCAATCATATTCTTCGAATATATCAGAATATCATCAATGAAAATAATCACGAAATCATCGAGATACTTCTGAAACACACGGTTCATCAGACCCATAAAAACAGCTGGAGCATTCGTCAAACCAAACGGCATGACAATAAACTCATAATGTCCATACCTGGTTCTGAACGCTGTCTTCGAGATATCAGAATCTCTGACTCTCAACTGATGGTATCCAGATCTCAGATTGATCTTAGAATAAACAGAAGAACCCTGCAACTGATCAAATAAATCATCAATACGAGGCAAAGGATATTTATTCTTTACCGTAGCCTTGTTCAGTTGCCGATAGTCAATGCAAAGTCTCATTAACCCATCCTTCTTCCTCACAAATAACACTGGAGCACCCCAAGGAGAAACACTCGGTCTAATGTATCCCTTGGCCAGTAAATCTTCTAACTGCTCCTTCAACTCTTTTAATTCAATAGGTTTCATTCTGTACGGAGCTCTAGAAATCGGAACTGTACCTGGTACCAATTGAATGCTGAAATCTATCTCTCGAATCGGAGGCAATCCCGGAATCTCATCTGGAAAGACGTCAGCAAACTCACACACCACTGGCAAGTCAGCCAATGATGGGCTCGATTTCAGTACGACAACTGAATAGACAAGGAATCCCTCTGCTCTTTTCTGTAACAATCGAGTCATAGATAATGCAGATATTAAAGGAATTCTAGATCTAGAACCCTTACCGTAGAATTTCCACTCATCAGCCATGTCAGGTCTGAATCTCACAATCTTATGGAAACAATCAACGGTAGCTCTGTACTTGGTTAGCATATCAATACCGATAATGCAGTCAAAATCAGACAACCCAAGTACAATGTAATCTAACTCAATCTCATTCTCATCATACCGTAGTACACAAGATCTAACAGATGTCACTGATATAAGACCTCTTCCCAAAGGTGAAGAGACAGATACTACAGTAGATAATGACTCAACAGGCAAGAAATGCATCAATACAAATCGCTCAAATATGAATGTATGAGATGCACCAGTATCTATCAATATATACGCAGGATAACCACAAAGAGAACAGTTACCTGCGACAACATCATCAGGTGCGTCCTGGGCCTGCTCCTCAGTCAAAGCAAATACTCTGGCCTGCTGTCTAGGAGGCTGGCTAACAGTCTGGCTTCCTCCTGGCCTCGGCTGTGACTGGGTAGAGGGTGGTGGCTGGAAAGAGTGAACAGCAGATGATCGTCTACCAGGCTGAGCCACTGATCCAACTTATTCTGCTCCCTGGGATCCTTGGGAACCTCTCTGTGGACAAACTCTGGCAAAGTGTCCCTGCTGTCTGCAGATACGGCAACTAGCAATCACTTCTTGGCATTGCTCAGTGGGATGTCTCCCTCCGCAAGTGCTGCAGTAAACTCCGGTATAACTCTGGCTCTGTCTGGAACCACTGGAGCTAGAAAAACTACTGCCCGACTTCTTAAACTGTTTTCCTTGGGCTTTCAGAAAATCTTTCTTTCCACTACTGCTGCTACCACTTTCGAATCTGAGAGGAGGTTGTTGTGGTCTCGGTGCTGAAGGAACATACGAAGCTCTTTTTTGTCTAATAAGACCAGCTTCAGCTCCCTTTGCTCTGTTCAGGGCATCAGCAAAGTTGTTCGGTCGCCCTGTGTTCACCAATGTAAAAATCTCAGGATTCAGGCCATTAATGAACTGATCAGCAACAGCTTCGTCATTCTCAGCAACATGTGGAGCAAAACGCAGCAAGGTAGAGAACTTGGCCACATACTCTTCAATGTTCTACTGACCCTGTCTCAAGTTTGCAAACTCTGCACCCTTGTATTTTCTGTACGATACTGGGAAAAATCTTTGATAAAATTCAGTCTTAAATACATTCCAAGTAATAATCGTACCTCGATGCTCCAAAGACCTTTTGGTTGTAATCCACCAATTCTTTGCAACGTCATGCAACTGGTGCTCGATCAGTTTAACTCTCCGATCATCTGTATAGTCAAGTGAATCAAATAACATCTCAATATCATCAAGCCAGCTCTCACAGTCAACTGAAGTCTCAGTACCCTTCAAATTCGGTGGATGGAATGACTGAAATCTCTTCAGTAGCGTTTCCATTGGTGTTGCTGTCACATCCATCGGATTAGCCGAAGTACTGCCCTGTTCTGGTCCTCTTCGGGGAGGCGTATCTGATTAGCAAAAGGATTTGTAACCCAATACAACAAATCTGTTTCAATTCAGTCCCCCCTCCGATCATCTTACTGCTGATCAAGAATCGGTTCTGATTCATTCTCAATTAATATAGTTTACTAATCAAATCAGATAATCAGATAAACATGTAATAATAAAAGCAGTAATCATGCTAGCAATCAAAAGCAGGAAAGAAAACTCAATATACCCCGCTCACTAGCTTCTATCTCTGTCTCTAGGAACCTGCAGTTCTAGACCTACTGCTCTGATCTAGTTCAATCTCAGGAACCTACTGCTCTGATACCACCTGTTGTGGGGACCCGGACGCTAATCATCTTCTTAATCGTCATTGGGAGAATTGGATCAAATTAATTAATCTGGGTTAAAATTTTTTTTATATACAGTGCGGAACGTAATGGAATTCATCTAATATACATATCAGTATAACAGTACAAGTCTTGTACAATATACAACCATTTAAAACTCAGGTTCAACAACTAATTATCAATTGTTCAAACCCTATTTACATCATTGTCCGTAGTCTTCACTCTAATCACGATCTCTCCTCATCTCCTCGACCCTGATCCTGTCCCACCTGTTGCCATGCACACATACAAACACGACAACAGTCGGATAATTCCGGTGAGAAATACATCCCATTATAAATCAACAAAACATGCAATCATATAATCGATAGAAACGCATGAAATAGATATCAAGAACATGTATCAAATCTGAACACATGAATATATATAAACATGTAAATAAACTCGTGACTCCACATCTCAAACTAGACTCATTCCTAGTCTAGGGATCCCGGTTTTCCAGACGTTGGCATACTATATCGAATCTCAGCAATAGAAGTAACTCCACTCCTAAGCAAACATCGATATAAACCAAACATCTAGTGTCTTGACCTATCCTTCAAAGACTTTGGCACATCCGCCAACTACTCCTCTGTGACAATGTGCAATGGGCCAGTGACTACTCTATCACAATCTGGCACCTCTGTCACAAGACCAATCGTCTAAATCATGCGTTCTATAAATCAATAGAACAAGCATATCAATGCAATAAATTCAAATAACTGAAAACAATAGCAAATAAGTATGTGGTTTAGGGAAACTAGAGTCCAATCTGACTCAAGTTAATCTCCCGGTTAACATTGACTTATACCTTTTTTTTCTCAGGGTTCGGCTTTGTTCTGTCTTTAAAATCTTCAATACCAATCTGGAATGACATTCGAGAAGTACCATATCAATATACAACTCAAATCACGACATGATTGATCAATCTGAATCTTATCAAATTCTGACGGCATAACGGTACAATCTCGACATACCCTCGGCAACTCAATATCAATAAACAATCTCAGCAACTTATAATCTCAACAAATACAATCATAATTCAACAATCTCATAATCGATATCAATACAACTCATAATCTTAACAATAACATATCATAATCTCAAAGCTGTACAATCTCAATCATATCAATTCTGAAAATCATAACAATTACATAAACGGTCTGTTCTTCGATCTGACTTCAAATATATACTGATCAGTTTATCCAGAACACATAATAATAGTCAAATCACAATTCCTCCAATATCATAATTTCAAATCATATCAGAAATCAATAAAACTTACGTCCTGTTGTAGCTGTTGACAAGAGAAGTACAGAACCGTGCTCGGATTGAAATTCTGATAGACGGATCGTATAAAATCAAATTCTAAGAAAAATTGAAGCTTGAAAGAATTTGCTCTGGAGAACTCTAGGTTTCTTCCTTCTGAATTGTGAAGGAGATTGCAAATATATATACTTCAATGCATAGCAAGCCAAGTGTCCCAATTAATTGCATGTTAGCCCCTGAAATCTTCACTATTTGCAATTTGGTCCTCACAACTCTTTTTAATTCAATATCAATCCTATGGAATTGTAAAACCATGGAATATGACTCGACATTCCAAAATTCATAAATTAAATAATCTCGGATTAACATGATAAAATCTCGGACCTTACAGTTATGGTTGTACACCATTAGTCCTTTGACCCGAGACCACATAGAGGCTTCATGTAATAGTGTGGATATCATATGTGATCTAATGTGTTAATAATATAAGATATCTCTTACCATGGAACGAGTAGTAATTTAGGGAAAAGTTACACACATGATGTAACTATAATTACTTAAAAGGTACAACACATTATTACTGAATTCATGTGTAACTCTCGATATACCAATGGTTGCAGATTTGATCGTGATATATATGTGTTGAAGGGATCGTATTGTATACTAAACATAAATTATTGGTTCTTCCAAACACTAATAGTGATACCTAGGAAATCATGGAACTATGATACTATACTATCTTACCATGATTTGATGGGTAGAATTGAAACTGATTTATGACATTTTTGTGATCAAGGGGTTGAGGCACAAAATGGGCCAAACAAGGGTAAAGCTGCATAAGAGATAAATGTTATCTCAAATCACATGAGTTGTCGACCTACGACTAGTTGTACTCCCGAATACTTGAGGGTCACATAAGTTTTGAGTTTTGTGTTCCCGTCGAGATAGTAAAATTCAAGGAGTTGAATTTGGTGATTATAGTTTGATGAAGAAAAAAATGGCTTATAAGATGTTTACAAGTGGATTTCATATTTGGAACTTGTGAGAGTTAATATGACTGCTAAATTTATGAAGAGAGTGAAACTGCCTAAATTTTGAGAATGAGTTCCAAAATAGTCATCTGTCAAAAATTAATCAATGGAAAAGTTGATCTTCAAAATTTTTACTTTTTTTCATAATAAGGAGTTTTGTACCGTCGTCACATCGGTGATTTCTAATCATCGATCGGGATTATTATGCAACCACGATCATTAATTATTTGATTAATATGATTGAAGAATCCTAATAAAACTCTAACTAATAGGAGTCCTAGTCAGGTAAAACATACTAGTGAGAGTTTTAATCAAGTAAAAACTCCAGTAAGATTTTAGACAAGGTAAAAACTCCCAAGTGAGAATCCTAGTAGCACTTTAACTTAATCTATGAAAATTATAAATATGATAGTGCATGTCAAATTCACATACAATACGATTTCTCTTTCCTCACACATAAAGTTTTCGGCCACCTCTTGATTATTTAACCAAGCTTCGGTCGTGACCTCCCTCAAAACCATCGCACGTCCGCCATTGCCCCGCCGTGGTTCCACTACCTTCAGATCACAAATCTTAAATCACAAATTTTTTTTAGTTTTATAGTGCAAATTAGAAGAGGACACAAACGATCGATCATGGTCTTGATTCAGAGTTTGAAGAAAAGTCAATCCAATTTATTGTTGGTAAATGATTTAGAACAAGAGTTATCTCCACTTAAAATCCAGAATAGGTAGAACTCAAGCGTTAAACGCTAAAGATAAAAATTCAATAGATACCCTATGAATGGATTTAGAATAATACGACACCTAAATCATGATTTGATTGTCAAATTACAAAAATTTTAACTTCAGTTGCGTTTTGGGTACGAGAAAACGATACACCGGCAGTGTTATCATAGCATAGGTTCTTAATTATATGATTTATATTGTTTGTTGTTTAAATTGTGTTGAGATATTTTTTCTAACCGCGTAATATGTTTCCAAGAAAATTGCAACACCCAAATAAATTTGATTTCAAAAAAAAATTAAATTAAATTTAGGGCTCGGGCATAGAAGATTTCACAGCCCATTGCTGTCAAATATGGTCTTGGGAACCCTTAGCCCATGGGATCAAGTTTGCGTTCCTCGGGTGATTTCTAATTTTTGAAAATATTATGGGTTAAATTGATATTTTGTGAAAATTTAACAAATTTACCCTTGAAACTAATTTTGATAAAATTATGATATTTTCTTAAAAAAATAAATAATTGGAATACAATTTTAATTATTTATGGCAAAAAAGTGTTTTTACAAGAAATTTAATTATTGAAAAATTAATTGAAAAATTAAATAAAGTTGTTTGTTTTTTTAATTAATTTATTTAATTTTAATTATGAGGGTCAGTGAGAAATTTCAAGATACATGATTTAATAATAATATGTGATATTATGTTTTTAATAAAATATGAGAAATTATAGGGTACAAGAATGATCGAAAGCAATTACCAATGAGATAAATATATATTATTATATTTTATATTATTGTATTTTTAATTATATAATAATTATTAAAGTGAGCATATTTGTGGCCGATTCTCCCTGTAAGGTCCAGGAATTTAAATTTCGTAACCTAAGTACATGCAATCTAGGATTTTATTTAAATTATGGATTTAATTATTTTTATGCATTTTATGCATAATTATTGCACTATAGAATTTATTTCATGAAATTTTAAAAGTTCATGCATTAGGTTTCTAGATGCATTTCGCGCTCGAACGAGGAACGTAGACCGAAGAATTTTCAGAAAAATTATTTTATTACATGATTATTTTTTATTAATTAATATAAGATGTTTTAAATGTATTTTTTTAAGAAATGGACTTTTTTGGGTACTTTTACCCGCCAAAGTATATTTTTCGACGGTACACAAATTTTATCAAATCGGAGGACTTTTTGAGGGTTCAACTAATATTTTCAAGAACTTACCAGAACGAAATATTTTTTGAGATTGTGCTTGGACTTAATGGGCCTAGTTTTAAGCTTATTGGACTCAAAACTCTTTTCTAACTTTTAAATGATAATTATTGACCCATTAGAGTTTATTCTATTATTTAATTAACACCTAATCTTCCACTAAACCTAAACCTAAATCATTATTAGCCGACACCTCCCCCTCCCCTCTTCATTCTTCTCAGTTTTTCTAGTAGCAACCCCAAGGAGGCTTCGGCAATAGTTTTCTTGCAAAGAAAAAATTCCCCGGCGCTCCCCCGACTCTCGTTCTTCGACGTTGTAGTGTAAGAATCATCTAAGCACGCTTTGTATCTCTTCTTTACTCATCACACACGTTATATATGCTGATGAATGTTTTTTTTTCTTGCATGAAAACTTTCGATCCAGCCATATGCATAAGAGACCTTCGAGTTTCATGTGTTTTCTTGCATTCCATGGTTTGTTACTCACGGTTTCTGATTTGTGCGATGAGGCTGCCTTTTGTTGATGCTATGGGGTTGTTTATGATGGGAAGATGGAGTCATGAGATTGTTAGGAGGGCTGGTGGTGTTTTAGTGACAGCCGAGAGGAGTAGTGGCTAGAAGAGGGCTTGGTTTTGGGGCAGATCATGTTCAAGGGCCGAACAAGCAACACGTGAACTGATCTGAGCCATGGACTAGACCCTTGAGGGTCTCAGACAAGGCCTGGAGAGGTTCAAGACTTGCTGGAACCAGCCCCAAGCGTGATCGATCGGGTAGAGAGCAGTTAGTTGCGCGGGTGCTTCCTTGCGGGGTTCGGGGTGTGCGAGTCTTGAGGGCTTGCATGGGGCAATAAGCTCGAGTCAATGGCATCCATTAGGGTCCTAGGGTGGCTGAGATGAGGTCTAATCATGGCTGGTCCACTTGGTTTTGGGCTAGGGAAGCAAACGTCAATGGGTGTTGTGTATAGGGATCGAGTAGTGTGGTGAGGAAATTTTACAGCATCTTTCAGGGTCTGACGAGATGTTTAAGGGCTTATTCTTGATGATTTTAGGCCCTGTTAAGTGTTTATAAGGTGTGTTAAAAAGTTGGAAAATTTTGGGTTAAGTTTCGAGTCGGTCCGGGTTAAAACCGGGACCCCGGTCTAAGTTTTAAAACAAATCAGTTAAGTTTGGTATTGGGCTCGTGTTTATGTCTAAGAATGCTTTTAAATATGTTTTGGGACATTTTAAGTAGTTTGGTAAGCTTTGGGTCAAATTTTAGAGGTACAGGGGTAAAACGGTAATTTTGGGTTTCTAGTGGCAAAATGATCATTTTGCACCCAGGGTGAGATTTTGGTCCTGGCAGCGTCCTAGGCACAAATTTATCATGTTTTAAATGTTTATGCATCACGTTTATGATTTTTATGAAATTATGATAAATACGGTGCATGCTTGGTTTTAAGGTAAAAGTAACGTATATGCATGTTTTTATGAAGTGTTGAATATGATGATGTTTTTTAAGGATGAGAATTGGTTATGACTAACGATGTATATGTATACGATAACATGAGATATGATGAGCTGAGGCCAAGGCTCAGTGGACGGGTAATGTTGTCGCTGATGTCCCTGCCGTCCGGTACCGTGGTTATACGTAGATAGATCCATCGAATAGAGCTAATACGATAGAGCTGATATGAAACGCACAACTAATGAATTGAATTCAATTGAAAAAAAATGTATATATATATATGATGACATGAGATGACATGCTTTGACACGATATGATTTTACACGACACTTTTATGTTCATACTTTTAAGTTCACGATATATATGTTGAGTATGGTATTTTTCACTGCTGTATACTACATATATGTACTTGTTATTCCTGGTACATCTGTGTTGAGTCTTTAGACTCACTAGACGTGTGTGATACAAGTGAGCCTGATGATGAGGGGACATGAGGTGCTGAACTCTGAGTAGGTAGACCTGGTGTGGTGACACGACCCGAGGACCGCATGTTTCTGCACTATGATTTATGAGATTTGAGAGGATATGTAAATTTTTATACGTTGACGATTTTATGATTTTCATTTGCTTATGTTTACGTATGATTTTGGATGAGTTGGTTAATTTAAACTGCACTATTTTTACTGTCAAATGTTTAAGATTATTTTTAAATGTTATATTTTTTCTGATGAAAAATATTTAAATGTTTATGAGCAGTTCCGTCGGCTTAACCCGAAGGAGTTCGGGGGTACCACCAATCCATTCGTGGCAGAGGGATGGATTAGGTCTCTGGAGTTACATTTCGAGTACCTACAGATGAGGGATGGCGACCGGGCCAGATGTGCCATTTATTTGCTGAGGGATGACGCGTCCCTATGGTGGGAGGGAGCTGCACATACATTGGATGTGGCTACTCTCACTTGGGCCAGATTTAGGGAGATTTTCTTCGGGAAGTATTTCCCAGCTGACGTCAAGGGCCGCCTGAAGAGAGAGTTCATAAGTCTTCGACAGGGGACTTATCTGTGGCGGAATTTATCCGCAAGTTTGATAGGGGCTGCCATTTTGTGCCCATGATAACGGGAGATGCCACCCAGAAGCTGAGGTATTTCCTAGATGGACTGAGACCCACTCTTTGCTGGGACATCATGTTGCTGAGGCTGGCAGGTTACGATGAGGCCACTGCCTACGCTTTTCAGGCAGAGCAGGCACTGCGAGACATAGACTTCAAAATGTAGAGGAAGAGACATCAGCCTCAGTCCATCTCCCAGCCTCAGAAGAAGCAGTTTACTAGGCCGCTGATTCAGTAGGGGCAGCAGAAGCCCCAAGGGCAGTTTAGGAGGCCACAGTAGCAGCAGCATCAAAGACCTCCTCAGGCGCGAGGGGCGCCTAAGCCAGATGACAGACAGCCATGCCCTCAGTGCAGCAGGTTCCATTTCGGCGAGTGAAGGTGGGGAACCTTTAAATGCTTCATTTGCGGAAAGGAGGGCCATAAAGCAGCGGATTGCCCTAGGAACAAGGGCCCCACTATTGGCCGAGCTTAGGTGATGCATGTCGAAGAAGCTGAGGCAGAGCCAGACTCGACACTGATTATTGGTAACCTTTTTGTTTAAGATTTTAATTTTCGCATAATTGCATGGATTTTATTCTCGTATGAGGATTTATTTTTAGGATTGATAACTTAGAAGGATTTAGGATGCATGCTCTACCTAGTTGGGGCTAAGAATGTAATTGTTTGATTGGAAACCAATTTTATCAACCAATGATTTTTCTGGGGGCAAGTTGCAATTTTTGAATTTTGAGGGGTTAAGTTGCAATTTTTTATCTTTCTGAAGATTAATTTTGTATTTTTTGAGGAATGATGTTTGTGTTAGTTCAGTGATTTTCGAGGATTTCGGGTTAATTGTCGATAAGAAATTCCTTAAGTTCAACACTATTAGATTTGAGGGTATGTTTTGTCGCAGGGAGGATATATATTGCAGGTGTAGCCACGCATGCATTGCTAGATTCAGGGGCTACTCATTCGTTTATATCCGAATCCTTTATCAAGCGACTAAGAATCATACCAGTAGCGATGGATTCAGGGTTTCAGAGTATCGATCTCATCTGGGGATCAAATGTTCACTTCCCAGATAGTGAAGAGATTGGAGCTTCGGTTACAGAAGTATACGGTGCACGCAGATTTGATAGTGCTACCACTACCGGAGTTCGACATCATCTTGGGTATGGACTGGCTATCTTCTCATGGAGGAGTCATAGATTTCCGACAGAGGTCAGTGTCTGTCAGACCGCCCAGTGGGAAACCATTTGTTTTTGAGGCAGCTAGACATCAGCAGATGACGCACGTCATTTCCTGCTTGTGTGCGAGGAAGCTTATAAGGAGAGGCTGCCAGGCATTTTTGGCTAGCATAGTGTCAGTGTCTGAGCCAGTCGAGCAGAGGCTAGAGGATGTTGATGTGGTCAGGGAGTTCTCTGGTGTTTTCCCTGACGATGTTTCAGGCATCCCACCAAACAGAGAGGTGAACTTTTCGATTAAGCTTATGCCAGACACAATGCCGATATCTAAAGTACCCTATCGGTTAGCAACTACAGAGTTGAAAGATCTCAAAGATCAGATTCAGGACTTACTAGATAAGGGTTTCATTCGCCCTAGCTTTTCTCCTTGGGACGTACCAGTTCTTTTTGTCAAGAAGAAGGATGGCAGCATGCGACTGTGCATTGATTACAGGGAGCTGAACAGAGTCACAGTTAAGAATAAGTATCCATTGCTGAGGATCGAGGATTTGTTTGATCAGCTGCAGGGAGGATCGATGTTCTCCAAGATAGACCTTCGATGCGGATACCACCAGCTGAGAGTGAAGGAGTCTGATGTGCATAAGACAGCCTTCCGGACGCGTTACGGACACTATGAGTTCTTGGTGATGCCCTTCGGCCTGACGAACGCGCCATCGATTTTCATGGATCTCATGAATCGCGTGTTTCAGCCATACTTGGATCAGTTCATCATAGTTTTCATTGAAAACATCCTGATCTATTCGAAGAGCAAGTAGGAGCACAGTCAAAAACTGAGGACGGTACTGCAGACTCTACAGGACAGACGACTATATGTCAATTTCAGCAAATGTGAGTTCTGGCTTGACATAGTGGCATTCTTGGGCCACATTGTATCTCAAGACGGCATATGGGTCGACCCCAGCAAAGTGGATACAGTCAGAGATTGGTCAGTTCCTAAGAGTGTGACAGAGACCCGTAGTTTCTTGGGATTGGCAGGCTATTACAGGAAGTTCATCCAGGGTTTCTCTTCTATCACGGTGCCTATGACCGCCTTGACGAAGAAGAATGCCAAGTTTTTCTGGGGATCTGAGTGCCAGGAGAGCTTTGACAGACTGAAGCAGGCCTTGACCACTGCGCAAGTTCTAGCTATGGCATCAGGGAAAAGAGAGTTTGTGGTATACAAAGATGTATCGAAGCTTGGTTAGGGCGCGGTTCTGATGCAGCAGGACAGAGTGATAGCCTACGCATCCAGACAGCTGAAGGTCCATGAGAAGAATTATCCGACTCATGACCTTGAGCGCTGCAGTGGTATCTGTCCTGAAGATGTGGAGACATTATCTGTATGGGGAGAAGTGAAGGATATTTACCAACCATAAGAGCCTGAAGTACTTCTTCATACAGAAGGAGCTGAATATGAGGCAGAGAAGATGGCTTGAGCTAGTGAAAGACTATGATTGCGACATTAGCTACCATCTGGATAAGGCTAATGTGCTTGCAGGCCCTCTGAGTAGGAAGCACGCAGTAATTGCTCATTTGTCAGTGTAGAGACCGCTACAGGCTGAGATTTAGAGATTTGAGCTTGTAGTTTATGCCAGGGGCGAGGCCCCGAATATTGCTACTCTGACAGTACAGCTGACTCTGAGAGACAGAATTCGAGCAGGACAGACTTCTGACGAGCAGTTACATAAGTGGAGACAAAGAGACGAGGCTAAAGGCCAGAGACTGTATGCAGTTGTGGACGGCATAGTCAGATATAGGGACCGCCTATGGGTTCCTGACAGTGGTTCCCTTCGAGCCAATATCTTGAGCGAGGCACACAGCACCCCATACTGCATCCATCCAGTGAGTACGAAGATGTATAAAGATCTACAGACTCTTTATTGGTGGCCAGGCATGAAGAGAGATATTCTATGTTTCGTCTCCGAGTGTTTGACTTGTCAGTAGGTCAAGGCAGAGCATCAGAGACCTGCAGGGAAGCTGAGACCACTCCCTATTCTCGAGTGGAAATGGAAGAATATTACTATGGATTTTGTGACAGGGCTTCCGAGGACTACTGGAGGATTCAATGCCATTTGGGTGATTGTTGATTGGCTCACTGAGTCAGCTCATTTCCTATGGATCAGGAAGACATTCACCATCATTCAGTATGCAGAGCTGTACATCAGAGAGATAGTCAGACTGCATGGGCTTCCAGTGTCCATCGTGTCAGACAGGGATCTAAGGTTCACGTTTGCATTCTGGAAGAATCTTCACTAGGCGCTAGGTATTAAGTTATCGTTTAGTACTTCCTTCCATCCTCAGACAGACGGACAGTCAGAGAGGGCGATTCAGATTCTGGAGGACCTACTCCGAGCATGCATGATCGACTTCCAGGGCAGCTGGGAGCCCAAGTTACCTCTTGTGGAGTTCACATACAACAACAATTTTCAGGCATTGATAGGTATGGCTCCGTACGAGGCACTTTGCGGGAAGAAGTGTAGGTTGCTAGTTTATTGAAATGAGGTGGGAGACCGAGCAGAGTTAGTTCCGGACATTGTCAGAAAGACAGCAGATTTAGTGTCCAGGATTCGGGACAGGATGAAGACTGCACAGAGCCATCTGAAGAGTTATGCATATCAGAGGCGGCGAGATCTTGAGTTCGCAGTAGGGGATCATGTGTTCGTGAAGGTCGCACCGATGAAGGGTGTGATGAGGTTCGGGAAGAAGGGCAAGCTCAGACCTGGATTTATCGGACCATTCGAGATCCTAGAGAGAGTTGGGACACTTGCATACAGAGTTACATTACCGCCGAATCTGGCGGGATTTCATAACGTGTTCCACATCTCCATGCTGCGGAAGTGCATGTTAAAACCTTCACATGTGCTGAACTATGAGCCACTTCAGCTGACACCGAACCTATCATTCGAGGAGAAGCCCACCCAGATACTGGACAGGCAGGAGAAGAGGCTCCGAAACAAGGTGATCCAGATGATCAAGGTCAAGTGGCTGAATCATTCCGAGAAAGAGGCCAGTGGGAGATCGAGACCAAGATTAGGAGTCGCTACCCAGGGTTATTCGGTATGTTCTAAATTTCGAGGACGAAATTTTATTTGGGGAGGGGGTGGGGGGGAGAGTTGTAAGGTACAGGAATTTAATTCACGTAACATGAGTGCATGCAATCTAGGATTTTAATTAAATTATGGATTTAATTATTTTTATGCATTTTATGCATAATTATTACACGACAGAATTTATTTTATAAATTTTAAAAGTTCATGAATTAGGGTTTCTAGATGCATTTCACGCTCAAACGAGGAACAGAGACTGCAGAATTTTCAGAAAAATTATTTTATTACATGATTATTTTTTATTAATTAATATAAGATGTTTTAAATGTATTTTTTTAAGAAATGGACTTTGTTAGGTATTTTTACCAGCCAGAGCATATTTTTCGGCGGTACGTAAATTTTATCAAATCAGGTGACTTTTTGAGGGTTCGGCTAATATTTTCAAGAACTTACCAAAACGAAATATTTTTCAGGATTGCTTTTGGACTTACTGGGCCTATTTTTAAGCTTATTGAACTCAAAACCCATTTTTAACTTTTAAATGATAATTATTGGCCCATTAGAGTTTATTCTATTATTTAATTAACACATAATATTCCACTAAACCTAAACCTAAATCATTATCAGCCTCCCCCTCCCCCTCCCCTCTTCATTCTTCTCGATTTTTCCAGTAGCAACCCCAAGGAGTCTTCGGCAATAGTTTTCTTGCAAAGAAAAAATTCCCCGGCGCTCTCCCGACTCTCGTTCTTCGACGTTTTTTGTGTAAGAATCATCAAAGCATGCTTTGTATCTCTTCTTTACTCATCACACACGTTATATATGCTGATGAATGTTTTTTTTTGCATGAAAATTTTCGATCCAGCCATATGCATAAGATACCTTCGAGTTTCATGTGTTTTCTTGCATTCCATGGTTTGTTACTCACGGTTCTGATTTGTACGAGGAGGCTGCCTTTTGTTGATGCTATGGGGCCATTCATGGTGGTAAGATGGAGTCATGAGATTGTTAGGAGGGCTGGTGGTGTTTTAGTGACAGCCGAGAGGAGTAGTGGCTAGAAGAGGGCTCGATTTTGGGGTAGATCATGTTCAAGGGCCAAACAAGCAACACGTGAACTGATCTGAGCCATGGAATAGACCCTTGAGGGTCTCAGACAAGACCTCGAGAGGTTTGAGACTTGCTGGAACCAGCCCCAAGCGTGATCGATCGGGTGGAGAGTAGTTAGTTGCGCGGGTGCTTCCTTGCGGGGTTCGGGGTGTGCGAGTCTTGAGGGCTTGCATGGAGCAGTAAGCTCGAGTCAATGGCGTCCAGTAGGGTCCTAGGGTGGCTGAGACGAGGTCGAGCCATGGCTGGTCCGCTTGGTTTTGGGCTAGGGATGCAAACGTGAATGGGTGTTGTGTATAGGGATCGAGTAGTGTGGTGAGGAAATTTTACAACAGCTTTCAGGGTCTGACCGAGATGTTTAGGGGCTTAGTCTTGATAATTTAGGCCCTTTTAAGTGTTTATAAGGTGTGGTAAAAAGTTGGAAAAATTTGGGATAAGTTTCGAGTTGGTTCGGGTTAAAATCGGGACCCCGATCTTAGTTTTAAAATGAATCGGTTAAGTTTGGTATTGGGCTCGAGTTTACGTCTAAGAATTCTTTTAAATATATTCTGGGACAATTTAAGGAGTTTGGTAAGCTTCGGGTCAAATTTTATAGGTCCAGGGGTAAAACGGTAATTTTGAGTTTCCAGGGGCAAAATTATTATTTTGCACCCGGGGTGAGATTTTGGTCTTGGCAGTGCCCTGAGTACAAATTTATCATGTTTTAAATGTTTATGCATCACGTTTATGATTTTTATGAAATTATGATAAATACGGTGCATGCTTGGTTTTAAGGTGAAAGTTACATATATGCATGTTTTTATTAAGTGGTGAATATGATAGTGTTTTTAAATGATGAGAATCTGTTGTAACTGACGATGTATCTGTATACGATGATATGAGAGATGATGAGCTGAGGCCAAGGCTCAGTGGATGGGTAATGCCGTCGCTGATGTCTCCGCCGCCCGGTACCGTGGTTATATGTAGATGGATCCATCGAATACAGCTGATACGATAGAGCTTATACGAAAGTCACAACTAATGCACTGAATTCAATTGAAAGAAAATGTATACGTATATGATGACATGAGATGACATGCTTTGACATGATACGATTTTATACGACACGTTTATATTCATGGTTTTAAGTTCACGATATATATGCTGAGTATGGTAATTTTCACTGATGTGTGCTACGTATACGTACTTGTTATTCCTGGTACAGGTGTGTTGAGTCTTTAGACTCACTAGACGTGTGTGATACAGGTGAGCCTGATGATGAGGGTACTAGAGGTGTCGAACTCTGAGTAGGCTGACCTGGTGCGGTGACACGACCCGAGGACCGCATGTTTCCGCATTATGATTTATGAGATTTGAGAGGATATGAACATTTTTATACGTTGACAATTTTACGATTTTTATTCGCTTATGTTTACGTATGATTTTGGATGAGTTGGTTATTTTAAACTGCACTATTTTTATAGTCAAATGTTTAAGATCATTTTTAAATGTTATATTTTTCTGCATGCAAAATATTTGAATGTTTATTTTCGAAAAATGAGCTTGTCAAAAAAATATATATATATTTCTGCACTTTAAAATGAGTAAACGTCACACTCCCCTTAAATATGTATCCCAACATGGAATTAGAATTAATGTAAGTACTAGACTTAATAAGATATCAAGATTGGAAAATGGTGAGCTCAGATCATCAAGAGCTTTGAAGATAAAAAAAAAACATCTAAAATGTTAGAAACTTATGTAATATTGCATTTGCATCCTTCCATTTACCTATGTTTTTGAATTGGATCCGTGTATGGCTTTCATTGATCAAATAGTTCTCGTTGATCAATTATCTTTTATTTATTATTTATGATATATGTGATATATTATAAATAATCAGTATATGCGTTGTTTTTGTTTTTATTATTATTATTGTTGTTGTTTTTGTTGTTGTTGTTGTTGTTATTATTATAACAAGAGTTGAATGAAGCCGACAAATATACAAACAAACATGACGTAATTTTGAAAATTGGTAATTTTTAAATTAAATAATGAGGCAAATTTTCAAAATTAAAATCTCTCATTTTAAATAAAATTCAAATTTATATCAAGCTCATAAAATAAAATTAAAAAGAGTTTAAATTTTTCTTGACTTCCATCAACAATGGTTACATGATGAGCTGTTAATATCGGTTAACTTAGGTAAAATGTTTAGAAGGGGAGCTGAATAAAGACTTAAAATTTTTGAGTTCTTTTTCAAATGTCAGTCAGTTTTTTGAGGAAGTGATCTCGAAATCTTGTATGTCAGTATCAATCAGTTAACTAAAAATAGTGCAGAAATAAACTGAGAGATAGATTTGAATATTTTGGCTTAGATATTGTAAAAACTGAAATTCTAAAAGATAGTTATGAAATAGTAAATAAGAATAATGAATACAAGGACTTTTATGGATATTCGGAGACTTCAAATGCTCCTATGTCACCCCTTCTATTTCAAGGATATGTTTTTACTAAAAGATACAACAAGATGTAATAACCCACTTCAATTTGGACTTAAAAACTGACAAATTAAAATTTTAAGCTTCTCTTAAACTTATCAGTGAACAACTGACTAATTAATTTATATACACAAGCACAACTGATCTCAAAAGATCGAATACAATAGTGTAGTGTGCTAACTGAATTGCTTAAATAGTAGCCTGATTGCTACGAATAAATCAATGAAGTGTGAGCTTGAATTTGCGATTTGCAATCTGGATGTAAGCTTTAAAGTGAATCGCAACTGACTTGTTAACTGAGTGTTCTTTAGTCGTTGTGTAACTAATATTATCGTAAAAATTGTCACTCTTTCATAACTGAACTCCTTAGCTATTTATGGGTTTCAATTCCAATGGTAATATTTAATGCATTTAAGAATAGTATTCGTTGAATCGTCCTTTTGTCCATGTATACATTCCTATGACAATAGTACGAGGTATCAGACTGCTGTGCGCCGACTAATTTTCTCAGTTATGGAATGTCGGTTTATCTGCTGGGATTCAAACTGCAACTGATGACGTGACCAACTGATCAGGATTCAAACTGGCCAACTTATCAATTAAGCTGATCTATATTTAGTAGTCAGTTCTAACTGATGTCCTTTCAGTTTGAAATCTCTGTTAGCTTCAGTTTGAGTATTTCAGTTTTGATATACTAGTTCTGCTAATATCATGTTCAGTTCTGACCTTTAGTTCTGGTATCGATAAGTTTGTCTATCTCTGAATTTTTTTTGTTCATCAGTTTTGAGACTTATTAATGGTTTTGAGAACTTTATTTATCAACTTCAGTTCTACTTAATCAATTTCAGTTCGATAAGTCTTTTTCAGCTCTATGATCAGTTTTGTGCTTTTAGTATTGGTCTTCAATTTGGTTACTGGTTGGTTTGTCAAACTCCAAAACTTATAATTTCTCAACAATTTTCTCTTTTTTGGTGTTTGACAAAACATAGAATTTCTGAACTGATTATCTGAAAAACTTCATGATGATGTGTAGATAAAATAAGTTTTCTGAAATGTACAGATTTGTACATACATAAATAACGAAGAACTTTTCATAAATCTTGAAAGAGGTAAGTACATATTCGTGCAAACATTTCAAAACATAAAAAGTCAAAAAATAATAAGTTTCCTCAGACTGATAACTGACATCGGACACTATTTACTTTCTAGCTCTCTTGTCGACTGGTCTTTTATCAGTTCGGCTGTCTGGTTCACTTCATTTCTTGCTGGTCTCAGTCTTCTTCTTCTCCCTTTTTGTCAATACCTGCCAATTTAGAAAACAGGAGAATTGTTGAACTAACTTGTGCAGATACTTCAGCCAACTGATCTTGCACAATGTCGATTTTCTTGGATAAGCTTGTATGCACAAAATCGATCATCTGATTGAGTATTTCATGTCAAGTGACCAGTGTAGGTGTTGTTACTGACTCTCTTTTTTTCATTTTCTCAATAGTCATGAATAAGGCAGACACATCCTTGGTTAGTTTCTTTAAGTCCTTCATTGTGTGATCTTTGAGAGTGTCCAAACTTAAAGAATGCAGCAATTGAGTTGAATTAACCTGATAGATGGTTGACCCAAGGTCTGTCAAATTGGACGTTATACTTTCAAGCATCACATCAGTTGCGATTGGTAGTCTAGGGGAGAAATCTTCGCCTTGGCTTTCCCTTTCCCACTGAAATCCACAATTGCTAGATGACCAGTGTCAGCTTCTTGGTCAACATCTTCAGCTACTTCATCAACTGCTTCCTCTTGAACTGAAAGACTCTGATGTTGTTCTGGATTAACAGTAGTTACAACAAGTTCCTCAGAATCCTTCTTTCCAGCAGAAATGATTTGTTGAGAAGCTTCAGAAAAAAAATGTCTCAGGAACCTTTTCAGCAATAGTCTGCTCCAAAACTGGTTCAGTTTGGACTGGTCTAGTTGGAGTCTTTTCAGTAGCTTCAGTTCGCTTGAACTCCTCAACTAAAGTTGGACTGCATGTCTCCATCGGAATGTGTAATTTTTGTCCCAATTCCCAATTTTTCACTTCATCTGAAGTGTGATGAGATCAGAATCCAGTTGTGTGAAGACTGCCCGGTCGGCATAGGCAGTTGAACCAGTTGGATCATAGTTCACACTTAGTTCCGCAGTCACTTCAGTTAGCCTTTTGATTCTCATCAGATCAAAGAAGTAGGCTCTTCTTTCCATGGCTTGGGCCACTGTAGTTGATTTGACTGCTATGAGAACTGTTGATTTCAGTACAATAAACTTTTGAAGCACTGCTTTCTTCTTCAGCTTTTTGGAAAGGGTGAGAATCCTAAACTGCACCCATTCATCATAATGTTCCACTTTCAGCTCAGGGTACTCGCTGATTTTATCCATTATTAGATCAATTTGAGTCTGGATGGAATTTGTTTGTCGTGGCTCTGGAATCATTTTTCCTTTCCCTTTGGATCAGTTAGGGCATGCGGTAGGTCATGTCCGGAGCCAATTGTTACCACTATTTCTCTGATAAGAACTCCTTTCGGCCGTGCTTGTGGATGTATCGTTGGACGGACAACTGTGGTGAGAGGATTTTGTACTCTAATCAGCTTGAGAACCTCACCGGTTTTAGTTACTATTTTATGAGGATACACTTCTCTTTTCTTTGACTGAAACTTTTCAGCTAGTTGGAATGATGATATGGGAACCGCTGTAATAGGTGCTTCAGCTCCAGTTTGTAAGAGTCGAAGCTCAGGTAGTGCTCTTGGAGCTACATTTGGCTTGGTCTTCTGAAACCTAGGTTTCTTGACCAGTTGGGGAGAAGGTGTCTTCTCCGAATCACTGTCTTGGCAACCAATTTCCTTTTGGCCTTTGGTTTCTGAAAAGTAGCAACCTTTGCTTTGGCAATTTTCTTCGGCTTGGCAACTGCCTACTCCTCTCCAAAATCTTTCTTGACAGCAACAAATTTGGTCGGAGAGATATTCAGTCTTGGCCTGTTCGACTTAATATTTTGTGCATTGTAGTTCTTGAACTTTGACACTGATGAGGCTGAGTCCAAGGGCAATCCCGAGTCTTCAATCAATGAGCTCAGTTGCAGTGCAAACCCCTTAGACTGTTTGGTCGATTGAACCATATTCTTCAGGGTAGTGAAAAGAATGGACGACCAGTTCATCTTGATTCCCTTGATGATGGCCGTCATCAATTGAAATTTTTCTAAGGTCAAGGCGGCCCAATGATCCAGCCTTGGCCAAAGTACCCTGGGCAGCAATATATGTTAGCATTTAAAATTCAGGCTTCAGTTTCCGCTTGGCCTCACAAACCTTGATCATTTTCCCACTGGCTGAGAGCAGAGTTTGCATCTCCTTGATATCTGAAGTGGCTATTTCCGAGAAGCTGGAAAGCCTGAATTCTTCATCAACAATCATCGAGTGATTGTTAAACTTCATGTGAATCTTCCCATCATCAATCACCGAGCTGGACTTGTAAATAGAAAGAAGCTCCTGAAATTAGATTTCTTGAGTTGCCATCCCCAAGATTACGAAACCCAGAAGATTCAATCTTCTGAAAAACTCCTCGAACTGGTTCATCTTTGACAGTGAGGATTGAGTCAAAATCAACAGCAACTGTGTTCAATATAAATGATGGGGTTTGGGTCGTCATTTGTATTGAATTTCTATAAGAAATAAACGTGCAAGTGATTTGCTTTGGAAATTTGAAAATAATGAAAATTTGTAGGTGGGTAAAGGAAAAACTGAGTAGGGCGGTACTCATATGTGTTCGTGACTTTTCAAAATCCCGGACACTTGTTGGTCAGAAAAAATCAATTTTTTTCCAAAAAAAATCAATTTTTTCAAATGATTAACTCATATCGGAAACTAAATCTAAGCAATTAAACAATAATAATATTTAGTTAAAATTAATCAGTTTTTAAATAACATAGTTTGATTATTCACAAATCTTGTAGTAGAACTGAACTGAATTAGGATCAGTTAACCTATTTGATAAGATCAGTTGGTTCGATTACTAAATGATCAGTTTGAAACTAAATCAGTTCAGTTCAGGAACAACCGACATTTGTCTTCTCAATTAACGAACTAAAATTTATCGTTCCCCCTAAATTAAGTATTAAGACAAATCAATAATCACTAAATTATTTCTAAAGTAAGAAAATTTAGTCTCTTATAAAGGTTTAGTGAAGATATCAACTGCTTGTTGTTCCGTTAAAATGTATTCCAGTCTGATGTCCTTCTTTAGAGCATGATCTCTGATGAAGTGATGTCTAACATCAATATTCTTGACTCTGGAGTGGAGAACTGGATTATATGTTATCGCAATTGAACTAGTATTATCACAAAAGATCGGTGATTCTTCTGCAATAACTCCTTAATCTTTCAGTTGTTGCTGAATTCAGAGCAGTTGGGTACAACAACTTCCAGCAGCTAAGTATTCAGCTTTAGTTTTGGAAGTCACAATGGATGTTTGCTTCTTGCTAAACCATGAGATCAGTCTGTCTCCTAAAAACTGACAAGATCCACTTGTACTTTTGCGATCTAGTTTACATCCTATATAATCTGCTTCTAAAAATCCAACTAAATTGAAAATATTGTCTTTAGCATACCATAAGTCCACATTTTGTGTGCCTTTGAGATAAAATACATTTGGCAGCTAAGTAATGCAATAGTTTACGGTCAGTTTGAAATCTAGCACATGCATACAACAAACATAATATCAAGACGGCTTGTAGTTAGGTACAATAATGAACCTATTAAACCTCTGTAGAGAGCCATCTCAACTGATATTCTCCCTCAATCTTTGTCTAGTTTAATCGACGAACTCATGGGAGTGGATGCTGCTGAACAAATTTACATGCCAAATTTCTTGAGCAGTTTTTTTGTATATTTAGTGTGACTGATATAGATACAAGTTTCTAGTTGCTTCACTTGCAAACCGAGAAAAAATGTTAGTTCACCCATCATACTCATCTTGAATGTGTCATGCATCAGTTTAGCAAAAATTTGGGAAGGAACTCTTCACATCAATTTGATAAACTTTGAAGTTCCTGAAGGATGCGTATGCAAGAAATATTCAGATTGCTTCCAGTCGAGCAACTGGAACAAATGTTTCATTTTAGTCAATTTCTTCTTCTTGCCTAAAACCTTGTGCAACTAACATTGCTTTGTGCGCACAACTAAACCGTCTTCATTCAGTTTGTTCATGTACAACTATTTTGTATATATAATTGATTTTGAAAGAGGTCTTGAAACTAAAGTCCAGACATTGTTATGAGTAAACTGATTTAGTTCTTCTTACATAACATTTACCCAACTAGGATCAGTTAGAGCTTCATCAGTTTTCTTCGGTTCTATTTGAGAGATAAAATCAGAGTGTACAAATAATTTGAAAGTTTGTTTTCTTTTCTTTACCGGATTTGATGAGTGACCTATTGCCAAATCATATGGATGAGTTTACTCCATCTATAGTTTGGATCTGTCAAACTGTTCTGTGCAACTGGTTCAGTTTGCAACCAACCAGTCTCTTCTGTTTCAGTTGGAATGACTTTAGTTTGGGTTTGAATATCATCTTAACGTTCCACAAACTGATCGTCAAGAACTGCTTCCTATCCAACTGGTTGATCCACCACTTTGGGTTCTCGTGTTTGAAGGAAGTTTCTGACAATGTGAACATCATCTTCACTATCATCCTCCAAACTGATATCATTTAGGCGTTTGGTTAGCTCAACTGGATCAGTTGGCTTATCAGTTAGTACAGTTTCAACAAAAACAACATGCATTGACTCTTCAACATTAAATATGCTTATTAAACACTCTATAAGCTTTACTAACTGACGAATAACAAATAAATATACACTAATCAGATTTAATATCAAAAGCATTTAGGTGGTTTTTACCATTATTATGAATGAAGCATTTGCACCCAAATATTTTAAAGTATGAAACCACACTTTACTTTCTATGTCAGATCTCATAAGGTGTTTTTGAATGATTTTTATTAATAATTGATTTGTTCTCAGTGTAACACGCTGTATTAATTGCTTCTGCCCAAAAACTTTGAGAAATTCCGGAATCAGCAAGCATAGTTCTTTATATCTTTTTAAGAGTACGATTTCTTCATTCAGCTACACAATTCTGTTGTGGTATTATTGCAGTTGAGAACTCATGTCTGATTCCAAAATTTTCAAGAAACTAAGAGTTCAGTTGACAAATTTAGTCCCACGATCGGATCTTATTATGTCAATCCCAATTGACTTTCATTTAAAAGTATTTTGAAAAGTTTTATCAGTTGTGTAGAAGTTTGATCTTTTGATTTTAGAAAAACTACCCAAGTAAATATTGAGAAATCATTAACAATACCAAAGTGCATTTCATTCCACCTAAACTCGTGACTGATATTTGACCGAATAAGTCTAAAGGCATCAGTTCTAAGCATCGGGAAGAAGATTTACTTCATTTGTTTTTAAAAGATGATTTTACTTGCTTCCCAAACTGACAAGATGAGCATATTTTGTCTTTCAACCTCTTATGAGATAAATAGTTTTTAGATGGATTTTAAGCTACAAAACAAACTGATTCATTAGGTTGATTACTCCAACTGACCTTATTTGTGTTGCCACATCTATTGCCTGTCATAATAATGTTACTAGTTATGTTTTAAACAGTGCAAGCATGTTTATTAAAACTCAACTGAATATTTATGATCACATAACTGACTAATGCTAATCAAGTTATATTTTAGGTTGTCAACAAGTAAAATATCATCAATAATAATATTACCTTGGATAAACTTACTCTTACCCACAGTTTTACCTTGTGAGGCGTCTCCAACTGATTTTGGGACCCTAATACTTGACCAGTTGTGATATCAAATCTGCATCTCCAGTCATGTGTCTCGAACATCCAATGTCCAAGTACCATACTCAATCTTTGGTCAGTTTACCTGCAACCTGCAATCACAGATAATGAATAAACTTGGTATCCAAATCTATTTGGTTCCTGAACTGATTATTCCTTTTGGAACCTAGATTTGGATCAGTCTAGCTGACTTTCCAATCGCCGTGTTCCAAATTAATTTACCTAATTTTTTTATGTGGGGTGTGCTGTGTGTAGTTGATACAAGATGTGTTTCAGCATTTTTTGGCTTGTTGTTCATCCAATATCTTTTCTGAACTGACTTATCATTATAGTAGTGATTGTCACAACCATTTATAGAGTTCTGCTTATTATAACTGAATCGTTTCAGTGACCAGCTGCGCGTATCAGGTGTGCTCTTTGGGCTATATCCAATCCCATGCATTTTAGTCTTGTTCATCGTTTTCATCGGTTGTTCAACCGGCTTACTTAGCTCAGGTTGTTCATGTGCCATAACTGATTTGACAAAGTGAGTGTATTTCTTTTTGCACATATTCAATTTTGGCTTTGTACCACTTGATGAAGGTTCGCTCTGGCTGTTAAAGCCTAAACTAGTTTTATCTATAACTGATTTCTGCAATCCTTGCATCTCAGTCAATATAACTGATGATTTGTTCCGGACCTGGATCAGATCAATTCTTCACAAATTTTCAAACTTTAAATGCTGAATCACAGACGGGTTCTCATCTTTTTCAGCTATCAGCTCAGCAATTTCCTTTTTGAGATTCGACAGATCAACTGAATGTGAGGAATCAATTTCAATTTTGTCATCTTTAGGATCGGTTTGTTTTGATTTAGCTTCCTCAAACTGTGAGGCCCGGGGCTGAAGAGGACGGTGGGTGATCGCCGATGCCATGAGGTTGCACGGACAATGAGCGGCTCCTGGCAGGCTTCTAGGCGGAAGGAACATGAATGAACCGATCTTACACCGGAAGGAGAAGGATTCCGAGACTGTTCAATGTAATGGACTTTACAGTTGAAGAGGGCTTAAAAGATTTGATATGTACTACTCATACCACGAAGATGCATCTTCTTTTCGGTAGCTCATCACATAAGAACTCCAAAGTTAAGCGTGCTTGACTTGGGGCAATTTTGAAATGGGTGACCTCTTGGGAAGTTTCCTAGGGTGCATGTGAGTGAGGACATAAGCACGCTGGAAAGACTCGTCTTGGTACAGTGAGGACAGTCGTCGAATCTGGGGCGTTACAGTTGGCATCAGAGCCGACCTGTCCTAGTACGGTGTGGTTCGGGGACAAACCAAGCGGAATCTGGTGAGCATGTGAGGTCCGGGGCTGAAGAGGGCGGGGGGTGATCGCCGGTGCCATGAGGTTGCACGGACAATGAGCGGCTCCTGGCAGGCTTCTAGGCGGAGGGAACATGAATGCACCGATCTTACACCGGAAGGAGAAGGATTCCGAGACTGTTTAATGTAATGGACTGTACAGTTGAAGAGGGCTTAAAATATTTGATATGTACTACTCATACCACGAAGGTGCATCTTCTTTTCGGTAGCTCATCACATAAGAACTCCAAAGTTAAGCGTGCTTGACTTGGGGCAATTCTGGGATGGGTGACCTCCTGGGAAGTTTCCTAGGGTGCGTGTGAGTGAGGACATAAGCACGCTGGAAAGACTCGTCTTGGTACAGTGAGGACAGTCGTCGAATCTGGGGCGTTACACAAATGAGAGAGCAAACTTCTGGTACTCGTTTACCATGTCATGCAATGTGGAAATAACTTCTTCTCGCGTAAAGTCAGTTGAACTATTCACTGTTGGATTCTAGTTCGGGATCATTAGCCATGAGGTATTTCACTTCTTCTTCACCACTGGCACTACTTGAGCTCTCAGAGTCTTATGCGTCACTATCAATTTCTGCCCATTTGGACTTATTTTCTTCAGCCACTAAGGTTTCATGCTTCTTTCTGGATGATTTCTTATCATCCTTAGATTTCTTTTTGTGCTCAAAGGGCATATTTCCCTTTTCAACTGATCTCGTACTGTCCTTCTTCAGCTTGGGAAATTCAGCTATAAAGTGACCAGTTTTACCACAATTATAGCAAGTATTCGGTTCATCCTTGGATTCATTCTTGTGATAGTGATTCTGGAATGATCCTTGGTTCCTCCTCATGAACCTCCCAAATTTTCTGACAAACAATGAAATCGCGTCATTGCTTAGTTTTTCAATGGTTTTCTCAGCTGAAACAGTTGGCTCCAGTTTCGGAGCACTTAGGGCATTTGTGACTGGTGGAACGGATCACACTCTCTTGTCTTCATCTCCAATTCATACGATTTTAGATAATCAAACAAGTCATGAAGTTCTACTTTGTTTAGATCTTTCGATTCTCGCATGGCCATTGTCTTGACATCCCACTCCTTGGGAAGACCATGCATCACTTTCAGTGCAATTTCTTTATTTGAATATGCTTTTCCAAGTGCATTCAGTTCGTTGACAATGCCATTGAATCGTTCTTTGAATTCATTCATTGATTCACCAGATTTCATTATGATTTTGTCGAATTTCTGTACAGCAACTGAAAGTTTATTTTCTTTATTATGCTCATTAATTTCACATAACAGAATCAGCTTCTCCCAAATTTCTTCGACATATTTACACATATTTATTTTGCTAAATGTATTCTTATCCTGCCTCTTGTATAGTATGTCTTTGGCAACATTATCAAAGTTGGATTTTCTCTTGTCTTCACTAGTCCACTCATCATGTGGTTTCTCAATGCGATGAGGTGCTCTATCAGTTAAAGCAACAACAATATTTTCTTTCATGATTTTCATTGGTCTATCAGTTATGACGTACCACATCTCATCATCTTGTGCAGTTAAGTGAGCTTGCATTCTAATCTTTCAATCATCGAATTTTTCTTTGGAGAACATAGGAATTTTTTTGAAAGAAGTCGTGGTTATCATATATATATCTAGAAGTATTCAAAAATAAGATTTATCCGCTCTGATATAACTTGTTAGGATCAGTTAACTCAGATAAAATGTTTAGAAGGAGGGAGTTGAATAAACATTTAGATTTTTTGAGTTTTTTTTTCCGAATGTGAGTCAGTTCTTTGAGGAACTGATATCAAAATCTTGTATGTCAATATCAATCAGTTAATTAAAAATAGTGCGGAAATAAATTGAGAGATATATTTGATTATTTTGACTTGGATACTGTAAAAACTGAAAGTTTGAAAGATATTTACGAAATAGTAAATAAGAAAAATGAACACGAGAATTTTTCTGGATGTTCGGATAATCAAATACTCCTACAATACCCCATCTATCTCAAGGATAGACTTTTTTTTAAAATACTTTGATTAATACAACAAAAATGTAATAACTCACTTCAATTTAGACTTAAACACTACCAAATGACTATTAGCTTCTCTTAAACTTTATCAGTGAATAACTAACTAAATAATTTAAATAAACTAGCACAATGGATTTTAAAAGATCAAATACAATAGTGTAGCGTGCTAACTGAATTGTTCAAATAGCAGCATGATTGCTACGAATAAATCAATGAAGTGTGAGCTTGAATTTGAGATTTGTAAACTGGATGTAAGCTTTAAAATGAATCGCAACTGACTTGATAACAGAGTGTTCTTGAGTAGTTGTGTAACTGATATTCTCGTAAAAATCGTCACTATTTTACAACTGAACTCCTTAGCTATTTATAGGCTTTGATTTCAACGGTAATATTGAATGCATTTAAGAATAATATCTGTTGAATCGTCTTTTTGTCCACTTAGACATTCCTCTAACAATAGTACGAGGTATCAAACTGCTGTGAGCCGACTGATTTTCTCAGGTACAGAATGTCGGTTTGTCTGCTGGAATTCAAATTGTAACTGATGACGTGGCCAACTGATCAGAAGTCAAACCGGTCGATTGATCAGTTAAGCTAGTCTATACTTTGTAATCAGTTATAACCGATGTTCTTTCAGTTTGAAAGCTTTATTAGCTTCAGCTTGAATATTTCAGCTTCGATATGCCAGTTATGCGAATATCATGTTCCGTTCTATCTTTAGTTCTGGTATCGATCAGTTTGTCAATCTCCGAATCTTTTCTTCTCATCAATTTTGAGACTTATTAATTGTTTTGAGAACTTTAGCTTATTAACTTCAGTTCTACTTAATCCATTTTTATTTGATAAGACTTCTTTAGTCCTATGATTAGTTTTGTGCTTTTAGTTCGGTCACTGTTCAGTTCTGATCTTCAGTTCAGTTATTGGTTGGTTTGTCAAACTCCGAAACTTATAATTTCTCAACATGATCACATAGTTCATTTTAGTAGTAAATATTGGCCAATAGCATAATTGTGGGTTAACCACCTATTATAGTCATTGTGATTACCACCATAGTCATTTTGACTATTCTCACCATATAATCCATATTCTTTACATATTTCACAATAACTTGAGTACATGAGAGTCATTTGGCTACGAAAATGAGGTTAAAACAATTAATTCTTTCATTCATGTGACATAATTTAAATTTCATGGCCAAATGTATTCCTAATATAGTACCAAAAAATGGGAATTGTCATGCATAATCAAAATAATGAAAGGATGTTCATATTCAAGCTATATATATCATAATTCATGTCAATTCATTTTCAAATCACTATGTGAAAAACGACTTTTTACTTCATACATTAACTGAAGTCATAGATATCAAATTACCGAAGTAGACGCACGTGAAGTAAAAAAATATGATTTTACTTCGCGTGAAAATCGAAGTCATATGCCATGAAAAAGCAAAGTCTTTTGTAGATCCAAGAGTCAAAATCGGTTCAAATTTGAATTGAGTCTTTTGTAGATCCAAGAGTCAAAATGGGTTCAAATTTGAATTGATTCTAAAGTAAAAAAAAAAACTTATGTTACTTTACTGGTTTCGTAAATTAATGAAGCGAATGATCATATATAACTTCACAAATTACATTGATCGACAAAGTAAAATGTCTTTTACTTCTTCATAATTTGAATTTATCGAAGTATATTAGTTTCATTATGTAACGACCCATTATAGGCCCAGTGGACCGTCCATACAGCCCACTGCCCCGATCGACCCAAGGCTATCCCGATCTTGGGCTTCCTCAAGGGGCCTTTTCCCTCACGGGCTTTCCATAGGCGTCGTACGGGTTACTCATAGAACTCTCCAGCCCATGCACTGGAGCTTGTGCCTTCCCAGACTCGAACCTGAGATCACATGGATATATAGATACTCAGCACAAGTCTGATACCAATTGAGCTAGACCCGTACGACGCCTATGGAAAGCCCGTGAGGGAAAAGGCCCCTTTGAGGGAGCCCAAGATCGGGATAGCCTTGGGTCGATCGGGGCAGTGGGCCGTATGGACGGTCCACTGGGCCTGTAATGAGTCGTTACACATTACTTCATAATTTATTTGTACCATAGAAGTAAAAGACAATATTTTAATTCAACATAATTTAATTTAACGAAGTAATTGTTGATTACTACTAAACTAATTTAATAATTTTTTTAAGTTTGAATTACATTTAACTTCATTTTTCAAATAAAGAAGTCAAGAAAAATTATTTTTCACTTCACCAAATTTAAACAAATATGCAAGAGTACCACAATAACTACAACTAAAAATGAATCAGATTCATCAAATATCTGACCCAAAATAGCATCTAGGTACAAGTCATAAAACTTTTACATTAAATCAAAATATTTTTTTACATAATCTTGTAAAAATACTCGATCAACTAACCCAAATCTGTTCATGAGATTCACGTTTCCTCATCCTTTCTCCTCATCACTTCATACTGATCTTGTTTTATTCTCTTAGAGTCTTGTCCAGTCTCATCCGTTCATGGCCAATTGCAGCCCTTCTTTATTGCTAATAAATTCCAACTCCTTTACAATCTGATGTTGAAAATGAATTCATTAGTACGAGCAAATAACAGAAAAGGTAAAGACCTAGGAAGAAAAATTACAGGAACTGATATTCTGTTTAGAATTATCAATCGACTTGTACAGTAGACTTCTAATACCAACGTAATTGAGACAGCTTACTGTTCATTGACATTTTCCTGATGCATTGAAAAGTAATCAAGACAATAATTCTTGCTGCCTTAAGCTAGTAAATATCCTCTATCCATATACACATCTCTTGCTTTTTGTTCATCGCATATCCACTGATGACAACAAGCAAACTTCTAACTGTAGAACACAAAAATGAAACACCAATGTTAATAAACTAGTAATTAACAACAGTACTTTGAAGTTAAACCATGCGAGACAATCTTACAAGAGCGTAAAAACAGTAAATTTTCGACACGAATTGATGAATGAAAGCAAACAAAACAACGAATACATTTGTTTTCCAGCATCAATTCTAAAGCAAAACACAATCAGCGCGATTCATAAATCCTTTCAATAGATAACGATGAGAATTTTTTGCTAGAAATCAAATTGTGAAAGTGAATCTTTACCAAAAAAAAGATGGTAAATAAGTCACAAATAATTAAAAGTTTAAATGATCGTAAAACATTCAATATCAACCAATTGACAGAAGCAGAGATTTGGTGGCATGGGTGCTACCCCACAACATAGCATAATTTTCAACTCAATAAAAATTTCAGGAAATTAGCAAAATTAGCGCAAGTGAAATAACATTACCTTCAATGCACCATGTTAGCAGAAGTAATGTTTGCACTTTGTCGTGACATGATCCACAAAAGGTTCTCGTCAAATGAAACATGCAAAAAGTATCGAATTTTCATCTTCTTCATCACTATCTCTGGTTAATCTTCATCTCCCTCTTCCACAGTAGTTCTTTAATGTTCTTCTTCCCTTTGATGTCCTCCTAAAGAAATTGCAGACTGCAAAAAAAGTTCAAAATTTAACACAATATTGAATTATCAAAGGTGCAAATCCAAGAGTGTCAACATCAATTCGAGAAAGTATTATGGCCAAGTACTGGGTCAGCACCATTGTTCACAACATGTTTCTCAAGCCCTATGTATTGAATTTGAGAAAAGAGAGACTATGAAGAAAGGTTGATTCTTTTATGATTTCCTTGAATTCATTTACTACAATATACAAATGTTTATATAATGAATAAACTAACGTACATAAAGCTAAATTTATACTATTAAGAGTGATATATTCAATCCCTTGTGTTGATTCTTATCACCCCCTGCAAGGTAGGTAGTGAAAGTGAATGAACACCGAGCTTGTATCGAAAATCTTCATATGCGTCTCGTGGAGCGCTTTAGTGAGAATATCGGCAATTTGCTTGTGAGTCGGTAAATAGCGTAGGTAGAGAGCACCAGTAGTGACTTTTTCTCTAATGAAATGATAATCGATTTCAATGTGTTTGGTACGAGCATGGAACACAGGGTTATGAGACATGGATATTGCACTCTTATTATCACAAAAGAGCAAAGGACGACGATGAAACTGGATCCCAATATCATGAAAAAGGTGTTGAAGCCATGTAATTTCAGCAGCATTAGAGGCTAGGGCACGGTATTCAGATTCAGCATTAGACCGAGAGACAATCGGTTGCTTTTTAGATGCCCAGGAAATAAGGTTTGAACCAAGGAAAATGCAATAGCCTGTGGTGCTTCGTCGAGTTTCCGGACAACCTGCCCAATCTACATCACAAAAAGAATTTAGAACAAGAGCACTTTGAGATAAATATCGTAAACCATAGGAAATAGTTCCTTTGATGTAGCGGAGAATTCGTTTTACAGAACGTAGATCCTTCATCGTAGGAGATTGAAAATGTTGACAGACTTGATTCACTGCATGTGTGATGTCAGGTCGAGTAAAAGTGAGGTATTGTAGAGAGCCACATAGTTGACGATAGGTGGTAGGGTCGGTCAGTTGATTATCATCCAAAAGAGGGTTGGATTTTTTAGCAGTAGGAGTGCTAATTTTGGAGGACTCCAACATGGTTGCTTTGGTGAGAAGATCACGAGCGTATTTTGTTTGTGAAAGCATGAGACCACCAGAGAAATTCTTGACTTCGATCCCTAAGAAATAGTGAAGGCATCCTAAGTCTTTGAGTTTAAACTCCTTATTCAGGTGTAATATGAGTTGAGAGATAAATGCATAATCATTGCCGGTCACGATAACATCATCTACATAGACAAGTAAAAGAATAAATTGAGTGTGAGTATGATGAATAAATAATGATGAATCAGCTTTGCTACAATGGAAACCAAGAGATAACAAACTAGAAGATAATCGAGCAAACCAAGCATGCGGTGCCTGTTTAAGACCTACCATAGAGAGATTTGTGTAAAAGGCAGACATAATTTGGAAATGGTGGATCCACAAAACCAGGTGGCTGCTCCATGTAGACTCTTTCATTGAGAACCCCATGAAGGAAGGCATTTTGGACGTCTAACTGTCTAAGGGGCCATTGAAAGTGGACGGTAAGAGATAAAATGACACGAATTGTAGTATGTTTCACAACGGGGCCGAAAGTTTCGCCAAAGTCTAAGCCTGGAATTTGAGTGTAACCTTTGGCAACAAGACGGGCCTTGAATCGATCCACACTACCATCTTCCTTAAATTTTGTGCGATAAACCCATTTACTTCCAACAATATTAGTATTGGTGGGAGAGAGACAAGCGTCCAGGTTTGATTTTTTTTGGAGAGCTTCAACTTCTTCTAACATGGCAGCTCTACAATTTTCAAATTTTTGGGCTGACTTTAGGGATTTTGGTTCACCGATGTGAACAAGAAGTGCATCATTAAAGTTTATATTTCGATGAGTAGAGGAGCAAACATAATCCTTAAGGTAGGAAGGTATACGTTTTTCTCAAATAGGGCGTATAGGAGAAGAAGATGTTGGGATATCATGGGACAAAAAGAGGAAGTGGATGAGTGTATATTATCTTGATGTAATGAAGAATGGGTGTCACGAGATTGAGTTGGAGTGGTGGGATTTGATACAGTTGTAGGAGATAAATCTTAAATATTTATATTAATAGGGGATGGTTCGTGGTTGACAGATGGTTCTTGGGATGTAGTCGGTGGATCCTCATCGAAAGTAAGAATTTTTTATTTTTTAAAAGGTGAATTGTGATCGGATGGTGAAGTAACAGATTGTTTGGAAGATTGTATCTCTGTAGGCAAGAAGACATACATATTTCTTGAGAGCCACTCATAAGAATTAGGGAAAGTGGTAATAGATAAGTTTTCAGATGTAGAAGTTTTAGAAATTTTTCGGGATAAATAGGCAAGAAAGTTTTCATTGAAAACAACGTGACGAGATATATGAATACGATGAGTATTAGGATCAAGACAACGATAACCTTTATGTAAAGTACTATATCCTAAGAAAACAGAGGGGATTGTTTTTCGAGAAAATTTATGCATTCCAAGTGTTTTTAAATATGGAAAGCATTGAGCTCCAAAAACTCTAAGTCCTGAATAATCTGGTTGTTTGTTAAATAATTTTAAATATGGAGTTTTCTTACCAATAGAAGAAATGGGCAATCTATTTATAAGATAAACTGCAGTTAGAAAAGAATCTACCCAAAATTTAAGAGGAACATTGGCATGAAAAAGAAGTTTTAAGCCTGTCTCAACAATGTGCCTATGTTTACGCTCTGCTAAACCATTCTGTTCTGGTGTATGTGGACAGGAAATTTGTTGCTTGATACCATACCTGGCAAGATGATTTGTGAAGGTTTTTGAAGTAAACTCACCACCTCCATCGCTTTGGAAAGTCTTGATTTTTCTATAAAAAATATTCTCTACAAAAGCTTGAAATTTTAAAAAGCAACGCATTACCCATATGCGTGATAGGTAAAGCTTGCCCATTACCTACATAAATAGAGCTGGATTCAAAATAAAGTTTTATATGTTGTAGATTACCTCCTTGATTTGTCATGTGAGAAGTTGCTCCGGAATCAACATAAAAATTGGGATCATCACCATTGTTTAGACTCATAGCAGCCAAAGCCTCTTGAGTATTTCCACCATCTTCGGTATAGTCGTACCTATAGTAACATTTAGGAGCAATATGATTAGTTCGACCACAAATTTGACAAGCTTCTTTGTTTGAATTTTGTTTGCTTGGTTGTTCTTTCCTCTCAATGTCTCTTTTTGACTTTAGTGGAGTGAGACTACTTGAAGGTTGAGAATTCGGACGATTGTAGTTGAAGGAATTCGGGCCTCGTCCCCTAAAGTTTCCTCTTCCTCGATTATGGTTTCTTTCTCTCCCTCTTTGGTTGAAGAAAGCCTGGTTATGATCGATTTCCTGTTTTTCTTCAGTGCAATATTCCTGCTCAAAGTTCTTTAGCAACATGATAAATTGATTAAATGAAGGATACGGTGGTTTGGACAAGACATCAAGTTTAATATCTTTATTTTTCTTTCCAAGTCCTTTTGAAACATGAAAGACTTTGTCGACATCTGTGAGCGGCCTTCCTATGGCTGCAAGTTGGTCAAAGATTTCTTTGAACTTCCAAAGGTACTCTTCGAGTGAGAGATTGCCTTTTGAAAATCCATACAAGTTGTTTTTCAATTGGGCTTCTCCATCTTTAGTGTCAGGCAACAGCTGCTAATGGATAGATAGCCATATCGAGTGTGCCGTATCCCCACCATAAATCATGCTAGCACTTCTTCCTTCATATTTCCAAAGCCAGGCTGTGAGAAGACCATCATTGAGAGTCCACTGCACCTTTTTTGGATTTGCGCATTGCTTACCTACAGAATCTACAAGTTCATCTGCTGGTTTTTTTGAATCATTGATGTGATGCTCCAATCCAAGACTTCGAATCAGAGGTAGTATTTGGGATTTCCAAAGAAGAAAATTTGTCATGGAGAGTTTTATGGAGATTACACTGGATCATTGGTGAAAGGACTGAATAGAAAGGTTTGGCTCTTTGAAAGAAGATTTTGAACCTTGCTCTGATACCATATTGAATTTGAGAAAAGAGAGACAATGAAGAAAGGTTGATTCTTTTATTGTTTTCTTCAATTCATTTACTACAATATACAAATGTTTATATAATGAATAAACTAACGTACATAAAGCTAAATTTAGACTATTAAGAGTGATATATTCAATCCCTAATATTAAGGTGTGTAATTGAGACAATCTTGAAAATTTGAAATCTTTCCATATTCTTTGGTTGATATTACGGGATCATCCTTGTGTTGATTCTTATCAGGTCCAATTGACTGTAAAGGCGAAGGCGGAACTGCAGAAAAAGATGCAATCAAATGGTTAATCACAAGGTGAAAGTCATGTAATTCGAGGAAGATCTGAGAAGAGAACTCCAAAGAATGAAAAGAATAAATCAAGGTCCAGAAGCAAACCAAATGCAAGTACTTCCACTGCCACAAAGAAGGCCATTACAAGAATAACTACCCTGAGTGAAAGAAGAAGCCATCAGAGAAACTGAAGAGAATGGTGAAGCTGCCGTAGCTTCTCATGGCTATGATTCAGCTGATTTTCTAGCCATCACTGATGAAAACTCGCATAATGATTGGATACTAGACTCTAGATGCTTATTCCACATGTGTCCCTCAAGGTCTTGGCTTGAAAGTTTCAAATAATTAGGAGGAGGTATGGTACTTCAGGGCAATGACAAAACATGCAGAGTAAAGGGAATTGGCACCATAAGGTTGAGAATGCACGATGGGGTGTATAGAATACTAAGTGAAATCAGGCATGTACCCGAACTAAAGAGGAATCTAATTTCTTTAGAAATATTGGATTCAAATTTTGAAGTATCATTGTCTGGCACCCAAGTCATATTAGAATTATAAAATTTTTGTAATTTGACAATCAAATTACGCTTGGGTGTCATATGATTCCAAATCCATCCATATAGTGTCTATTTATAGTTCACCTTTAGCAATTAATACTTGGCTCTAACTATTCCGGATTTTAAGCGAAGGTTGCTCTTCTTACAAATCCCTACAAACGATCTATTGGATTAATCGCATTTCTTCAATCCTCTNAGCTGAAGTATTTAAGCCTAATCTGGTTAGAGGTTTTAAACCTACTTGTATCATTCCCAGATGCATAAATTTGTAAGATTGCTTGTGAATATTAACAAGACTTTGAGATAATAGACTAAAAGTTTTAATTATATAATCAGATTTAAAATTAAATCCATTAGATCTANATGTTGGTAGGAAGTCGTCCACGAGAATCAAGTTAGACCCTGCATGTTTTAAACTCATAGCAGCAAATCAAGAAACACATGCTACGCATGAAAAAAATTGTTCTATAAAAAAAACCATATGTAGGATGAGGCCCGGCCACAACCTGATACTACACAATCACAAACACAAAGCAATAACCCAACGGTAGCAGCCAAACTCAGCAGAAAACAGAAACTCGCAACCTATAAACCCTAGCTGTCGACGCGGCTACAACTAGCGAAGATACGAAAGCAGAAACAACAGCGGAGCAATGGCAGAGAAATGATACCAAAAAGTCTCTAAAAATTCTCCCAAAACTCAGGATGAAAGCCACACAAATCAGAAAAAAGAAGCCCAAAGAACAGATTAATGCAAAACCGCGAGAAATAGTAAAGCAGCCTCTGTGAGTAAGAGATATTTCAAAATCAAGACCATATAAACACGCGGGAAAACTTATGGAGTGGTGTAGATTTCTCTAAATCTCAAAATACAAACACCAACGGTTATCTTTGACGGCTTGAGTTGCACAAAGTGATCCTTACAACATCTGATTTAGTCTGATAAGTGTGTACTAAGTTGAACAGTTTGATATAAAAAAAGCCTTAGAGTGCTTGAATATTTTGGAATAATGAAAATTTGAATAATTGTTCAATTGTTTCTTCATTTTTGAATCTCAATATTTACAATTGAAAAACTTCAAAGCTTGGAAATGTTTTTCAACGACAATATGTACTATCTCTCGACAGAATGACGTTGTCTCTTTCAATTATCGTACACATAACAAAATGTACCTTTAATGCTTCTTTGCTTTTGTGACTTTTAGCTCACAGTTTCTGAAAAAAACCGATTGACTTTTGAAACTTGGAGAAATATTCTGTCAATCGAGAGTTGATATGATATTGTTAATTAATACTTTAATTGGTAGTCTATGAGCAACTCCAGTTAAAGTTTTTTCGAAGTTTTTCGAATCTTACGAGTTTCATAACAAAATATCAAAGATCTAGTTAGTTAGAAGTTTTTTGAAACTAAAAATGAACACGTATCTTACTATTTATTTTATTTGATGTGTATTATTTTGTTTTTCGTTAAAAATAATTTATCCCGTGTAGACTTGCAAATTTATAAAGGAAAATTTCATATTCACTTTTTTAAGTAGTTGAAAACACTACCTTAAAATCATGGCTTCGTCAATTATTATATGTAAACATATATTTTCAAATTTGTAAATTAAAAGTCAATAATCATTTTTTTTAAGCATTTACGAACATTACCTTAAAATCCTAGCTCCGCCATTGATTATATGTAAAATCATATTAATCTAAAGGGGCATTTCACCTTTGTAACTAATCAACCTTAATTTAAGTTTTAACAGGAGATCTACAAATCTTCTCCTTTAAGCAGCTAGCTGTGAGCTCTGTTTTTCGTAAGCTTTTAAGGTAATTCTGGATCTTTCCAGATGTGGATAAACAAACCACTGTTTATAAACAGGATTTACTTCTGGATCTTTTAAACGATTTTCAAGAACTTCAATTTGAGTTTTTATTAATTTAATTTTCTTTTTTAAAATTATAAAATAATTTGCAGATGGCATGATATAATCGAAGGGAGGATCATAAATGTAATCGTAAGACATATACTTACATATTGAAATTCTGGAATCGAAAAGATGAAAGTAGAACTTGAAGAGATTGCTCGCAAACTTCTTTTATTTAGAGAGAAGCTAAAGAGTTTT